>NC_069786.1:35330558-35642295 GCF_027406575.1 Nycticebus coucang | reverse complement strand
TAGAAAGAATAAATAAATAGGAATTTTAATAGATATTTTTCTCATGGCTGGGAAGAATCAACATTGTTAAAATGTCCATACTACCCAAAGCAATATACAATTTTAATGAAATCCCTATTAAAGCTCCACTGTCATACTTTAAAGATCTAAAAAAAAAAAAAGAAAATACTTCTTTTTATATGGAATCAGAAAAAATTTTGAATAGCCAAGACATTACTCAGAAATAAAAACAAAGCAGGAGGAATTATGCTACCAGACCTCAGACTATACTATAAAATGATAGTGATAAAAGCAGCATGGTACTGACACAAAAACAGAGAGGTAGATGTGAGGAACAGAATAGAGAACCAAGAGATGAATCCAGCTACTTACCATTATTTGATCTTTGACAAGCCAATTAAAAACATTCAGTGGGGAAAAGATTACCTAACAACAAATGGTGCTGGGTGAACTGGTTGGCAACCTGTAGAAGACTGAACCTGGACCCATACCTTTCACCATTAACTAAGATAGACTCTCACTGGATTAAAGATTTAAACTTAAGACATGAAACTATAAAAATACTAGAAGAAAGTGCAGGGAAAACTCTTGAAGAAATCAGCCTGGGTGAATATTTTATGAGGAGGACCTTCTGGGCAATTGAAGCAGCATCAAAAATACACTACTGGGACCTGATCAAACTAAAAAGCTTCTGCACAGCCAAGAACACAGTAAGTAAAGCAAGCAGACAGCCTTAAGAATGGGAGAAGATATTTGCACCTCCGACAAAGGTTTAATAACCAGAATCCACAGAGAACTCAAACATATTAGCAAGAAAAGAACAAGTGATCCCATCTCAGGGTGGGCAAGGGACTTGAAGAGAAACCCCTCTGAAGAAGACAGGCGCATGGCCTACAGACATATGAAAAAATGTTCATCATCCTTAATCATCAGAGAAATGCAAATCAAAACTACTTTGAGATATCATCTAACACCAATAAGATTAGCCCATATCACAAAATCCCAAGACCAGAGATGTTGGTGTGGATGTGGAGAAAAGGGAACACTTCTGTACTGCTGGTGGGAATGCAACTTAATATGTTCCTTTTGGAAAGATGTTTGGAGAACACTTAGAGATCTAAAAATAGACCTGCCATTCGATTCTACAATTCCTCTACTAGGTATATACCCAGAAGACCAAAAATCACATTATAACAAATATATTTGTACCAGAATGTTTATTGTAGTCCAATTCATAATTGCTAAGTCATGGAAAAAGCCCAAGTGGCCATCGATCCACGAATGGATTAATAAATTGTGGTACGTGTATACCATGGAATGTTATGCAGCCTTAAAGAAAGATGGAGACTTCATCTCTTTCATGTTTACCTGGATAGAGCTGGAACATATTCTTCTTAGTAAAGTATCTCAAGAATGGAAGAAAAAGTATGCAATGTACTCAGCCCTACTATCAAAGTAATTTATGGCTTTCATATGAAAGCTATAATCCAATTATAACTTAAGAATATGGGGAAGGGGGAGAGAGAGGGGAGGGAGGGGGCAGGATGGGCCCACCTACGGTGCATCTTACAAGGGTACATGTGAAACTTACTAAATATAGAATGTAAATGTCTCAACATAATAACTAAGAAAATGCCAGGAAGGCTATGTGAACCAGTGTGATGAAAATATGTCAAATGGTATATAAAACCAGTGTATCGTGCCCCATGATTGCACTAATGTACACAGCTATGATTTAATATTAAATAAATAAAAACACTAAAAGATCTAGTAGAAGAGATGGACAGTATCAGGAAGAGATGTGAAATTTAGGCAGAAAAATAGAAATGATTTAAAAAGTATCAAAAAGAATTGCCAGAAATTTAAAAACACAGTATCAAAAATTAAGAATTTATTAGACAGGCTTAACAGCAGAAGAAGATTGTTTTTGAAAAAAAATGTACATGGTACATAAAGGAGAGGCAGCAATTAGAAGTAAAACTGGGCCTTTTTCTTTGTCACAACAATGGAGGCCGGTCTGCCTGTGGCAAATGTATCTTGCTCTGTAAACCTATCTTTCTATTCCTTAATAAACTTTGTTTCATGTTTGCCTCACCAAAAAAAAAAAAAAAAATGACAAGACAATTGAAACAGGTTTTATTTAAGTTAGTAGACCAGCATTAATTCTGAAATATCAATCACACATATAAAATCATTATTCATCAAAAGAATGCATTTTCTTTTAAGTTAAACAGAATAATAACAAACTCACAATTCTGATATCCGACAAGTTTTCTTTTCTTTTCTTGCTCATTCAAAGGGTTATTACTTTTTCTGACTCTTGTAGTCAGTAGAATGGGAACAGGTAAGGGGAGCACAGTAGAGTCAGGGAGAGGTTAGAGAGCAGAAACCAAATGCCATTGGAACCAGCTATACAAAATGATGCAAGGTTTTTTTAGGAGGGAGGGGAGAGGGTTACTTGGGATTCATTAAGTACCAATTGCAAGGAAATTTTTCTTTTATAGTACAACATTTAAATATATTTGTGTACTCCAAAGATTATTCACATTTTCATGAAGCTTCCCTAAATGTCAGTTTCAATAGTCATAACATTGTAATTGAAATTACATGCTAGAAAATGATAAAAATGTACCATGCAATGATAGGCTTCATAAAATAATCAAGCAAAAATGCAGAATTTATAAAGTAGATTAGTTCTCGTACATTTCTGTTTATCTTTCCTTTTGGGAAAAAAAATATTATTTTGCCATATAATCTGTTATTTGATTTAATGAAAAAAATAATGGCTGTTAAAATTAAAGAAAAACTATTAAAAGAATAAAACTATTAAAAAACTAAAAACTATTAAAGAATAAAACTATTTACATAGTTTTGTTAACTATCATGTAAATGTTACTTGAGATATGTCATTTAAATCCACAAATCATTAACAAAGATTCTGCAGTAAACACATTGCTCTAAGCAAAGTTTTGCAGACTTGTGTGGTTAATTGGATAGATTTCAAAATTTGAAGCAGCTTAAAAGGCCTAAAAGTTTCTTGAAAAATATAAAGATGAAAAAACCTTTTAAAATATACGAAGATTAAAACATATAGTACTTTCAAAAAATAGAATATTTTCCGTTGTTCTTCATATGAACTTTTAATATTTAGTTATTGTGCTATAATAATGAATATTTTGAAAAAAGTTAGATATATTTTTAAAGACCTTAACTTTTATTTTCTTCTATGTATTTTGCTCTTACAAAATACAAACCTTTTACATATACCTTTATTTAAAGCATCATATTTCAGAGAATTTTGAAATCAACTATCTATTCTCTCTCTCTTTTCTTTTTTTGTTAAGTGTACAATTTGGAAATAGAAAAGGAAATCTATTTCCAGTCTTTAATGAAATTTGCTATTAGAAAGAGTAACAGGAATGACAATTTTTACAATGTCTTTCTCCAATTCAAAATTTGGGTAGACTCCTATGTTCCAGCAAAGGTACGGTAATTGCTCCTGGGTAGTGTTTTAAGGACTCTTTGACACTGTCATTTTACTTATGCTGAGATAAAATTTATGGATTAAATGTCATAGACACTAATTGAAAACCTTGATTACTGATAGTTGGATGTCCTAACAAATTGATTTCTGTGGTAAACACTGTTACCAGAAAAAGTCTCTCTTACTTCAACTTGCCTTATTGAAAATCTTTCATGACCGTAATGTTCAATGTCCCTGTTTTCATAATGAGTCTGAACTGCTAAAAGTGACTCTCTTTGTTAACTGATTCTCTTGAAGTAATCCAGGTTAATTATTTTATACATGAGCTGTACTGTAGAATATTGTCAAAGTATTTTATAACATACAGGGGTTAGGAATGATTAGACATGGGGCTGCTTTTTTAAACAAATACTGCTAATGTGAGTTTTTTTTTAATTCATTTGTCTTGTTCTTTTGAAATATACAACATAGAAGTATTTTTAGTAAAATTAGTAATCAGATTAGTTGGTCTATAAGTATTTGAGGATTAAATGTGCTTCTAAATTACCTGTGATTCTTTCAGGATTAGGGGGAAACCAGTAATGACAAACAGGTATCTCTATAAACCTAGGGCTTCTCAACCAGGCACTATTGACATTTTGTGCCAGATAATTTTGTTTATTCTTTTGTTTGTTAATTTTGGACAGCGGTCCTGTGCATTATAGCACCACCTTTCCCCCAAGATTAAACCAAAAATATAGCCAATTTTTTGTATTGCCCCGATGGTGGTTGCAGTGGTGTTGATCAAAATTATCCCTTTTGAAAAACCACTGCTTCTGTTAAAATGAAACATGGTTTCATAAAAAAACAAGAGATTTATAGAGCCAATACATTCTTTAAATGACTCTTTTCATCGATACGGATTTGTGGTGAGAGAACATGGGAAAACACAATTCTCCATTTCACCCAGTTGGAGATTTAGTTCAGGTGCCGCATAAAGCACAGAAATGAAATCATCAGAATGCAGGTAGTCAAGCCAGCGCGCAATAAGGAATAAATGTTACGGGGGAGTCTGTTTGAGAAAGAAGGTCAGAGTGTCAAACCAAGCCCGTGGCGGTCTGTTTCAGACAGGTCTCGCCCAGCCTTTGTTCCAGTTGCAGCCAGGGCACCTCGGGTTGCTGCCCCCGGGAGCTGCGCTGCGCCCCGCAGCTTCGGAGCCGCGTAGGTTCCCGACTGTGCCGCCTGGCGAGCGGCTCTCTGTGGTCCCCGCGGACGGGCAGGGACACCGCCATTTTCCAGTTGTGTCTCCTGTGACGTGGAAAGGTTGGATGTGGGCAGGTTGCAGAGCTGGGGCTTCAGACGCGTGAGACGGGAGGTACTTCAGCATGACCGTATTTTAAATAGTCCTCTTGGTAACAAAACACGTGTTTAAGTCCCTGCAGCAGGAGAGCCAGGGTGGGTGCAAATTCTTCCTTGGTCACTCTGTGACTTTGCTCATACCCCTTAATCAGCTCTGCCCCTTTGAAAAATGGTACCAAAGATTCCCGTGCACAGGGAGGCGTCTCAGGGACAAATATGTCATTTGTATACCATTTTTAAAGTGCTCTGCAAATAAGGGATTATAAAAATTGTTCTTGTTACTGGATGTGTTGTTGCCTAGGCTGGTCGTGACTGGCGTGAGCTGGGAAGGCACGGTGGGTATTTCAGTGTCTTTTCGGGGGCCTTCCCTCTTTGTTTTCCTAATGGTTGTCCTTCAGGGTGGGGAGGCAAAACCTGTGGAATCACATCACGGAAAATAGCAAATATTTCTTATTACTTTTCCCCTCATTATGGGTATAATGTCAGTATTCAGTATTACACATCATTGTTGTGTATGTATGTGTGTGTCCTTTGAATTATACAAACCTTGTATTTTTACAGACTACTGAAACAGAAAAAGGGCTTAATTAACTGGTAACTCCTTACATTGATTAACTCTGCCTGCGTTGTGATGTGAGGTTGAACAACAAACTATACACGATTCCGTTGACCTATTATACCTTTTCGTGGATTTAAGGACAAACCCTGTAGTTAGTTGCATAATTGCAGAAAAATGTGTAATTGTGCAGAGCAATGGCTGTGGTTTTATGTGTCATTACATATACTTCTAGTAAGGAAATTATTATAAATTGAGTTTTTAAAGTGGAGAGTAATTGGTGGGACCACACCTACAGTGCATCTTTCAAAGGTACCTGTGAAATTTACTAGGTGTAGAATATAAATGTCTTAACACAATAACTAAGAAAATGCCATGAAGGCTATGTTAACCAGTTTGATGAAAACATTTCAAATTGTATATAAAACCAGCACATTGTACCCCATGATTGCATTAATGTACACAGCTATGATTTAATAAAAAAAATATAAAAAATTACCTGGCTTTGATTCTGTTATAGTTATTGCTTCTAGTTCTAAAGTTGAATCATAAAAGAGCTTCCACAATTTTGAGAGAAAAATTAATTTCACTTTAGAAACACATGAGTTTAAAATGTTCTACTGGTACCTTTGGTAAACACTGAGAAAACTAAGAAAGAAATAAATCATCCTGAAAGTTTGTGTTGACACACACGAACTTCTCAAATTTAGTGTGTTTGTAAGTAGTACATAATAGATAATTTCATAGCCCCTAACAGAGAAGCTGATGAGAAAAGATCCACTTTGTTCCTTAAGGCAAAATATTAGAAATCTTAACATTTTTAAGCATTAAATTGTTTTGCTGTGTGGGTTGTTTTTTTTTGTTTCTAAAATTTTATGAACCTCAATGGTTGAAATTCTAAATTTCATCTTTTTAAAATATTCTAAAAATTCTATGCTATTTTGTTCATACAACTTAGTGAAGAGTGAAGTGCTATTAACACAAATTCAAGAAGGCTTTATTAAATCCTATCTTTCCTATGGTCTGTTAAAGATATGAAATAGATTCTAAAAGTTTTTAATTAGGCACTTCGCATCTCTGTACAACTAAAATCTTAGCTACCCATTCCTTAAAACCAAAACTACTTCCTCTTTCTCTTCCTGACTCTTGTTTTTCTCAGCTCAGTTTGACTCCTTGCTTTTATTTGTATACACTTTTGTCTCCTCATGGCAATGTGGTTCTCATTCTAGCATGGATCTTATGTCTTATCTCAGAAGTTCTGCTGCTCCTGGATTAGAACTCTGAATCCTTGTTCAGTACCAAATATTGAACTTATCCTCTACATAAGACATGTCACCTCTTGTCCTTTTAGCTGTTCTTCCCTTCCCTGACCTGTCGCTGTCCTGTAGGAACACCCCACAGGAAGACCAAAGGAAATAGAAGGCATTGAGGCCATCCCAGAAAGTGGCAGGTGTTTGTGTAATTAGAAATGAAGAAATGCATATGTTCTAATTCTGGATCAAAGGTAAATGCCTGTATGATACACATTCATTTACTCATTTATAGCTTACACATTCCGAGTGGTTGCTTCATTTCAAACATATATATATATCACATATATATATATCACAAACCACCCACCACCAATAAATGTATACTGTAATAAAACAGATGCAAAAGATAATGTGAAATAATAGATGAAGGAATTCTAAGATTGACAAATATATATATATATATATATATCACAAACCCTCCCACCACCAATAAATGTATACTGTAGTAAAACAGGTGCAAAAGATAATGTGAAATAATAGATGAAGGAATTCTAAGATTGACAAATATATATATATATATATATATATATCACAAACCCTCCCACCACCAATAAATGTATACTGTAGTAAAACAGATGCAAAAGATTGATGAAATCTAAGATTGATGAATATATATATATATATATATATCACAAACCCTCCCACCACCAATAAATGTATACTGTAGTAAAACAAATGCAAAAGATAATGTGAAATAATAGATGAAGGAATTCTAAGATTGACGAATGACTTAAGCATCAACTATCCTTATCTATTTAAACTCTCCACAGTATTTACCATATGAAGGTTATAACCCAACTATAGCTATAACCCAAGACTATGGGAAAAGGGCCAAGGAAGGGGTAGGGAGTGGGGAGGTATTGGTGGAGGGAGGGCAATGGATGGGGCCTCATCTACGGTGCATCTTAGAATGGATACAGGCGAAAACTTACTAAATGCAGAATACAAATGCCTACATACAGTAACTAAGAAAATGCCATGAAGGCTACGTTGAACAGTTTGATGAGAATATTTCAGATTGTATATGGAACTCGCACATTGTACCCCTTGATTGCACTAATGTACACAGCTATGATTTAACAATAAAAATAAATTTAAAAAAAGAAAGAAAAAGAAGCTGCCTAGCTCATTTAAAAATATACATTTAAATGTTAATTTAGAAATATCTCCATGCTGTGGGAAATTGTTTAATTTAGATGCTTCATTTCCAAATGTTATACCATCAATGCATTCCTGCCACCCATAATCCCATGGTGAGAAGAATTTTATGTATAACATATAAAAGCCAGAGAATATAATATGTAAACAACTACTTGCATTTTAAATGTAAATTCATTTAAGGACACAATATGAAATCTAAGTCCTCACCCATGCAGAGGTTCATAGCTCCAATAGTTTATATATACAAATTTGTAAAAGAATTACTTAGAATTTTGAACATGGTTGACAAGGAGCATATTCTTTTTCCCCTGTTTTGCTTGAACATGTAACTATAAAAATAGCCTCCATTGACCTAGAATGCTCACAAGACAATGGTGCTTTTGTTTCTCTTGACAATTCTCAACTCCAATGCAGTCTGAAAAATATTGCAATGCTAAGATTTTTTTCCTAGAATAATTTTAAAATTAAGCTCATGTTATTAATAATAATAATTTGTATTAAATGTTAGTGTACTTGGATATCTGTTGAAAACAGTGACTAGAGTCATTCAGAATAAAAAATAAATAAATACAGTCTGGTGACCAAAGAGCAATTTCAAAGTAATTCAAGTTCTTTACATATAGTTCTTATATATTATGAAGGTGATTTTGAACTTCCCTCTCTTCTGTTCAGTTCTTCTTTCTCATTCCCACAGTCCCTCACTAATCTCTTCAAGATTTTCCTGAAATTTTTTCCCCTTTCTTAGGCACTTAATTAGTCAGATTCCAACTTTTCCTCCTGTATCTGAATTACAAAATTGCCTAACAGAAATCTTTTACAAAGGCCCCCACACTTTTTTTCAGAAACAGGAGGGAAAGTTTCTACATTAATAATTTGCTTCCATTGTCATGTATATGTCAGTGGACTTTGATTTATGATAATTTACTGTTATTATGCTTAGCCTGGGGAGAAAGGTTTAAATAGCCTGAGTGTACTTTAGAGATAGAGTATTAGTTTATTTAGACTTGGTAAAATGGGGGTCATTGATGCATCCATTTCCATTAATGGGAGTTAGCAACTGCTGCATATATTTCATAATTAGATTTACGGAAGGGCTGAGCTGAGAACCCCAGTGATGCAGCACAATATTTTATTCTCATCAAAACAGTGCTTTTCATTGTCCGAAGAGACAGATGCCATGTTCTAATCCAAATTGTGTGTGTTGCTTTAGTTACTAATGTAAATTATCTTATATAAAATGCTGCCAATAGAAATGGCTTTTTTCCTCCCCTATCTTGAACGTAAACTGTTCCACAAAGAAAATAAAATGTTTGTCTTCAATAATCTACTTAGAAATTTATCCTAGATAGGTAAAAGATATCTACTAATAGCTTTCAAGGTAGTTTGAGAATGCAAGTAAAATTAAAAAAATTAAAGGTGTGGTGGATTAAAAAAAAAAAAAAACCTAAGATAAACAGGTTGTGGAAGGAGGTTGGCAGACTCTCTCCCCAGAAAAATAGTAATTTAACTGGTGAAAATAAGTTTGAAAGCAAAACCAAACCCAGTCATGGAAAGTCTCTGGAAATTCTCCTAAGAACTTTAAGTAAAGAGTTTTCATTAAAGAAAACCTACTGACTGAAAGTTTGTACCCTTCAATCATCATTTCCCCACTTCCCTCACCCCTCAGCTCCTGGTAATCACCATTCTAATCTCTGTTTTTACAAGTTCAACGTTTTAGAATCTATATATCTACATGGTATTCGTCTCTCTGTACTGGCTTATTTCCCTTGCTAGAGTGTAAATCTTAAGTGTTCTCATCACATATTAAAAGCAATGGTAAGTGTGTGTGTGTATGGTGATGGATGCATTAGTTACTTTGACTGTGGTAATCATTTCACTATGTATGCATATGTACATATATCAAGTCATATACCTTGAATATATACAGTTTTCAATTATGCCTAAATAAAGATGGATTAATAAATAAATAAATATGGATTAATAAATGAGTAGAAACCCAAATCCTATGACAGAACAGCGAGAGTCTATGGCATTTACACCATGACTCACTTCTTTACCACCATTATTCCTGCCCCTTCAATTCCATTTTATGGAAATTGTACCATGGTTATTTGTACTTAAGAAGATGGGAGCACTTTTCCTTCCAGTTTCCAGTCTGTGGCCTCAGTTTCACCCAGGAACATCAGGCTTCCCAGGGTTCCTCATCTTACTTAGCAAAGTCACAGAAATTCTGTTCTATACATATGTGAGCAAGAAAACTGGTTCTTTTTTTCCAGCCATCCCCACTCATAGAGGAGCTCTGCATCAGGCATAGCTTTCTCAGTATATTGAGGGGCTGATATCCTTACCCTAGCTTGTTCATAATGTGGGAGTTCTATAATGATAGGGCCAAGCCAAAAAGACCCATGTATGTCATCCATCTGTCCCCAGTGTCCACTCATAAGAGTGGAGTGACACTCACTGAAAAGCAAATCCCAACCTATATCACCAGTGTAATGGTGTGACAGTTCTACCCAAGGGGAAAGGCAGGTTATAGGATGAAGGAGGTCTATGGCTTTACCTGAGGACCCTTTTTTGGGCAACAGAGTATGGAGAATTCCCTGACTTAGGAATTTGTCAAGAAAAAAGAGAGCAACTAAGAGGAATTTGGTAGTTCCAAGATACAAATAAAACAGTAGAACAACCAAAGATTAATAGAGGGATTCAGCGAAAGAGGTAGCCATGATATCGGCCACCTCTAGGGTAGGAAGAATAGGCACATACATTATTCTCTCCTCAGGAGCAGTCAGAGCAGGACTTGAAAGTATTCTCAAAGTCACACTCAGAAGCATCAACACAAGGTGGACACCTCACTGTCATAAGGGATTTAAACACAACTGCTGACCAAACAATAAGCTACTCTGACCCAGGGGTGACTCACTGGAAGCCAGGATTAAAAATATATTCACAATTATCTTAATCAATCTGTAAGACGGTGAGCATGGTCAAGGCTGCTGGAATTAATATGCAAAGTTATTGTAATGTCTAACATGTCCAGTTTTCAGATAAAGAGATAAATTATGAACATGAAAAGAAACATCAAAGTGTGACACATACACAAGAGGGAAAAACACAGGCAATAAAAACTGTCTTTCAAGGGACCCAGATAGTACAGTTGGAGCTAAAGATTTCAATGCAGCTATTATAAATATGTTTAGAAACCAAAAAAATGTTTAAAGAATTAAAGAAATATATGTCGATTTAAAGGAAGTTTTATTTATACTCTTACAGTATGTAAAGAATAAGAAAAACTATTAAAAAGAGCCAAATAGAAATCCTGCAGTTCAAAAGTACAAAAACCAGAATGAGAATTCACTATAGCAGCTAAACAATAGATAAGAGGTGGCAAAATAAAGAATGAGCAAATTTTATGATACATTGGGAGAGCTTGTATAACACAAAGAGCAAAAAGGAAAAAGAAAAATGAACAGGACCGCAGAGAATATGCGATACCATTGGAGGCAGCAACCATACTCATAGAAAAATCTCAAGGCAGGGAGACAGAGAAAGGAATAGAAAAAGTATTCAAAGAAATAATGGCTGAAAGCTTTTTAAATCTCATAGAAAATGTTAATCTATACATCCAAGAAAGACAATAAACCCCAAACAGGAAAAAATGCAAAGAAATCCACACCTAGACAGATTATAATCAAAATGTTGAAAGCTATAAGATAAAGAGTAAATCTTAAAAGCAGTAGAGGAAAACAAGTCATCAACTTAAAGAGAATACCAACAAAAACAACAGCTAACTTATCAGAAAGAATGGAGACCAGAGATAGTGGAATGGCATATTCAAAATGCTAAAAATTAAAGCTCAAACAACCAAATAATCTTGTTCCCAGCAAAAATGAAAGAAAAGAAGGGAGAAAAAGACAATTCAGCAATAGTAGCTAGGTAACTCAATACATAATCAATAATAGAGCAACTAGAAATACGATCAATAAGGAAGTAGAAAACTTGAGGAAGATGAAAACCCACTAAACCCACTTAGCTATAGAACACTTCACCCCACAGAAGCAGAATATACATTCTTCTCAAGCACACATACACCATTTTCCAGGATTGACTATATGCTAAGCCATAACACAAGCCTCAATAAATTTAAGAGGAATGAAATAATAATGCACAGTGTGTTCTTTAGACATAAGTAAATTAAATTAGAAATCAGTAACAGAAAGAAAGTTAGGAAATATGAAAATATATAGAAATTAAATGCACCCCTAAATAACCAGCATATCAGGAAGATATCGAAAGTGAAATCAGAAAATACCTTGAGATGAGTGGAAATGGTAACATAAGTAACAGAACATGTGCAGGCAATGCAGTACTCAGGATAGTTATATACATCTGTAGTGTATAGAAGAAAAAAAGAAAAATCTCAAGTAAATAACTTATTTTTCATCTTAAGACACTGGAAAATGTTAGCAAACTAAACCTAAAACTAGTAGAAGGAAGAATATCATACAAACTAGAGTGGAAATTTATGAACGATATAGTAGAAAATCAACAGAAAAAATGATTGAAACCAAAAGTCGGTTGTTTGATACAAACTGAAATCAGCAAATTTAACTTAATCAAGAAAAAAAAGCAAGAAACCTCAAACGGTAAAAATCAGGAGTGAAAGAGTAGAATTACTACCACCTACCTCACAGAAACTAAAATGATTATGCGGGACTATGGTGCCAAGAAATTAGACAACCTAGATGGGCAAATTCCTAGAAATACACAAATTACCAAAGTTGACTCAAGCAAGAAAAAATAAATAGAACATCTGAATAGACTAACATGAAAAAGATTGAATGCCTGGTTAAAAAAAAAAGCCCACAAAATTCACATGGCTTCATTAATAAATCCTACTAAGAAAGGAATTAAAATCAATTTTTTGCATTTCAAAAATTGGAAGAGGAAAGAATACTCCCCAATTCATTCCATTAGGCAAATATTACCCTGATTCCTAAACCAGCTAAAAAGTTATAAGAAGAAAATCTCTTCTACATTCATCCCTTATGAATATAGATGCAAAAATTTTAACAAAATATTTTCAAGGCTTATCTATCAACATACAAAGCACATTATATACCATGACCCAGGAGGATTTATCCATTTATCCTAGGAATGTAAAATTAGTTTAACATTTGGAGTGGACATAGGATTTGGTGTGGCTCTGTGGTGTTCCCGGGACCTTGCTGAAATCCTGGTACACCTCCCCGCCCTTGCAAAGACCAGAAAGCAGGATGGTGCCACTTTGGGGAGTCCAGGGCCAACTGATCAAAGGTGAGGATCTTGCCCCCAGCTTTGAGGATGCTAGTTCCAGGGCTGCTCACTGGCAAGACACACACCTTCAGTTTGGGCACTTCCTGAACAGCATATCATCTATCATGGTCCCACAACTGATACTGGAATTTCCTCTTCATTATGTCCTTGGTCTTGGAGATTTGAAGAATGAATCCACAAACCACAGATCAATGGTAAGACAGGATTTATTTTACAGAAAAGAATATAGAGAAAGCACCAGAGTTTCTGGCAGAGGGGAAAACTCAAGTAGGAAAAAACATCTCCCCCTAGGTCCTTTGTCTAGGGGTGTATATATAGCCCAATAAATGAATGGATATAATATTTTCTGGGTTCCCCAGTTCAAACTTAAATGAAATTGATCAGGCCTGGGAAATAAGGGGCTCCCTACTCAGCTGCAAGTACACTGGGAGGGAGACAGAGGCCTGGGTTAAGACGAGCTCCCTGAGGTGGCGTCCTGGAGGTGTCTTCCCTGCAGTTGTATAGCCCTTCTGGCTGCTGGAGTCTCCTGCAGTCTCCTCTGCCTGCCCTGCAACCTGCTGGTTCCTCTGACTGCTGTCCAGGCACCAGCACCCTCATGAAAGAGACAGCAGGTCCTCCCCACAGCTTCAGCTGTGCTGGCTGAGGCACCACTCGCCCTGGATCACAACCACAGGAAAAGAGACAGCAGTGGCCAATTGGTGCAACTCATAAACAACCTCTTCAGCACAACCTGTTTGAAGGTAGAGTTGGTTCATCTGGACCACAGCTTTAGGTAAATGTCCTGGCTTCTGGGCTCTTTGTGATGAACTTTTCTGTCCTTGTGGCAAATATTGATTCCCACAGTTGTGACTCCCCGACTAATTTCCTCTTGTATTTAAGGGTCCACATGATTATATAAGCTCATGTGATAATCTAGAATAATCTCTCTATTTTAAAGTAAAATTAGTATTCTTAGTTATCTCTGTAAAAATCTCTTCACAGCAGCACCCAGATTAGTATTTGATTGCATAAGCAAATGATAGGATTTGGAGGAGGAGAGTTTTCTTTCATATTTTGCCTACTATATTTTTTTCAGACTTCTGGTATTAGTGCCAATAACATGATCTCAAAAGCTTGTTTTAAAGGCTGGGCATCGTAGCCTTTTCCTGTAATCCTAGCACACTGGGAGGCTGAGGAGGGAGGTTAACTTGAGGTCAGGTGTTTGAGACCACCCAGAGCAAAGCAAAACTCCATCTTTACTAAAAATAGAAAAATTATCCAGGCATGGTGGTGCATGCCTATAGTCCTAGCTACTCAGCAGGCTGAAGCAAGAGGTTTGCTTGAGTTCAGGAGAGTGAGGTTTCTGTGAGTGTGGCTGAGGCCATGGCACTCTAGCCTCGTGACAGAGTGAGACAGTCTGAAAAAAAAAAATTAAAATGGGTTACAATGAAGAAGTTAAAAATCAGACTAACTAAACTATTATTAAGTATTTGGAAGATTAAAATTCGTACATATTTCCAGGTTGTCCAATTTATACTGAATGAATATATCAGTTAAGATCTAGCAAATAGAGTAATATTCCAAATTTTTCTAGCTAGCATTTGATAATTACCTTAGTTTTTTTAAGCCCATTAATTATTTTTAAATAAATCTGTTCTATTTTGTATTATTGTTTTATTTTAACTCTGGTGGAAATGTTTTTATTTCACAGGGGATATTGAACAGCAGTTAAAAATTGAGCTTCTACTATAGAGCTAAGGTTCATTCAATAAAAATGCTTAACAAGCTCCAGGGTAATATTCAGCAAGATGTTTCAGTTCAGATGACATTTATTTTGGGAAACCTATTATAGATACTGCCCAGACAGTAAATTTTCCTTTCTTTTCTTTCTTTATATGCTTTGCAGATTTCTGATCTTGAACGTACGTTTTAGAAGGTTGGTAGGAGTTGGTTTATACAGAGAATAAAATAATCTGTGAAGAGGGAAGGATGAAGAAAATATAAAGAGAGAAGCAGAAGTAGAAGACCAAAGGGCCACTTTCCTTGAAATCCCTATATACTTTTAATAATTTCACAAATTTACTTAATTCATTGTAAATAGGCTTCTCTTCCTTTCACCTAAGGAATTCTTAACCAAGACATTTTTTTTTCTGAAAATAATCAATCTATAGTTTCTTAACTTCAAGTTAAGTACATGCTACAGTTTGTCATGCAAATGATGTTTAATTGCACATTTTATTTATTTATTAAATTTCAGGTTAATGTGAGGGTACAAACAATGAGGTAACGATTTTTGCATTTGTTAGGTAAAGTCCCTCTTGTAGGGACTCGATTATTGAGAATGCCAGTAGAAAATATGTGTATATTAAAA
Source organism: Nycticebus coucang (assembly GCF_027406575.1). Classification (NCBI taxonomy): domain Eukaryota; kingdom Metazoa; phylum Chordata; class Mammalia; order Primates; family Lorisidae; genus Nycticebus; species Nycticebus coucang. Next base: position 35,626,780 of record NC_069786.1, on the reverse strand, counting down.
GGGGTTGATATTTTCAAATTGTAAGTGAAAAATAATGGGATAGTATTTTTCAAAGGAAATTAAATTTTGAAGAGCCTGTTTTAAATAATTTCAGGAGGTAGAAATAATTGGACAGAAACAACCAGAGTTGCTGCCAATCCAACAATCTGGATGTTTGTTATTATATCCTACTTATTGGAGTACCCATGCATTATTCTCAAATGCCTCTGCAATAAATTTTCTTCTGTGTGGTGAAAATACCAGTCTCCTAGATCTAAGAATGAATGCCTATCAAGTTTGTCATAAATGACATCAGTGCATCTATGGGAACTGCTAAGAGATTCCAGAGCAGCCCAGAGGTCTTGGTTTAAGAAATGATCAGTAATAGAGAGAGCGAATTACTAGTGAAGGAGCATGAAGCAAATTCCAATCTAATCTAGGTAGGTATTGATATATGAGTTCTTCTGGAAGAGAGTACAATTTTGTCTTTTTTTTTTCTTTTAAGTTTTGGGTGGTGGTAGTTCTAAGAACAAGAGATACCCTAATAATCAGAAGAGGTGAGAGATGATGTACAGGAAACCTACTATAGAGTGGCTAAAACAATGAGAAAAGGTCAGATCTATAGCCTGCTGCCAGAAAGTCACATCAATATTTCTGTCTGTATTTTCAGAACAGACAGGGGTGAAACTATGGGGAAAGCCCAAGCATCTCAGAATCTACGCTGATCCTATGGGCAGCAGAAAATGTTAAAGATAATTAATGAGATGTCAGGCCAGACAGAAGATAGAGGCAGATGAAATTAATAAAAATCATATAAACATTATAGAAGTGATACACTTATACCCTCTTCTGATTACTAGGGTATCTCTGGTTCTTAGAACTACCTCCACCCCTTCCATTTCACAGTCATATGTGGGTAAATAATACCTAGCAATTTAATAGTGATCCGCAATTATTTGATTTTTAGCTCGCTTAGCATTAGGTCTTAAAAGATGTTCTATTACCTTTAATGTTTTGGTCTGTCAAAAGAAAGGTTGATCTCAGGAGGTGAATGAAAACATTAACTTTGTGCAAACACACTGCACAGTCAAGTTGAAGGAATCACTCATCACAATTCAATCAGAAAGCTATAAATGAAATGGCCTCAACCAGTAACCTACTTAATTTATTTATCACATGCTGAACAAGAAACTATTTTGATGATTATCAAATAAAAACAAAAACAGATAAAAAATGATAGTGCCATTAGTATTTTAACTTGAAAAAGCAATGCATAATAAAGTATGAAGATGCTAATAGTAGTGTTATTAGAGAGAGAGTATCCAAAGAGCTATTTGTTATCATTCTCTTTTTCACAGAAAGATAGAATTATTTCATAATGTCTCTGAAATACACCATTACTAATGGTGAAAAATATAATCATAAATTTATTAAAAATACAGAGTGTTTCTACTATTCTATGCCCACTATGGCTTTATTCTTAACTCACTTTGTGTAACTTCGAAGCAATAATTAGCTTTTGTATTGAGGGAACAGTATTAATGATATCCATAGGTGTTTCTTTTATTTTAGTCATTTATTTTAAAGTAAAAAAAAAATTGAAAATGGTAATGTTTTTTGATAATGGCTAATTTCAGAAACTGCTAACCAAACAAAAATCCTCTGCTAAAATAAAAAAAAAAAGAAAAAAATCCCAGTATTTGAAATGTACTTGTAACTGACTCACATATTCATTAAATGTATTTTGTCAATGTACATGCACATATATGAAACATATTAAACATTTATTGACAAATACTGACAGTATTAGTGCATTTTCTCATTTATCCTACATAATAGTAACTATATTTTTAAGTATTGGTAATTCAGCAAGTCAGCAATTTTGCCACAAATTTTGAAATCTGTTGACAGCATAACAAATTAACAATTACAAGCATTGTGTTCTTCTATTCTTGTCAAGCACATAGTGGTCATTTAGCTTTGTTTGTCTAATGTGGCCAATAACTTACTTAACAACTAAAGTGAGCTTTGTGGCTTGCTTTTTAATCATTATTCTGTAACACTCTTATGAAGTATATTTAAATTATTGTACTATGTAAATACATCACATATTTCCTTCAAGTTTGCATATAAATATAATATATAATACTCAAATTCCCGAAGTTGAAAATCAAGTCGTACTATTTATTTTATAAGATTTTAATGCCTAAGTTGTTTATTTTGATTCAAAGTAAAGAATTATAGAATAAAAATTTATGACTAATAAAGGTTGCTTTCATAAATTCTAATAATAAAATAAAATATTAGGAATTTTTATATAAACCAGACTACTTTTCTTTGTTATAAGAAAGGTTCTGATCCTTAGAGGATTATAGTTTTTTTAATATTAGTGAATTACAGTTTCCTCAAAAATAATTTATTTTCTACCTAAAAAGATGTATCAATGGAGAAAGCATCGACACTCTCTAAATGAAATGTTCACGTGATGATGTGAAAAATCGCCTTCCAAATTTTCCCTTGTAGCCTCGGGTTACTTTTTCTAAGCCGTAAATTTTATCAAGTATTCAGGTAGAATACTGTTGTTTCTTTGTCATTTCAAAGAAGCTTTGCTAGTATATTTTTATGAGACTAGAATAAAGAAATGGACCCAAATAAACACTTAATGTTTTCATATACTTTGGAATACTCAAAGTAAATGTCATTTTTCTAAAACCTGTATTTCCACTGTAAGTAATTTTCATTCTTATTTTATTTGAAACATCAGCACTGCAATTTGCTATACCTCTGACTTTCAAAGTAAGTTGGGTTCACTGAAACCTCAGTATAAGGTTGTCCCAAGGGCTAACACCATAGGAACGTTCCCTGAGTAAATTACTGAGAGATTTATATAGTATTTCAATACAGTTATGATATATCCGGATTTATACTAAACCCTGGTTTATAGAACATTATAATAACAAAGCTTAGAGTTAAGCATAATGTATTAATGAGATTAATGTATTGCTAGGATTAAAGGAAAGAAAAATATAAAAGCTTTTAAATACATCGCATCACTTGAAATCACAAAGTAATATATAAAACATACGCTGCAATGATTATTTTTTTTATTGTGGGGGATTCATTGAGGGTACACAGGACCACGTTACATTGATTGTTTTTGTTGGATAAGGATCCTCTTATATTTGTGTCCCACCCACAAAAGGTGTACCATGCCCCTTGACCCCCCATCCCCTCCCTCATTACCTTTCTCAGCTCTCCCTCTCCACTACCCCACACTGTGTATAACACCTTAACTGCCCTCATATCAGAATTGAGTACATAGGATTCTTATTCTCCATTCTTGTGACGCTTTACTAAGAATAATGTGTTCACCATCCATCCAGGTTAATACAAAGGATGTAGAGTCTCCATCTTTTTTGTGAATGAATAGTATTCCATGGTATACATCTACCACATTAATCCATTCCTGGATTGGTGGGTATTTAGGCTGTTTCCACATTTTGGCGATTGTAAGTTGAGCTGCAATGAACAGTCTAGTGCAAGCATCCCTGTGGACACTTTTGGGGGGGCATCTACCCATAAGAAAAAAATTCTTCTGAAATTATTTTTAATTTCGTTTATTCAAAATTCTTTAATTACTTTAATAAATAGAGTAGTATAGATTGAGAAAGTATGATTCCTTAGAGTCAAATGCCACAATGTCCTAGAGATTAAAACTACTTCAAAAGTTGAACGTCGCTGAAGTAATTATTTAAGAAGATGAAGGCTGGACAACTTCTTTAAAAATCAGAGCCTGCTGCTTCCTACACATGAATGTATCATCAGCCCAATTGGACAGAAATTACATATAATAGCTTCTGCAGATATTATGTCTTTTAAATGAATCATATGTTTTTAATTTTAAAATGTGTATGATGTATTTAAGTTATTGATACTGAGACATACAGAAAATAATGTAAATTTATTTTATTATATTTAATGCTCTTTCCTTAGTGTTACATATAATTTATTAATAGACAATTAGTCTTAGTTTGAAAGCATATGTTTCTCCACAAAGTGAGAAAAATCCACAAGCTTTCAAAGTTTTAATCTACTGTAAAAAGAGTGAGTTCTGGGAGTCCATGCAAAGGCATCAGCCATGAGACATTTTTTTTAATTAAGTCAAATATACATAGATCATGAATACATTTATGTATATGTGGGGTAAAATATGCTAATTTTTTTATTCAATCTGATGTGGTTACATCAAACCATTTAACATAGCTTTTGCCTCATTTACTTGATTATTGTGTTAAGTCATTTATGTTCTACACTTGACAGATTTGACCTATACTCTTGCAATATGCTCCATAGGTGTGATCCCACCTTTTACCCTCCCTCTGTCAAACCTCCCACTTCCCCTCCCTTCCCACTCCATTTTTGTACTTCATTCTTGGCTATAGTTGGGTTCTAACTTTCATAACAAAGTGTGAGTAAGTATAAGTAGGTTTCTTAGAAGTACTGAGTATATTGGAAACCTTTTCCTCCATTCTTGAAATACCTTACTCAGGAGAATATATTCCAGGTCCCTCCATGTAAACATAAAAAAGGTAAAGGCTCCATCTTTTTAAGGCTGCATAGTATTCTATGATATACATATACCACAATTTATTAATCCATTCATGGATCGATGGGCACCTGAGCTTCTTCCATGACTTGGCTATTACGAATAGAGCTTCAATGAATAATCTGGTGCAAATATCTTTTTTGCAAAGTGATTTTTGGTCTTTTGGATATACTCCTAGTAGAGGAATTGCAGGATGGAACAGCAGGTCAATTTTTAGATCCCTGAGTGTTCTCCAAACTTCTTTCCAAAAGCAACATATTAGTTTGCATTCCCACCAGCAGTGGAGAAGTGTTCCCTTTTCTACAACATCTGTAGTTTTGGGATTTTGTTATGTGGGCTACTGTTACTGGAGTTAGATGGTATCTCAAAGTGGTTTTGATTTGCATTTCTCTGATGATTAAAGATGACGAGCATTTTTTCATGTGTCTGTATACCATGTTCCTGTCTTCTTTGGAGAAGCTTCTGTTCAGGTCTCTTGCCCTTAGTGAAATGGGATCACTTGTTATTTTCTTTTATTTTTATTTTTTTTCCTTTTTTTTTTTTATTGTTGGGGATTCATTGAGGGTACAATAAGCCAGGTTACACTGATTGCAATTGTTAGGTAAAGTCCCTTTCTTATTAATAAGTTTGAGTTCACTGTGGATTCTGGTTATCAGACCTTTGCAAACCTGCAAATATCCTCTCCCATTCTGAGGGAAGACTATTTGCTTTACTTATTGTGTTCTTGGCAGTGCAGAAGCTTTTTAGTTTGATCACATTACTGGGGTAATGTATTTTTGGTATTGCTTCAATTGCCTTGGGGGTACTCCTCATAAAGTTTTCTCCTAGGGCAATTTCTTCAAGTGTTTCTCTTGTACTCTTTCCCAGAATCTTTATGGTTTCGTGTCTTAGGTTTAAGTCTTTTATCCAGGGAGAATCAATTTTTGTTAGAGGTGAAGGTGTGGGTCCAGTTTCAGTCTTCTACAAGTTGCCAGCCAACTCACCCGGCACCATTTGTAAATAGGGAGTCTTTCCCCCAATTTAAGTTTTTGATAGGCTTATCGAAGATCAAATGATGATAAGTGTCCAGATTCATCTCTTGGTTCTCAATTCTGTTCCATATATCTACCTCTCTATTTTTATGCCAATACCATGCTGTTTTGATCACTATAGATTTATATTATAGTCTGAAGTCTGGTAGCATGATTCCACCTGATTTGTTTTTATTAAATGAAGCAAACATCACCCTGATCCCCAAACCAGGAAAAGACCCACCAAGAAAAGAAAATTACAGATCAATATCTCTAATGAATATTGATGCAAAAAATATTCAATAAGATCCTAGCAAATAGAATCCAGCAGCACATCAAACAAATTATACACCATGACCAAGTGGGTTTTATCCCAGACTCTCAAGGCTGGTTCAATATATGTAAATCTATAAATATAATACATCACATAAACAAATTAAAAAACAAAGACCATATGATCCTCTCAATTGATGCAGAAAAAGCTTTTGATAATATCCAGCATCCTTTTATGATGAGAATACTTAAGAAAATTGGTATAGAAGGGACATTTATTAAACTAATAGAGGACATCTACAGCAAACCTACAACCAATATTATATTGAATGGAGTAAAATTGAAAACCTTTTCACTCAGATGAGGAACCAGGCAAGGTTGTCTACTATCTCCACTGCTTTTTAACGTTGTAATGGAAGTCTTAGCCATTGCAATTAGTCAAGAGAAGGCAATGAAGGGTATCCATATGGGGTCAGAGGAGATCAAACTTTTTTGCAGATGATATGATTGTATACCTGGAAAACCCCAGGGACTCAACCACAAACTCTCAGAAGTGATCAAGGAATACAGCAGCATCTCAGGCTACAAGATCAATACTCACAAATCAGTAGCATTCATATATACCAACAATAGTCAGGCCGAAAAAACAGTCATGGACTCTATTCCCTTTACAGTAGTGCCAAAGAAAATGAAATATCTGGGAGTGTACCTAACAAAGGACATAAAAGATCTCTATAAAGAGAACTATGAAACTTTGAAGAAAGAAATAGCTGAAGATGTCAACAAATGGAAAAACATACCATGCTCATGGATGGGAAGAATCAGCATTGTTAAAATGTCCATACTACCCAAGGCAATCTACAGATTTAAAGCAATGTCCATTAAAGCACCTCTGTCATACTTTAAAGATCTGGAAAAACTAGTACTTCGTTTTATATGGAAACAGAAAAAAACCTTGAATAGCCAAGACACTACTCAAAAATAAAAGCCATGAGACTTTTCATTATTACCTTTGACTTTACCAAGTTTTATGCCTGTCCTTTCATTTAAATAGCTGCTTAAGTACCCAACAAACTTCTTATGAGAACTAAGTAAGGTAATTAGGCTTGTTTAATTGGAAAAGGAAAGCTACAATATTTGATGGGGAGGCAGAGGGGGCTATTTTGGATCTTAAGAAGTTTGGTATTTGTAATCTTGATGTAGGAACTTAAATAGTGTCACATTTTCTCCCAGTGACTTTGGTTCCAGCCTGAGCCTGCTGGGAAGGATGATTATTATTGTTGCAAATTAACTGCTCTCTCCATCTGTGCATCAATTGTGGTAGATACTTGCCCTACAAAAGCTCTGGCTGTTGCCTGGTAAGAGGGCAATTATAAACAGCTGCATTCCAGATAGATACAATATAGTCATGTGTATTAGCCAGAAACAATATATCTGTATATTGCAATACCATGGACCAGGCTTTAGGGAAAGGATTCATTATAAAGAAAAAATGAACGGAGAAGAAAATTAAAACACACTTCTTCTCTTCTTAATCTTTATATAGCATCCTTTGTTTTCTTTTTTTCATTTCCCATTTTCACATCTTTCCTTTCGTAAAAAGAGAATAGTTTTGATAATGTTTTGGCACAGTAACTGAGATAATGCCAGGAAGGCTATGTTAATCATTGTGATGAAAATGTGTCAAATGGTCTATGAAGCAAGTGTATGATGCCCCATGATCATATCAATGTATACAGTTATGAGTTAATAAAAAAAAAGAATAGTTTTGAATGCAATGGATAATATCATTTTCATCAGCTGATAATGTTTTCTATAACAGATTAAATTCACTTATCTCGTTATCAAGCAGCATGATTCCTTTCCCCTTTCTTCATATCTTTAACATCAAACCTTGAAGTTGAGAAATCAGTGAAATGCTTACATTTTAGTCTCTTCAGAGATATTCTGTTATTCTATACTATTGAGAATCCCTTGAATGATAGAAAATGGCTTGGCATTCTGAGAAGTAAAGAGTTTTTCAAACATGAAACACATCAAGAAGTTAGAAAGGATAGTCAGGAAGCGATGATAAGAGCATCATTAACAAGTCTATAAGCACAAATGACATGTTTAATATGATGATAAAGCATATGGAAAAGGTAAGTGTGCATTTAAAAGTTACATATAAAAGATAACCAAATATGGGGAATGAATTTATCTGTATTTGTGAAACTCCATTGTGTATTATACTTCTCATAACTTTAAAAAAAATTTTTTTTTTAATTTCAGAATACTATGGAGGCAAAAAGTTTTGGTTACATGGATGTCTTTTGTGCAGTTTGAGTCAAATGTGACCATCACCAAAATATTGTGGATTCTGCCCATTTGGAGTGAATTTACCTGTCCCTTCTTCCTACCCCCTCACACTGGCTTGGGTTCTGTTGAATGTTATTGATTAGTTCCAATGTAATAATGAGTGACGTAGGTTTTTTTAAATTCATTCTTGCAATATTTTGTTTACAAAAATCATCTTCAGTTCTATCTAGTTTGAGTAGAACTCATGGTTGACATATACCACATTTTATTAATTCACTCATGGGCATTTGGGTTAATTTCATATATATGCAATTGTGAATTGTGCTGCAATAAACATTAGCGTATACCTATCTTTTTGATTAAAGGACTTTTTTTTCCTTTGTGTAAATACTCAATAGTGAGATTGATGAATCAAGTGGTAAGTCTACTTTTGGTTCTTTGATGCATTTCCATACAGTTTTCTACAGAGGTTATACTAGTTTATCATCTCACCAGCTGCATATAAGTGTTCCTTTCTCTCCACATCCACACAAGCATCTATCGTTTTGGGGGTTTTTGATAAATTCCGTTCACACTGGAGTAAGGTAATTATCTTGTCATGGTTTTGATTTGCATTTCCCTGATGATTAAAGATGTTAAACATTTTTTTTTCTTTTTCACTTTATCACCCTTGGTAGAGTGCTGTGGCATCACAGCTCATAGCAACCTCCAACTCCTGGGCTAGGCAAGTCTCTTGCTTCAGCCTCCCTAGTAACTGGGACTACAGGCACCTGCCACAATGCCCAGCTATTTTTTGTTGCAGTTTGGCTGCGGCTGGGTTTAAACCCACCACTACCCACTGAGCCATAGGCACCGCCTGATGTTGAACATTTTTTCATGTTTGTTGGTCAGTAGTTCATTGGTCTTCTTTTGGAAAGTTTCTGTTCATGTCTTTTGCCCACTTTTTTATGGGGTTATTTGATTTTTTTCTTGCTGATTTGCTTACATTTTTTATAGATTCTAGTTATCAATCCTTCACCAGATATATAGCATGCAAATATTTTCTTTCATTCTGTAGGTTTTCTCTTCACTCTATTGATTATTTGTTTTCTTGTCTGTATAGACGCTTTCTTATTTAATCAAGTCCCATTTGTTAATTTTTATTATTGCTGTTATTGCCATTGGGGTCTTCTTCCTAAATTATATGCCTACACCTATAAGAGTTTTTGCAACATTTTTTTTAGAATTCTTATAGTTTCATGCTATAGATTTATGCTGTTATCCATTGTATATTAATTTCTGTGAGTGGTGAAGGCACTATTGTGTTGGTTATCCCAGTTTTCCCAGCACCATTTATTCTATTCAACAGGGCATATTTTTGTCTTTTTCTCAAATATCAGCTGGAAATATGAGAATAGTTTTTACATCCAGGTTCTCTGTTCAGATCCATAGGTCTATGTTGCCATTTTGTGCCAGTACCTTGCTGTTTGATTACTATAGACTTGTAGTATAGCTTGAAGTCTGATAAAGTGATGCCTCCCAATTTATTCTTACTGGTTAAGGTTGCTTTGGCTATTGAAGCTCTTTTATGGTTTCATAGAAAGTAGAAACAATTTTTTTCAGATCTTGCCAAAAATTCCATTGTTATTTTAATGGGGATTGCATTGAATATGTAGATCACTTTGGGTAGTGCAGCCAATTTAACAATGTTGATTCTGCCAATCCATGAGCATGATATATTTTTCCATCTGTTTACATTCTCTGCACGTTTATCCTTCAATGTTTTGTACTTCTAATTATACAGTTCTTTCACCTCCTTAGTTAAAAATATCCCCAGATATTTTATTTTCTTTGTTGCTATTGTGAAAGGTTTTGAGTCTTTGATCTGACATTCAGATTGACTGTTGGTGTATATGAATGCTACGGATGTGTACATTGATACTGTAACTTGAGATTTTGCTGAATTAATTCATCAATTCCAGGATTCTTTTGGCAGAATCTTTGGGGTGCTCTAGATATAAGATCATATTATCAATGAAGAGGGAGAGTTAGATCTTTTCTGTCCCCATTTGGACATCCTTCTTGTCTTCTCTGATTGCTGTGACTAGGACTTCCAGCACTGTGTTGAATAGAAATGTTGCTAGTGGACAACTTTGTCTGTGTCCAATTCTAAGCAGAAATGCTTTCAACTTTTCTCTATTCAATATGATGTTGGCTATGGGTTTATTGTATATAGCTTTTATAATTTTGAGGTAAGTCCCATCTATGCCTATTTTGCTAAGTGTTCTTATCATAAAATGGTGCTGACTTTTGTCAAATGCTTTTTATGCATCTGTTGAGAGGAGGATATAGTCTTTGATTTTGCTTCTATTTATGTGGTGACTTACATGTATAGATTTGCATATATTGAACAGTCCTTGCACCTCTGGGATGAAACTCATTTGGTTGTGATGGATTATTTTTTTTTTGATGTGTCACTGAATTCTGTTTTCTAGGATTTTATTGAGAATTTTTCCATCTATATTCATGAGGCATATTGGTCTGTAGTTTTCTTTTTGTTGATGATACTACATTTTTTTCCTGGCTTCAGTATCAAGGTGAAACTTGCTTAATAATACGAGTTGAGGAGGATTCCTTTTTTCGTAATGTTATAGAGTAACTTCTGCAGTATAGGTATCAGTTCTTTGTAGGTCTTGTAAAATCTAGTTGTGAAACCCTCTGGTTCAGGACTCTTTTTTTTTTTTTTTTTTTGAGATAGAATCTCACTGTGTAACCCCTGGTAGAGTGCAGTGGCATCACAGCTCACAGCAACCTCAAACCCTTGGACTTAAGTGATTTTCTTCCCTCAGCATCCCAAGTATGAGATTACAGGTGCTCACCACTCACTGAGCTAGGGGCACTGAGCCTGTCCAGGACTTTTTTTGTTGGACAATTTTTTATTGCTACTTCTATTCCAATACTTTATATTGATCTGTTCAAGAATTATGTTTCTTCCTGAATGAGACTAAGGAGGCCATGTGTTTCTAAGAATTTGTCTATTTCCTGCACATTTTCAAGCTTCCATGCATTTTTTTTTTGTGTGTGTGTGTGTATGTGTGTGGAGACAGAGTTTCACTTTATCAACCTCGGTAGAGTGCTGTGGTGTCACAGCTCACAGCAAACTCAAACTCTTGGGCTGAAGTAATTCTTTTGCCTCACCCTCCCAAGTAGCTAGGACTACAGGCACTTACCATAATGCCTGGCTATTTTTAGAGGCAGGGCTCTGGCTCAAGATGTTCTCCAACCTGTGAGTTTAGGCAATCCACACACCTTGGCCTCCCAGAGTACTAGGATTACAGTTGTGAGCCACCCTGCCCAGCCATTCTGTGCATATTTTTTACAGTATTCAGAGATTATATTTGTATTTTCATGGTATCCGTTGTGATTCCTCCTTTTTTCATTATGATTGACATTGTTAGAGTCCTTTCTTTTCTGCTTCTCATTAATCTAGGAGAGGCCTGTCAATTTACTTCATCTTTTCAAAGAAGTAACTTTATGTTCCATTGATCTTCGTTATAAAACTTTTGTTATCTATTTCATTTAGTTATGCTCCCATCTTGGTTATTACCTTTCTTCTGCTGGGTTTGGGATTGGTTTGCTCTTCCTTTTCCAATTCTTTGCAATGATTCATTAGACTGTTGATTTCTGATTTTTCTAACTTTTGGATAAAGGCATTTAAAACTATGGATTCTGATTTCCATCTTAACTTCCTCCTTGACCCAATTATTGTACAATAGTAGATGTTTCATTTGCATGATTTTTTATAGAGATGGATGTTTCTGTCAGGGTTGATTTCTAATTTTATTCTACTGTGATCTGAAAAGATACACGGAATAATTTTTATTTTTTTGTTTTAATTTTTGAGGTCTATTTTGTGACCTACAGAATGACCAATCTTAAGGAATGTTCCATGAACTGATGATAAAAACATATATTCAGTGGTTTGGGGGTAGAATATTCTATAAATGTCTGTTAAGTCCATTTGTTCTAGAGTTTAGTTTAAGTCCATCGTGTTTTTGTTTATATTCTTCTTGGAGGTTCTGTCTCATTCTGTGAGTGGTATGTTGAAGTCCACAGCTATTTCACTGTGTTATATTATGTTTATATCAAGCAAGATTTATGTTATGAATTTGGGTATACCTGTGTTAAGTACATGAATATTTAGAATTATTATGTCTGATTGTTGAATTGTTTATGTTACCATTATATAATGACCATCTTTGTCTTTCTTTGCTTTTGTTGATTTAAAGAGTATGTTATTTGATATGAGAACTGCTATATAAGCTTTCTTTTAGCTTCCATTTGCATGGAATATTTTTGTTCATCCCTTCACCTTGAGTCTTAATGAGTCTTTGTGGGTTAGATATGTTTCTTACTTATATATATATATTTTAAATCTATTCATCCTGCCTGTGTCTCTTGATTGGGGAGTTCAAGACATTCACATTTATTGAAAAAAAATTGATAAATGTGGAGTATTTCTGTCCTTTGGGCTAAGTAGAACTTTATTGTCCTCTTTTACCTCCTGAGACAGGTCAGGTAGGTGACTAAAGTCAAAAGGAAAGAGAAAATTCTATAGGCAGCTAGACATAACCAAAAACTGAGCTATGAAGGAAAACTGATCAGATTACAGGAGAGGAAATCTTACAAATCAGAAGGGAGTAGGTCCCAATCTTTAATTCTTAAACAGAACAAATGGCAATCTTACAGGCAGCTAGACATAACCAAAAACTGAGCTATTAGGAAAAATTCATCAGATTATAGGAGTGGAAACTTTACAAATCAGAAGGGAATGGGCCCCTATCTTCAATTCATAAGCAGAAAAAATGGCAACCTAGAATTTTGTATCCTGCAAAACTGAATTTCACATTTTAAGAAGAAATCAAGTATTTTACAGATAAGCAAATACTAAAGGATTTGACCTTTATCATTTGGGTCATTTTACATGAGTGGGTGTGATTTTGTCGATCATGTATAGTGCAGGTCAGGTCTGAGTACTTCCTGCAGGGTAGGCCTGGTTTTTTTTTTGTTGTTGTTGTTGTTGTTTGTTTTTTGCAGTTTTTGCAGTTTTTGGCTGGGGCTGGGTTTGAATCCGCCACCTCCGGCATATGGGGCTGGCACCCTACTCCTTTGAGCCACAGGTGCCCCCCAGGGTAGCCCTGTTTTTAGCAAAATACAGTGGATTAACAAAAAGACTCAAAATAAACAAAATTAGAAATGAAATCAGAGACATTACAATTGATGTCATGTAAATGGAAAGGATCATAAGAGACTACTATGAGCAAAATCATGCACTCACAAATTAAGTAACTTAGAAAAATTGGTTAAATTTCTACATACATAAAACCACTAAGACAAAACCAAGAAGAAATAGAAAATCTGAACAAAGTCTAGTAAGGATATTAAATATATAATCAAAAGGCTCCCAACAAAGAAAAGCCCAGAACTAGATAGCTTCACTGGTCAAATGTACTAAATATTTTAAAGATGAATTAGCACTAATCCTTCTCAAACTCTTCCCAAAAGGAGAAAAAATGAAGACAGAATACTTAAAAATTCATTTTGTGATATTAGGATTGCCCTGATACTGAAGTGAGAAAAAGACATGACAACACAGGAATACCTCAGGCCAATATCTCTATTGAATAAGATGCAATAAATCTGAGCAACATCTTAGCAAATTGAATTTGATCACATTAAAAGGACCATACACTCTGACCAAGTGAGATTTATCATTGGAATTTAAGTATGGTTCAAAATGCTAAATTTAGTCAATGTGATGCACCAGATGAGAATCTCAGTAGATGCAAAAAAATAATTTGACAAAATTAAACCCTCCTTCTTTATAAAACATTTAATAAACTAGGAATAGAAAGGAGTTACTTTAACATAATATTGGCTGTATATGATTAGCCCACAGATAACACACTCAATTGTGAAAACTCAAATATTTTTTTTCCTCCTAGATCAAGAATAAGACAAAGTTTCCCATTATTGTTCTTCTATTCAACATGGTACTGGAAGTATTAGCCAGAGAAATTTAAAAAGAAAAAAGAAATAAATAATTCAAATTGGAAGGAAGTAAAATTATTTCTGTTCATAGATGACATAACCTTATAGAAAATTCTGAGGACTCAGAAGTAACAATTATAACTAATAAATGAATTCAAGAAGAAAATTGAGGATTAAATCTTATTTATAATATCATCAAAATGAATATAATACTTAGACATAAACCTAACCAAGGAGGTAAAAGAAGAAAAAACAGCTGAACATAATTAAAGACAACATAAATAAATGAAAAAGGGCTTCCATGTTCATGTAGTGGAAGTCTTAATATTGTTAAAATGTACATGTTACTCAAAGCAATCTACAAATCCAATGCAATCTCTTTCTCAATCCCACTGACATTTGTTACAAAAATAGAAAAGAACAATCCTGAAATTTGTATGAAACCACAATGAACCCCAAATACCCAAACAATCTCAATAAAGATGAGCAAAGGTGGAAGACTCATATGTCCTGATTTGAAAATATATTATAAAGCTACAGTAGTCAAAACTGTATGGTACTGCTAGAAAGACCAATGGAAAGATGGAAAGCAGTGGAATAGAAGAAAGCACCAGAAATAAACTTATGTATATGCTTGTATAGGCAAGTGTGATCTTTAAATAGGATAACAATACTGCAAAATGGAGAAAGAATAGTCTCTTCAAAAAATGGTGTTGGGTAACTAGATATCTCTTTGTGAAAGAATGAATCTTTATTCTTTTTACATCATACAAAAATTAACTCCTTAATAGTTTCTTGTGTATAATAGCAAAAGCACAGGCAGCAAAAACAAAAATAGGTAAATAGGATCATATCAAACTAAAAATCTTTTGCACAATAAAGGAAACAATAGATTAAAAAGGCAACCTAATAGGTGGGCTAAAAACATTCACAAACCATACGTCTGATAAGGCATTAATATTATAATATTATGGAATATTATTGGAAATAATAATATGGAATATTATTCATCCCCCAAAAGAAAGAAATTCTTTAAATTGCTATAAAATGGATTAACCTTGAAGATGTTTTGCTAAATTAAGCCTATTAGAAAAGGAAATACTGCATGATTTAAATTACAGTAGAATCTCTATAAGTAGACCCACTCAAAGGACTATAATGAACTGTTCAACATATGAAAGTAGTCGACATAAGGAAGTAGGCTTACTGTACTTATATGTACATGTACTCTACTTTCTTGTACAGCTTTTATTGGAGAATATCATACAAAATCATACATAATCAAAATAGTAAAGTCATATATTTAGTATTATAAAAAGCATGCATTTACTGTTTTCTCATGGTTTAATCATTCTTTCTGAAGAAAGATCAGTCTTGATCTGTTTCTTATTATAAGCCTTAAGTGGAGAAAGCCCTCTCAGTCTAACTACACCACTCAGCACACGAGGGCATTTTTCCACAGCAAATGACTTCAACTATGTTATCAGATGGCTGGCATCCTTTCCTTTAGGAGTCTCTGCAATTTCTGTGTCATCATCACTTGCTTCTTCCACTTCATCACCTTCTTTATGCACTTTCACACTGGTATGTACTTGGGTCAATATTGCTTGAAAAATTGTTTCTGGGTCAAGTTCGTTACAGGTGATTACCTCATTGTTACTTGCAACAAAATCTTCAAAATATACTCTTTTGAATTCTTGGATAGGAGATGGACTATCTGATGGGGCAAAAACATCATGCTCTTGGACTATGACAAATCCAATTTTCTTGAAATGCTTCTGTATTCTTTCTGGCTGAACCCTATTCCAAGCAGAACTGATCCAGAGGACAGCATCCAGGGCATTGACTAAATTAGTAGATAAAGTTGTTTCCACAAGTGGACCTCACATTTGTGTCTTACTAAGGACCAACTGCAGGATCTGGGCTTGGTAGTGCATTTTTTAATGTTTTGATAGTTCCTTAGTCAACAGTTTGGATTTTTGAGGTCATGTTTGGAGGCAGAAGGTAGAAATTTGATTAAATTTGTCAGATGATTCACTTGTCAGTGGACAGAAAAGTTGTCTACTGTAAGTTCATTTCTACTCATTTCTAAGTTGATGTCACTCATCCAGTCTTGAAATAGGGTACCGGTCATCTATGCACATTTATTTGAACTCGAAGTGATGGGGAGATCTTTGGGTTTCAGGATTTAAATTAGAATGGCTTTGCCAACTTAACAGTCACCAAGGGCTTTGATTTTTCTCTAGTTGAGCTAGTGCAAAGCAGAACTATGAAATGTTCTTTAGAAATTTTTCTGTTCTTATATTCGTCACCTTTCATGATGAGGTTCTCATCAGGCCATACCTTGGATAAGAGTCCATGCTTGTCAGCTTTAAGATGTCATTTTCTTTCAAGCCAATTGTAAAGTATAGGAAATTTTGGTGAATTCTTCTTCCATAACTTCTACTGTAAGTTCATTGGATTCACCACACAGGCTTTCTGGGAGAGCTCAAAGGAGAGCTCATAACCTTTCATTTAAAGGCAGTTAATATTTGTATTTCTTAAGGGAACCACTTGATGCTTAGAAATCTTCCACCATAAAATTCTATGCAAATATTTTTTAGCAACTTTTCAGATCATTAGTCTGGAGATTTATGCATTATCTCCCCTTATATGTTTGAAGCAGCCTAATGTGATTTCATTGACTTTGTGGGAAGTTTTCTTCCTTTACTACTGTATGTCTCTGCTTTTCTTACCATATCTCCCCAGAACTCATGTTTACATTTTTTTGATTTTGCTACCTGTGGTCTTGCTAATACCATATGCCATCATCTTTCTTTGGAAGCTGATTTCCATTAAATGTAAATCAACCTTTCCTTCACTGTTAAGTCTTTGAGTTCTTTCCTTTGGGCCATAATATCTCGATTAACTGTAAAGTTTTCACTAATTATAGGATTTTCCTGTAATTCAGACCAGTCCATGTTGAAACTATCTGCAATATGTGATAAACAATAGGACATTGGGCTTAATCCAACATATGGTAATAATAAAAATTCAAAAGGAACACATTCTAAAGAAAAATAATCCAACTAATGGGCAAAGCCCACATCTTTTATCCCTTGGTATAGAGTAGACTCAACTGGTGAAATGATAAAAAGTAATTTAATATTGTGTGTCACAGTCCATGTGGTCTAGGTACAACGTACCAAAGTGGTCAATTTAGAGAGGTCCTTCTTCCCTTGAGTACATATGGTGCTTGTTTGATCTATGAAAATTAGGTCAACCTAAGGAGGTGGTCTACTATTGAGGTTCTACTGTATATGAGGCATTTAATCATATTGACTCTTACAAACAGGAAGTACTTGCCAGGGGAAGGGATGATGGAGAAATAGGAAGTTGCTGCTGAGTGAGTACCAAAATTCAGTCACTCTTGATGAAAACGTTTTAAAGATCCACTATACAACATTGTGCTTATAGTTGAGACTGTTCAATGCATTTAAAGATATGTTAAAAGGGTAGATCTCATGAGTTTCTTACAACAATGAAACAATTTTTAACCCCCCATATATTTATTCTATTAGGAAATATGCCTGCATATGGATCTTTTAATGTACAAATTAAATTGAATGTGAGTTTTTCCCTTTCTATTAATAAAACTTCAAAGTAAAGACAGGCAATAATATAATAAGCAGAGTTTATTTAAAAATGAAAAACGAAGTGAATTTATGTCTGACCATAAAGTTTAGTATTATTCCATATAAGGAAATTAGAAAGTTAGATAGAAATTAGATTATAATTCCATAGCAGCTTTCCAACTTGTTTCCCAAAGGAAACTTTCTAAACTCTGTAGGGAATCCAAATTTCAAAAAAATTTGTGAAGTGTTCCCATCCTTGAAAGATAGAACTTAGAGAGGATCAAGGCTGGGTAAAGAAGGCTTTTTTCTTCCCTACCTTAAAGCTTCAACAAAGAACTGTTGAAAAACTGCTGATGGAGAGTTAAACATAATAATGATAGAAATAATACATATAAAATATTGAGAATTGACTACAGATTAAAAGTTGTGCCAGGTAGTTTATATGTCTTATCTAAATTAATCCTCATGATGGTCTAATCAAGTTGAGAGATTATTGTTTTTGCCATTTTTAGATGAAAAGCATAATTACTAAGTAATTAGCTAAAAGTCACTTATGAGTAGAAAAATCAAAATTTGACTTCAGGCAATCTCATGGATTCTAAAGCCCATCGTTAATTACTCCATTGCAAGTAGAAAGTCTTACCTGGTAAATAAAGCTCACAAGGGAATTTTCTAAACTGAATGATGTTATTATTTCATTTATTGATCAGAGGGATTGGATGCTTTCCAATTTTTCAATTTGCTCTTGCAAATTGAAATTAGGTCATTATCATCACTCAAGTACTAGAGAGAATATAGATGGTAGTCTTGAGATTAATTTAAACCACAATTCCTATGTATTTTTTAGATTTTTAACCATTTCTCCTGTTTTTGTAATATTAGTAAAAACCAAAAACCTCTGAATTTAATGTTCTGTTTTTTAAGATCATAATAGCTTTAGTACTCTGAGAACATTCTCTATTGACTCTCCTCCTTACTTGTAATCATATACTCTATTTTCTAAAATAAGGGGGCAATGGGGATTAAGGGGAGAGAATATTTTATTAGTAATTTTTTACTGTAAATATCAGAGCTTAAATGCATATATGGAAAATTTCATCTGCAACGTTTCGGTCTCCTTTGATGCCCACTCATGAATTACCCTTTTTCTAAACTTAGAAAAGAATCAAAGATTGAACCTCCTTGAGTAAGTGTAGTAAGTAGTCCAAGACTAAGTAAAATTAAATTTTATTTAAAAATGTAAAATTAAAAATAATCCATCTTACTCTGACCAGTAATTAATTATTACTAACATAATCATTATAGTTTGTGGAAAAATACATTTTATTGAGGGCTATCTGGACACAATAGTATGTATATACACTTAGGATGACCGTTAGCATCTCTTAATAGAGCTTTTTGGATTAGCTATTTTCTTGAAGGGATATGAATGAAAGAAAATCACCTTTGATGAGAAATAAGGAATAATTGCAGAAAAGTCATATGGAAAATAAAAGTATGTTACCAATGAATCTAGATGTAAAAGTCTTCTCAGCTAAGGAGAGATTGTAAAAGAACAATACAAGGAAATATACTTCAATGTTCAGACTTCTCAAACTCCTGAAAGGCCAAGGAGGCAAACACTTTGATTTAAGTAATGTATAGAACATTTAGGATTCTTTGGTTGCAAATTACAGGGACTAATTTTGATTATAAACAACAGTAATAGCAGAACTATTATTTGGAAGAAATTATGGACACAAGACTGTGTAAAATACTTTACCAACTCTTATCCTTCATTGATCATTGGTAAAGAGTCAATGTCCCTGAAGAGGAATCCTATTTACTTAGCTTGGATATTATGGTAAGAGTTGTTGGAGAGGATTCAGGAGAGACCAAAACTTATTAAATAAATGTACATTTTTAAGTCTTTCAAACAGCATACTAACATTCTTCATCTTTTGAAAGATTATAATAAGAGAAACTGTATGGGAGTGAAGTTTTGGTTTTGATCCTGTATGTTTCCAATTGCTTGTAACAAATTGAGACAAACTTAGTGTTTTAGAATAATATAGGCTTATTATTTTATAGTTCTGTAAGTCAGAAGTCAGGAACATCTCCTAAGATGATGTTGGCAGGCATGCATTCCTTTCTAGAGGCTCAAGAGCAGAATCTGTTTCTTTGCCTTTTTCACCTTCTAGATATGTCCTATATTGCTTTGCTCAAGGCCTCATTTAACCATCTTCAAAGCCATCAATATTGTACCTTTGTGACCATTATTCTTAGACACATCTTCTTCTAATTACAGCTAGGGAAACTTCTCCATTTTTATTTACTTTTTTATTAAATCATAGCTGTGTACATTGATATGATCATGGGGCATCATTCACTAGCTTCACAGAGTGTTTGACACACGTTCATCACACTGGTGAACATAGCCTTCCTGGCATTCTCTCAGTTACTGTGCATTCCACATTTACCAAGTTTCACATATACCCTTGTAAGATGCACTGCTGGTATAATCCCACTAATCCCCTTCCCTCTCCCCACTTCCCCCCTCCCTCCCCTCCCTCCCCTCCCTTTCCCCCTTCACCCTATTCTTAGGTTGTAACTGGGTTATAGCTTTCATGTGAAAACCCTAAATTAGTTTCATAGTAGGGCTGAGTACATTGGGTACTTTTTCTTCCATTCTTGAGATACTTTACTAAGAAGAATAAGTTCCAGCTCCATCCATGTAAACATGAAAGAGATAAAGTCTCCATCTTTCTTTAAGACTGCATAATAGTCCATGGTGTACATATACCACAATTTATTAATCCATTCGTGGGTCAATGGGCACTTGGGCTTTTTCCATGACTTAGCAATTATGTGTAGGGCTGCAATAAACATTCCGGTACAAATATCTTTGTGATGATGTGATTTTTGGTCTTCTGGGTATATGGCCAGTAGAGGGATTAGAGGATTGAATGGCAGATCTATTTTTAGTTCTCTAAGTGTTCTCCATATCTCTTTCCAAAACGAATGTATTAATTTGCATTCCCACCAGCAGTGCAAAAGTGTTCCCTTTTCTCCACATCCATGTCAACATCTCTGGTCTTGGGATTTTGTGATATAGGTTAGACTCACTGGAGTTAGAAGATATTTCAAAGTAGTTGTCATTTGCATTTCTCTGATGATTAAAGATGATGAGCATTTTCTCATACGTCTGAAGACCGGGCGTCTGTCTTCTTCAGAGAAGTTTCTCTTCAAATCCCTTGCCCAGCCTGCGATGGGATCCCTTGTTCTTTTCATGCTAATGCGTTTGAGTTCTCTGTGGATTCTGTTTATTAAACCTTTGTTGGAGACATAACCTGCAAATATTTTCTTCCATTATAAGGGCTGTTTGCTTGCTTTACTCACTGTGTTCTCGGCTGTGCAGAAGCTTTTTAGTTTGATCAAGTCCCAGTAGTGTATTTTTGAAGCTGCTTCAATTGCCTGGGAGTTCCTCCTCATAAAATACTCGCCCAGACCGATTTCTTCAAGGGTTTTCCCTGCACTCTCCTCTAGTATTTTTATAGTTTCATATCTTAAGTTTAAATCTTTAATCCAGTGAGAGTCTATCTTAGTTAATGATGAAAGGTGTGGGTCCAGTTTCAGTCTTCTGCAGGTTGCCAGCCACTTCACCCAGCACCATTTGTTAAATAGGAAACCTTTTCCCCACTGACTGTTCTTAATTGGCTTGTCAAAGATCAAATAATGGTAAGCAGCTGGATTCAACTCTTGGATCTCTATTCTGTTAGAGACATCTACTTCTCTGTTTTTGTGCCAATACCATGCTGTTTTGATCACTATCGATTTGTAGTATAGTCTGAGGTCTGGTAGTGTAATTCCTCCTGCTTTGTTTTTATTTCTGAGTAATGTCTTGGCTATTTGAGGTTTTTTTCTGATTCCATATAAAACGAAATATTGTTATTTCAAGATCTTTAAAGTATGACAGTGGAGCTTTCATAGGGATGGCTTTAAAATTACATATTGCTTTCGGTAGTATGGACATTTTAACAATGTTGATTCTTCCCAGCCATGAGCATGGTATATTTTTCCATTTGTTAACATTTTCAGCTATTTCTTTTCTTAGAGTTTCATAGTTCTTTTTATGGAGATCTTTCACGTCCTTTGTTAGATAAATTCCCAAATATTTCATCTTCTCTGGCACTACTGTGAATGGGATAGAGTCATTAACTGTTTTTTCAACTTGACTATTGTTGGTATATATAAAGGCTACCAATTTATGAATGTTGATTTTGTAACCTGAGATGCTGCTGTATTCCTTGATCACTTCTAAGAGTTTTGCAGTAGAGTCCCTAGTGTTTTCCAGATATACAATCATATCATCTGCGAAGAGTGAAAGTTTGATCTCTTCTGACCCTCTGGGGATACCCTTGATCGCCTTTTCTTCCCCAAAGCAGTGGCTAAAACTTCCATTACAATGTTAAAGAGCAATGGAGACAATGGGCAGCCTTCTCTGGTTCCTGATCTGAGTGGAAATAATTCCAATTCAACTCCCTTCAAAATGATATTGGCTGTGGGTTTGCTGTAGATAGTCTCTATCAGTTTAAGAAATGTCCCTTCTTTACCGATTTTCTTAAGTGTTCTGATCATGAAGGGATGCTAGATATTATCAAAAGCTTTTTCTGCATCGATTGAGAGAATCATATGGTCTTTGTTTTTTAATTTGTTTATGGGCTGGATTACATTTATAGATTTATGTATATTGAACCAGCCTTGAGACCCTGGCATAAAACCGACTTGGTCATGATGTATAATTTGTTTGATGTGTTGCCAGATTCTGTTTGTTAGGATCTTTTTGAATATTTTTGCATCTATAGTCATTAGTGATATCAGTCTATAATTTTCTTTTCTTGTTGGATCTTTTCCTGGTTTGGGGATCAGGGTGATGTTTCCTTCATAGAACGTGTTGGGTAGTCTTCCTTCTTTTTCTACCTTTTGGAACAGGTTGAGTAATATAGGTACTAATTCCTCTTTAAAGGTTTGGTAGAATTCTGACATAAAATCATCTGATCCCGGGGTTTTCTTTTTAGGGAGGTTTTGTATGGTTGATGCTATTTCTGAACTTGATATGGGCCTGTTCAACATTTCCCCTTGATTCTGGCTAAGTCTTAGATGGTGATGTGCTTCCAAGTATCGGTCAATTTCCTTCAGATTTTCTTATTTCTGAGATTAAAGTTTCTTGTAATATTCATTAAGGATTTTTTGGATTTCTGAGGAGTCTGTTGTAATTTTGTCTGTGTCGTTTCTGATTGATGAGATTAGGGATTTTACTCTTTTTTTCCTTGTTAGGTTGGCCAAAGTTTTATCTATTTTGTTGACCTTTTCAAAAAAACAGTTTTTTGATTTATTGATCTGTTGTATTATTATTTTGTTTTCAATGTCATTTAATTCTGCTCTAATTTTGGTTATTTCTTTTCTCCTACTAGGTTTGGGGTTGTAATGTTCTTCCTTTTCCAGTTGCTTGAGATGTCCCATTATGTTGTTAACTTCCTCTCTTTCCGTTTTCTTGAGGAAGGCTTGCAGTGGTATAAATTTCCCTCTTAGAACTGCCTTTGTGGTGTCCCAGAGATTCTGATAGTTCGTGTCTTCATTGTCATTTTGTTCCAAAAAATTGGCAATTTCCTTCTTTATCTCATCTCTGACCCACCTATCATTCAGCATAAGGTTATTTAATTTCCATATTTTTGCATGAGTATGCAGATTCCTGTTGTTACTCAGCTCAAGTTTTATTCCATGGTGGTCTGAGAAGCTGCGAGGAATAATTTCTATTCCTTTAAATTTACTGATGTTAGACTTGTGACCTAAGATGTGATCGATTTTGGAGTAAGTTCTGTGGGCTGATGACAAAACCAACAAAAACTTAGACACACTGAAGCAAGAATTCTCAGCCCTCAAAGATATGAAAAATACATTAGAATTCCTCAGAAATAGAATGGAGCAAGCAGAAGAAAGGATTTCTGACATTGAATATAAAGCCCTTGAATGCTCCCAAACTCTCAAAGAGGAAGAGAAATGGAAAGCAAAAATGGATCATTCTCTCAGAGAGCTCTGGGATAATTCGAAGAAGGGCAATATCCGAATCATTGGAGATCCTGAAACCGATGATGTGGCCTCTCTGGGCACAGAGGCCCTTCTGAATGAAATTATGAAAGAGAATTTTCCAGACATGCCTAGAGATTTTGAAATTCAGATAGCAGACAGCTTCAGAACCCCAGCATGACTCAACCCCAATAAGATTTCCCCCAGGCATATCATAATTAACTTCACTAAAGTTAATATGAAGGAGAAAATTCTCAAAGCATCAGTAGAAAGAAAACCATTACCTTCACAGGGAAGAATATTAGAATGACTGCAGATCTCTCTGCTGAAACTTTTCAAGCCAGAAGAGGGTGGTCATCGACTTTTAATCTCCTAAAGCAAAATAACTTTCAACCCCGGATCTTGTATCCAGCTAAACTGAGTTTCATTTATGATGGAGAAATTAAATACTTTAATGACTTTGATATGTTGAAGAAATTTGCCATAAACAAACCAGCTCTTCAGGACAGTCTGAGACCTATCCTCCATAATGACCAACACAATCCTATACCACAAACGTAAACTCACTCAGAAACTTCAGATCAAACTCCAATTTCCACACTGGCGAAAGGATTAAAAATGTTCACTGGACTTTTGAAAAACTCGATACCCAAAATTTCACCAGACTTATTAGTATTCTCCATTAATGTGAACAGCTTAAACTGTCCTCTAAAGAGTCATAGGTTGGCTGACTAGATACAAAAACTCAGGCCAGATATTTGTTGTATACAAGAGTCACATCTTAACTTAAAAGACAAATACAGACTCAAGGTGAAAGGATGGTCAACCATATTTCAGGCAAATGGTAATCAGAAAAAAGCAGGTGTTGCAATTTTATTTGCAGGTACAATAGGCTTTAAACCAACAAAAGTAAGGAAGGACAAGAATGGTCACTTCATATTTGTTAAGGGTAATACTCAATATGATGAGATTTCAATTATTAATATCTAAGCACCCAACCAGAATGAGCCTCAATTTATAAGAGAAACTCTAACAGACATGAGCAACTTGATTTCCTCCAGCTCCATAATAGTCAGAGATTTCAACACTCCTTTGTCAGTGTTGGATGAATCCTCCAACAAGAAGCTGAGCAAAGAAATTTTAGATTTAAACCTAACCATCCAACATTTGGATTTAGCAGATGTCTACAGAACATTTCATCCCAACAAAACTGAAGTTCTCCACTTTTAAGGATGCACATGATTAGATACAGCCAACCTGGACAATCCAGAACAATCTCTCCATCTCAAGGTCTGCAATCTTAATCACATATTTAGAGTCAACTGTGCAATATAATGTAACTTATTACAAATTCCAGGGTTAGGACTTGGTCACCTTTGGGGAGCTATTATCTTACATACCACAGACCCAATTTTATCATTGGAAAGATATAACTTTGGGGGATACAGGATTTACAATTTCTACCTGTGTGGATCTTTGTCTTTAATTATTCCCCTTTTATTTTTATTTTCCTCCATACATGTTTAGAAAATCTCTAGGCGTATGGAATAAATAAAATACTTTTGGAAAAATGTTGTACATGATACAAGTGCACTTTAAAGAATTACACAAAGCACGAGAAATAAATTTTCTTGATTACACTTCCAGCTATGTTGAGTATAGTACATATATGAGGTCTTAAAGATATATAATATAATAATTATGACAGTGATATAGTTGAGATAAAATGCTCAATTCCTCTGTATTGATTATTTGGTGCTAAAGACCTAAATGGAAAGTTCTGCTTAGGAAAGTTACCTTTGTATTTCTCAAGAATCATTCTTTGCATACAATAAATTATTGCTTAAGGCTCTTCTGAACCAAAGAAAAACTGCAGGTGGGAAAAGAGCTAATTTATATGAATTCTCTTTCCTACTGTGGAACCCTAGTGTGGAAATCTGATTAACTTAAGAGAATAATTTCAGCAGAGCTTTAAGCTATAAAGGTCTTGCAGTAGAAGAGGTCAGTGTGCCCTGGAATTAAAAGTCATAATCCTGGGATGGTCAAGAACTCCAAGTATTTAACTCCATTAGCCAAAGCTGATAGTTTTATAGTTTCTAAATAGTTGCATGTTGTAGCAAAACTGCCTGGTGTTTTCTGATTAGCAGTAGGCTATTTGGATTGTTAATTTTGCACAACAGAAAGTAAATTTGAAAATAATGTACTAGTTCTTTTCCAGACTGTCTGGAATGAGATGTAGTCATTTACAGAAAACATAGTGAAGACTTTGTTTTATTTATATTCTTGTTCAAAATCAAGTTCTCCACATGATAAAAGTATTTAAAAAATTCTTATCACATTAAATAAGGTATTGTATGGATAGGGATTTTTTATGAGGGACAAAGAATGTAATGGCATCTGGTGCAATGTCTTCAAACTTAAGAAAACAAAATAAGAGGTGAAAACTCAACTACTAATTCATTTATCAATCTAACTTATAAGGGGAGACTAAGTGTGATTTGTGAAGATCAAAATATTTTCTTAGATTTGTTGATGGCAGCAAAAAATAACATATGAGTTCTCCTGAAGTCTGTACACACAATGCTGGTGTTAAATTGCTTAAACGCTAGCACATCTGAAAAAGCCAAGTTCTTGACTTGAGGTTTCATCAGACGGTCTCGTCGTCATTGCAGTTGGCTGCCCAGTGACCAAACATCTCACAGATCTCACAGTATACGAGCGTTCCTCACTCTGACTGCCATGGTGTGTGGAGTGGGGAGGGTCATCAGACATCTGTGTCTGGGTAGGACAATCCCCTGTGTCATGCAGGTCAAAGCAGTCACAAATGTCACAGAAGAGGCAAGGCTTCTTCTTAGACTGTTTCTGCTGGTCATCACTGTCATAATTGTTGAGCTCATCCCCATTCCCATTGAGGGCTGCTTCTGACATCATCTGTACATTCATCTTGAGATCTTGATTCTTCCTTTGAAGGTCCACTATTACTGAATTTAGGAAATCAATCTGAGTCTCCTGGGCTCTTTCATCCTGTTCTGCCTGAGTATCAGTATTACCTGAGGAGCTGTTAAGCTGCTTCTTGTTTTCTTTGAGTTGAAGCTCCAAGTTCTTTACCTTGAGCTCAAACTTTACCTTATTGGACTCTAGAGACTGAACAACTGAAATGCAAGGACTTGGCCGAGGCGTTTTCTCCCCTGAGCACTGTGACCTATTTAAAGTAACTGAATTGTGCCATTACTTTTCATATTTGCACTAAAATGTTTCCAGGCTGCATTTGTATATTTAGGTTTTTGGTTAAGCTTTGACCTGGAATGAGTTGAAAAAATGTGCCATTTTGCATTTTCATCTACTCATTTAAAAGTATTTTATTCAAAGAAATATCTGAGCTTTTTGAACTACCTGTTATCAGTAGTGCCTTTATCAGGCTTGATAATACTTAGGTGTGATTATAAAATCATGAAACAGGTAAAGGGAGGGGGAAGCCCCTAAACTGCTGTGGGGACATTTTAGAATCTATATGCTGCATCCACCTTCTATACTGTGTTTTGTTTATTGGTTTTGCATAATTTTAGCTTATAGATATTATATGTGTATATTTTTTAAAAAGCTATATTTTGGGGAAAAACATATACAATGTGTCTTTCTTTTCAGGTATTTACCTTTATGAAAAAGAAAACACTTAAAACGATCATCTGAACATAAAAGACTAGTCCAAAAAATAGCATTATAAGGCTTTGCAATTATATTTTCCTTTTGTTTTCATTTTGTTTCTTTACCAAATTCTAATAACTGGAAGAAGTTTCTCCAAAACATTTTTCCTTCTCTAGCACATATTCCCAACACCTAAATTAACCAGTCTACAATCTTCCTTTACAAGTTTAACTGTTTTTAGATGAATGTATGATGAGAAATTCAATGTTAATAATTTTGGATTTTCTTATCACAAAAAATAAAATGAAGGACCTCAACCAACAGAACATTTTGTCAGTTTGAATCTATATGTCTTCATTTGAATGTCTTTTAGAGTATGTAAAAAGTAATAAAATGTATCTTCCATGCTACATGTATAGTAAGAACTTCTATAATTGTATATATGCCTTTGATGTATTTTCCCTTCAAGATTATCAACTGTGTTTGACAAGTGAATATTAAGTTAATCTGTTAACAATTGAAATTTTTGGTTATAAACATAATAGGAGTTGTTTCACAAAAAGAAAACATGTAAAACAGTATTAAAATTTGAGCAAACAAGTGTTCTGTATCTATTTTAATAAACGGTTATGGTTATTCTTTTTTGCCAGCAGTAGTAAAGCGATATTATTCTCAAAAAAAAAAAAAAATTCTTACCACAGCATTCTGTTTATACTTTTAACAAATCAATACATTCTAGCACTCTTTGCCCGGCTTACATTTTTTCTCTTGACATATTTAGAGTAATATTTTGATCAACCATGCTTTATATTCCATTATTTTCCTTGTCTCTAATAATAATCAATTTTTGACACTGGAACGCAGAGGAGTCGTATGAAAGCCAACTGAATTTGTTGGATCAATTGCATTATTGGTACATAACACACACACACATTTTCATGCATATAAACTATCAGAACAGCTATAAATGTTTAAAATATTGAAGTTTCTTATTTCATCTATCTTAGTAAGTCTGACACTGGCAAACATATCTATTTAAATTCTATTTTCACAGTAATTCTCATATTATAACTCAATGTCATACCTTTTTAAAAGAGATGAATAGGTAAAGAGTTAGAGTTTCCTTTAAGAACATTGACAGTTTCTTGTTTTCTTTCTAAGAAGTGTCTCTTCATCCTTTCCAAGTTTATATGAAATATAAAGAACAAACATTGAAAAAGTGTACATTATTTACACTTGAAATAAATCTGTGCCCATGTCTAAGTACCAAGTACATGTTATGTTTCCCTCTTTGAATTTCTAGTTTAACTTAAAGTGGTCTGGGGCTTTATTATTTCTTACTTACATCGTAGGCTAGAGATACAAAAACCTAACCCATAATCCTTTGGCTAATGTGTTATTGGAAGTATGAGGATTAAATTTTATTCATTTGGTGTCTGTGCCTTTGTATGTCATTTTCTGTTCCCTCAAATAAGGTCTGTGATACGTAAGAATATTAAAATAACTCTCATCTTTTTAGGAATGGAAGCTAAAACTGTTGATCTGTAAAATTCAAATAAAGGAAACATTTCAACAGTTGAATTGTTAATATTTAAATATTCTTTAAGAAGATAAATATGCATAGCTAAGAGTTTAAAAGAATATTTAAAGGGTATTTTAGTACTTAACTTACTAATATCCAACTAATATAAACATACATACCAATATAAAGTTGTTAGTATCTAATAGTGCATTTTTTTAGGATATGGTAGAATCCTACTCTAATTGAAATACAGTATTTGACCACCGAAGGTAAACTGTAACAAACTGGTTACAGTTCCTTATGTAGGAACTAGGCCTTATAAATGTAGTGCATGTCTGGTCTGTGAAAAGTAGGTTAACTTATGGAGGTGGTCCGTGTAGGGAGGTGGTCAACTATGGAATTTCTATTATATATCATTGTAGTATACCTTAAGTATAGAATGCTATCTTAGCATGTGAAACCCTGAAAAGTACTGTGATACCATGATGATTTAATTTGACAAAAAGGAACCAAGGTCTTTATTATTAGAGTCTTTTGTTTTAAAATTAAGGGAAACTACTATGGTCACATAAAATCTTATTATTAAGAAAAATCACAACACAGAACCAATATTTTTAAGGAAGAATTCAGTCAAAAATTACACTGCCTGTAGTTATACCGAACATGTTGACGAATATTTTTCCAAATATAGAAATTAATATGTAGCTATGATGTTATACACACACAGAATGATGTTTAAGAGGAATGTATAATTTTACAAAAATTACATTAAACTATACATGTTATATAACTTAATATTTTATTCAGTGTTTATGACATTGTCATGTTAATACAGGTCTATATCATCTTTTAAATAAGCTATATAATATTCCCTTGTATGAGAGAACCATAGTTTAATCAATGTATTCCTTTTTGCTGAATTCTTAAGTGGTTTTTAATTTTTTCTCTTGTAAATGTTACAGTGAAAACTTTTGTAAAGACATTATTATCATCTCATAATTATAGAATTATGACCATAAATGCTATCTCTCAATAGGGATAGTAGTGAAAAAGCTATAGAAGTAAACTTAGCTTAACACATTTCAGTTTGGGGTAAACTATATAATAACTGTTTTACATGTTGTAAGCCACATAACTTTATTTTAAAATCTTAAATGAATCATCTGTAGTATCACAGATTGGTTTTAAATGATCTGTAAATATTACTTATAAATTTATCCTTTCTCCAGGATATACATTTCACTCTCTAACTTTCCCACAATTTATATATCCTTGTTACTTTTTACTTTTCTGTATAACTCAAATTCCTCTACAGTGAACTCAGTAAAGCTACCTAATCTATAATGATGACGTCCAACTGTGTATACTTTCCTTTATACTGTCAAACACTCTTTCTGTTATTGTATGGCTAAATCCACTTTTTTTTATTCTGCTAAAATATCACCTCTCCAGATGCACCATCCTTGACTACCAATTTAGTAGTTACATCTTCCACTCTCATAATTACTTTTAATCATGCCACTAAGATTTTTTATGGCCTTTATATAAACTTTCTAAAATCATTTTATTTATTTATTTGTTTGTATTGTTGTTTTGACTTGTAGAATGTAAGCTCTATAAGAGTAGACACATTGTCTCTCTTTTCTTTCACTGTATCCACAGATAATGGATATACATCTGTCCTAGAAGTCCTATAATATTTCTTGAATAAATGAATAATTTGCAAGAGTATGTTATGGGCTAGGGTTTTATAATCTATGGAAGGAAGGGGGAAGAGAACTGATTCTTGTTGAATATCTTATATGTATGAGCTTTATGCAATTTGTCTCATGAAAATCTCATAGTAATCCTCTGATATTGATTTTATATTCCACAATTTGATAATGGACAGATATAAAGCTCAAAATATTATATAAATTACCCATGGCTACATAGCTGTGAAGTAACAGACCCAAGAAACATCTGTAATTATTTCCATTATGCATACTGTCTCCTAATAAAGTAATGTAGTTTATTGGAGATGAATTAACATTATTTAATCCTTCTTTTGCCACAATGAACAAATTAGTCTTTTACAAGGATTTGCTTAAACAAAGGCTAATATACAGAATTAAGCTTATTTCTTCCCTCTTTTTTCTGTTACCCATATGCTATATTTGATATAATTTTTATATAATAAATTTTGACAATAAAATAATACCATGCAAACAGCACTGCACTAATGCAAAAAGCAATATTGCAGAGAATATGAAAATTAATATTAAGATTATCCATACCTAATACTTTGACATGTTCATATTTCATTAGTATGTTATATTCATTTGCAATAGGGAGTTTAAGCACTGCTTTTATCCAAAATTCCATATTCTTATTATATGTTTCATAAAATAACCAAAAATAATAAGATCAAATTCTTATCATGTCCTGGACTTTTTGGCTTCTTATATTCTACTATATCTTCCTTACCCATTTGAAATGTTATACCAGCAAAATGAAGAAGGATATTAAACTTTACATGAAAGCATTATGGTAATATATCTACTGTTTTCTTAGATGAATAACAAAGTGAAGTCATATTTTATTGATAATTTTGCCCCCTTATCAAACAAAATACTTTTTATAAATCTAACTTTTTATATCAAAATATTAGGAGGTACGAGTGTTCTTGTTATGTGAATGAATTATATTATGTTGAAGTCAGGGCTTTTAGTGTGCCATTCACCAGAATAGTGTACATTGTACCTAGTAGTCAGTTTTTATCTCTTATCCCCTCTCATGCTCCCCTATTCTTACTTTCTTTTACTTTTACTTAGACTATGAAATGCATAATATGGATCTAACTTGACTTTTTACAGTATTGCACCAACCACTAAATCATTATTTCCTTTTTTATTACTCTTGAAAATATGTTGTAAATTATGTGACTGTATCTAAATTAATATAGTATAA
Organism: Nycticebus coucang; assembly: GCF_027406575.1. Classification (NCBI taxonomy): domain Eukaryota; kingdom Metazoa; phylum Chordata; class Mammalia; order Primates; family Lorisidae; genus Nycticebus; species Nycticebus coucang. The sequence goes on along the minus strand of NC_069786.1, from coordinate 35,594,788 downwards.
TAATATCAATCATTCCAATACTCTGTAACCTCCTTAAAATCAAATAAAAAATAGTGATTTTTTTATGGACTATTTACCAAATGATAATTCATATGACATTCGAAATGCTTTAAAATATGGCATTTTCCAAACTGCTGAGAGCTATTTTTTGATGAGTTTAAACAACAATAAAAGAACCCCACTATATATTTCTACTACTGTGATCAGTGTGATCTAACGTATTCATAGGCCCTGACAAATACACAGTAAAGTCTTTCCATCCTTCACAATTTTTAATGGTCAAAAAAATTGTTCTCTATTTTAATCAATGTTTATGCCCAAAATGAAGACCAAAAAACCTATTTTTATTTATTGCAGGTTTCATGTTAATCAAATGACCTGAATTTACTCACCTCAGAAGCACTCAGCTGTGCTGACACTAAAGAAGATTAGCAAATGTCCCATTCTAATACACTTATTGTGGCAATACCAATATAACTATAGGAACTGATAATTTATTCATTTATGTTTCAGGTTATACTATTATAAATCCAACATTATTTCCATTTGATGATAACACAGAATATTTTCAACCCTATGTTGTTTTTTTTTTTTTCATTACAGTATCAGTGCTGAATTATCACATCTCTATGCTCAACCCTTCGTTTTCAGCACTGGCATAGAAAAGAATTGCTCAAAAACTAAAATGCATAACACATGCATGTATTAAATGCTTAGAACTTATTATTAGTCTTTCTTCTATATATTCTGATTTCCTTCATGGCTGTTTTCTTTATAGGATTATTATTCTGAGAATTAATGAAACTCTGATAAAATGCCTTGAAATACACATGGAAATTATAAAGAAAAAGAAAAGAAACTGATTTACTGATTTTACTTAAACAACTACCATCCATATCACATCAAAGAAAATTATAAATTATTGTTGAAATTTCCAACCAGACTTTTTATTTCAAAAACTGCCCACAGACCACTAAAATTGTATGCTTTTGGTTGGGACTTTGAATAATGAGTCACTTGTATGTTTAAAATGAAATAGGATGAAAAATAATTTATTGGGCTTTTATCTAAACATCTTAACAACTAGATGATTTGGACACATTTGAAACTTTCTGAGATTTTATACAACATCCACACTATGCAGATTATCTGAAAGATTTGAATATCTAGAAAGCAAGATATAAAAGACCAAGAATGTCTTCTCATTCCTTGGAAGGATTATAAAACTTTTTCGAAAGCTGAGAATGAATGATCTTTAACATAGAACTAGAATTAGGGCAATATAACTGTAATTCCCTCAGGGAATTAGCAGAATATTTAAAACCTATATATACAGAAATGTGGAATGAAACAAAAAATGATCTTTGAGAGTCCTGAATTAGCCATTTTATAAAAACTCTTGAGAATTCAAATTGAAATATTAAGATATTATGACAAATAGTGGAATGGGGGATTTAAAGAATCCGAAGTCTATACCATAAGATAGGGTGCCCCAAAAGTCACCCCTAAATTTGCCATATATGGGGAAAAAGGAAAATTGTAGCTAAATATACTTTTATTTATAAAATATTCATTATAAAATTTTACAAAGAGGTTGGTGACATATAGATAATATTTTATAAATATTTTATAAAAATTTATATTGAATTTTTTATAATTATAGGTACATTTAACTACAATTTCCCATTTTTACCCATATATGGCATATTTAGGGGCAACTTTTGGGACATCCTATAGATTACCAGCATCTTAAAAGTTTTAAGGTCAAAGTATTACTGTTATCTCATTCATATAAACTACAGTTAATCTTAGTATTTCATAAACCATTCAACAATCGTTTTGAACCTTAGCTAAAATCACAAATTCTGTTCATGTGTTTATGTGTGAATAAAGTTGCTGAGAAAGATAGAAGCTCATTTTAGCTCTTATCTGAAATTTAGCCCCACACAGAAAAAAAATGGTTCGGAATTTCACATTCCTGAAAGAATTAATCTTACATTTCCTTGTTGAGTCTTTTATACAAATGAAAGGATTGAACTAAACAGAGGAATATGAATTGCAATATTTTCTTTAGTTTTGCAATTTTTAGAAGTCCCTATTAAAGAAGTGCAAAAGGCTGATAATTTTATCTTAAAATACTTTAAGTAGCTTAGTCCACTAGTACATATAAAAAATAATACTATCAGGATCATGTCAATTCAATGAATAAATCTGTTTCCCAAGTAGATATGTAGCTCATTTTATTGAGTTTGAACACAGATTCCTGATAGTGGCCCTCAAAACAATATACTCTGCATTAAATTCTGGAGCCTCAGATATGAATTTATTTTCACCATCATTGTCTAGAATTTCCAGAAATAAAGACATTCATCTGTTTCTCAATGTCTTCACACCAAGAAGCAGCTAATAGTTTATCACTTTTCTTGTCATCTCACACCTAAAATTCACATGATTGTAATAAGTAAAGTGGGGAATAAAGTGACTGAAGGAAGAGAAGTTCTTATCCAAAATATCTTTCTAAAAAATCAATTTTTCAGTATCAGTTTTATATAGATATAAGTAAAAGAATAATTTTAAAACTTTAAATTTTCTGTAATGGAATAGATCATTCTGAAATGTCCCAGAAAATCTTACATATTTAGCTAATAATCCATCCAAAAAAGCCTTGGGTCATCTCTTTTAAATGATCACAATCAGGACTGGAGGGAGTAGAGCAAGATGGCAGACTAGAGACATCTCCTTGTCAACTACTTGTGGTGATACAAGGGAAAGTAACCTTCAGCCACTTCTGGCTGGGGGAATCTACACAGAAACATCAGTGAGGGGCATAGTGAAGCATCAGGACACTTCAGGAGCCAATGGGAGGTCTGAGCTGAGGAAAACTGAAGTGGAAGGCACATGCTCAATATGGGTAAAGGCCACCAGCTCTCCAATGGAGGTGTTGGGGCAGGAAAGAGTTGTCCTGCACAATTTGTTTATGGACTGGGCTGCTTGCTAAAGTAGTGAGTAGATTCAATCAGTGTCCAGAGGGTGGGGTTGAATGTTGTGTGCGGTGGTTCTACCATCAAATTTGCTGTAGGAAGACTACCGTGTGTGGGAGAAACAGTCCATGGGGTTCTAGTGCATAGCTCGGTCTGGCACCTGCTAAGTTTGAGTGTTCGTCATGCAGGTGAGCTGAGTGATGCCTGCACCCCCAGTAAGGGCCTCATTGTTGTCAGGGGACACTGTCTGATGAGCCACCTGGGAAGTCTATTGAGAACTTTGTGACCCCAGTACCATGGGGACTGAATGCTGATAAAACAAATAGGCCTGAATTGAGGGCAAAGAAATCAGGAAGAAAAGATTGGTCTCTTTTGCAATTTGTGAGTGCTTTCAGAGCCTGATCACATACAGAAATTCCAGTGTATGTTCACTGTCTCCCAAGACCACAGTCATATGGCATCCAGGCAATATATTGCTATATTACTACATTTTTTGCTTATTTTTCAATTTTTTCTTAGTTTTTTCTTTTTTTCTCTTTTATTCATGTTTTTATGTAGTTTATTTTGTTTTATTTTTTCATTTTTACCTTTTTTTTAACAGCAAGGGCTCCTCGATTTTCTAAGGATTTACAGCCCCTTTTATTCTTTCTTTCTATTTGATTTCTCTCCTTTTTCTGTCTTTTGGTAGTAATTTTCTACTTTTTGCATCTTTCCCACATAAATGTCTCATACAACACCTAAGATACAATACCATTTTTCTTCTTAATTATATACAATTATATTTTTGATGGTTTTATCTATTTTATTTTATTTTTTCATTTTTTCCTCTTCTCTGATGGCTGGGGGTGTCATAGCATTGGTCTGGCTCAAGGAAGCCACAGACTCATGGTCTTCAGTGTCCTTCTAGCTTTGGGCTTTGGAAAGAGGTATTGGTAGGTCCCTACTGCAACATACTGCCAATTTCTTGCCATATTTGGTAGAGGGGGGTCTTTCTTTTACTCTGACTGGTAAGGAGCTCCTGACTTAGAGGAACTCATCTGACTCAGCCCCCAAAAGTCCTAGAGCTAAGGGTGTGATTAAAGCACCCTGCAGAACACCACCACTTCTCCTATCCTATTCTTTCTCTTTTATTGTCCTTTTCTCCCCTTTTCTTCAGCTGTTTCCTTCCACACACACCCTTTCCCCCCTCTTTTTCCCTTTTTATATTTTCTTTTTCCTGTCTTGCTCTTTATCTTTATCTTCCTTTTGGAGGAAGCTCTAAGACAGGGTAATTTTAAGTGAGGGAGGTAGTAAGAAGGAAAAATTGGGGGAAGGAGGTGAATGAGAAGAAAGCACATGAGGAGGAAGCAACAGAAAAATTCAGACCACATGAAGAAACAGAATAGAGCAACCCCCATAAGAGATCACAGCAGTTTGCCCCTATGAATAATTAATGGGAATGACAGAAAGAAAACTTAAAATATGAATGGCAAAAACAATAAAGGGAAGTGATCAGAAAGCAGAGACACAGAACCAAAAAATAGATGAAAGATATGAAGAATATACAAAAGAGGTGGTGAGATGAAGGACTGAAAGTAGTCAATCAGGGAATTTAAAGATGCAGTAGAAAGCATCAATAACAGATTAGATCATGAAGAAGAAAGAATCTTAGAGTGAGAGGATAAAGTTCTTGTGCTAGCCCAGGCAGTTAAAGAGGCAGAAAGAAGAGAAAGAAAGCAAAATATTCACCAAAAAAATTATGGGACTTCATGAAGCATTCAAACATATGAATTATACATATTCCTAAAGGGGTAGAAGAACATCCCAAAGGAATGGACCCCTACTGAAGGATATCATAAATGAAAACTTCCCAAGTATTAATAAAGATTGTGAAACACTCCTTTTAGAAAATTTCAAATTCCAGGTCACCTCAACACAAATAGATCATCTCTAACATACACTGTAAAGAACTTATCCAAAGTTGAGACAAAAGAGAAAATTCTACAAGCAGCTAGGAGTAAGTGCCAATTGATGTGCAAGGGCAGATCCATCAAGGTGACAGCAGACTTCTCAGCTGAAACTTTCTAAGCCAGAAGAAAATGGTCAGCTACCTATAACCCTCTTAAACAAAACAATTTTCAGCCCCAAATTTTATATCCTGCTAAACTAAGTTTCAAAATCAATGGAGAAATAAAATCTTTATTGATATGAAAACATTGAGGCAATTCACCACAATAAGGCTGGCACTATAGGCAATGTGTAGACCTATTTCCCACACTGAACATTACAATAGACCCCCAGCAAGGTAAATACCAGAAAATGAAGGAAAAAAACTAGCTTCCACAATGGTGCAAAGGATAAAACTAAGCAACTGACCTTCACAAAATACGATGAATAGAACTCCATCACAATTATCAATTCAACCAAAAATTTTAATGGCTTGAATACCCCATTAAAGAGGAATAGGCTGGTTGACTGGATAAAAAAGCACAAGCCATCCGTATTTTGGATCAAGGAAACACATTTAATCTTGGAAGACAAAACAAGACTGGTTGGAAAACAATATTTCATTCAAATGGAAACCAGGAGAAAGGAGAGTTCACAAACTTATATTTAGATACAAGTTTATTTAAAGCAAATAAAATTAACAAGGACAAAAATGATCACTTTATACTGGTCAGGGGAAAAATACAAGAAAACATTTCAATTCTAAATATTTATACACCCAATTTAAATGTATCCAGATTTATGAAACAGACCTTGATTGGTCTGAGCAATTTGATATCCTGTAACAAATAATAACTGGGGACTTTAACACCCCTGGTTGAACTGGACAGATAATCTAAACAGAAGCTAAACAAACTTACAAGGGACTTAAATACAATGCTAGAACCAATGGGCTTAATAGACAAATACAGAATGCACCATCAAAGCTAAGAAATATATATTCTTCTTATCAGCCAATGGAATAGATACAAAATGGATCACATCCTAGGTTACAAATCAAACCTCAATAAAATGAAAAGAATTTAAACACCCTGTGGCTTCTCAGACCAAAAAGCAATAAAGGTAACTCAACTACAACTAAAATTGTCATCCCCAGACAAAAGTATGAAAAATAAGTGACCTAATGCTGAATGAAAGATGAGACAAAGAAGAGATAAAGAAGGAAAATATTAAATTCCTCACACAAAACAATGAGTTACCAAAAATTGTGGGATATGGAAAGGTAGTCACAAAGGTAAAATTTATCACATTAGATTCCTACATCAAAAAAAAAAAAAAAAAGAGAGAGAGAGTACACCAATCATCTAATGAATTGTCTTAAAGAAATAAAAAAAGAAGAGCAATCCAATCTCAAACCTAGCAGAAGAAAATAAAAAGCCAAAATTAAATCAGAAATAAATGAAATTGAAAATAAAAGAATCATTCAGAAAAATCAATGAAACAAAAAGTTGGTTCTTTGAAAAGATAAGTAAAATCAATAAACCTTTGACCAGATTAAAGAGAAATAAAAAGATAGAATCTCTAATAATCTCTATCAGAAATAACAATGGGAAATAACAGATACCACTGAGATACAAGAGAAATTTGACAATGTGGAGAAAATGGACCAATACCTGGAATCATACCATCTCCCTAGACTTAACCAGGAAGAAATAGCTCTTTTGAACAGACCAATATCAAGCATGAAATAACAATTAAAAAGCTTCTAACAACAACAAAAAGCCCAGAACCAGGTGGCTTCACACCAGACTCTATCAAACCTTCAAAGATGAACTTGTACCTATGCCACAGAACCAACAGAGAAGGAAGGAATCTTTCCTAACATGCTCTATGAAGCAGACATCACCCTGATACCAAAACCAAGAAAAGACCCAATGAAAAAGGGGAACTATAGACCAAATTAATTAGTTAATTAATTAATATTGTTGCAAAAATATTCAAACAAAATCTTAGATAATAAATTACAGCTGCACATTAAAAAATTATATATCATGATCAAGTAAGCTTCATCCCAGGGATGCAAGTCTGGTTTAACATATTCAAATCCATAAATGTAATTCACAATTGTAATAGAAGCAAAACAAAGACCATATGATCCTCTCAATTGATGCAAAAAAAGCATCGAAAAACCCAAAAATTCAGCATCAAAACAAACAAACAAAACCCAAAATTTAGAATTCTTTTCTAACAAGAACACTTAAGAAAATAGGCATAGGTGGCACATTTCTTAAACTGATTGAAGTCATCGCTAACAAACCCACAGCTAACATCATACTGAATGAGAGTAAAACTGAAAGCTTTTCCACTTAGAACTGGAACCAAAGATGTCCACCATCACCACTGTTTTCAACATTGTGCTGGAGGTTTCCAGCCCACCCATGCAATGAGGCAAGATAATGGCATAAAGGGCATTCAAATGAGGGCAATGGAGTCAACTCTCATCTTTGCTGATGATATGATCTTATACATACAAAACCCAGAGACACAACCACAAAACTCCTCCAGAAGTCATTAGGAAATATATTAATGTCTCAGGGTATAAAATCAATGTCAAAAAGTCAGTAGCATTTGTAGATGCCTATAACAGCCAAGTTGAGAAGCTAATCAAAGATTCAATTCCCTTCACAGTAGCTTCAAACAAAATGAAATACCTAGGAACATACCTAATAGGTAATAGGAGATCAAGCATCTCCACAAAGAGAATTATGAACTCCTAAGAAAATAGATAGCAGAAGATATTAACAAATGGAAGAACATACCATGCTCTTGTTTGGGAGGAACCAACATTGTTAAAATGTCTACATTACCCAAAGCAATCTATAGATTTAATGCAAGCCTCGTTAAAACACCAACATCATACTTTTAATAACTCAAAAAATAATTCTTCATTTTCTATGGAACCAACCAAACAAACAAACAACAAAAAACCCCACAATATAGCCAAAGCAATTCTTACTAATAAAAATAAAACTGGACACATCACTATACCAGACTTCAGGTTATATTACAAGTCCACAGTAATCAAAACAGCATGGTTTTGGCACAAAAGTAGAGATATACATATTTGGAATAGAATAGAAAACCAAGAGATAAAACCAGTCTCTTACAGCCATCTGGTCTTTGATAAACCAAACAAAAACATATACTTGGAAAAATCATCCCTATTTAAGAAATGGTGCTGGGAGAAGTGGATAACCACATGTTAAATACTGAAATTGGACCCGTATCTTTCAGCACTTACAACAATTGACTCAAGATGGATCAAATATTTAAATCTAAGGCATGATGTGATAAAAATCCTAGAAGAAAGTGCAGGAAATTCTCTTGATGATGTCAGCCTGGAGAAAGATTTTATGAAGCAGAATTCTGGTAATTGCAGCAACAACCAAAATAAACAAATGGAACTTAATTGAAAAGCTTCTCTAGACAGCTAAGTACACAGAATTAAAGCAACTTGACAACCTTCAGAATGGGAAAATATATTTAAACATTACAAAACTTATGAAGCCTTCATAACTAGAATCTATACAGAACTCAAATTAATAAACAAATATAAAAAATAGCAAACAATTCCATGTATCACTGGGCAGAAGACAGATGAATGGCTAACAAACATATGGGGGCAAGACATGATTGCAAGAGGGACTTTACCTAACAATTGCAATCAGTGTAACCTGGCTTATTGTACCCTCAATGAATCCCCAACAATAAAAAAAAAAAAAAAAACCTGCACAAAAAAAAAAAAATACTCATCATCCCTAAGCATCAGAGAAATGCAGCCAAAACCACCCTGAGATATCACTTAACCTCACTTATAATAGCCCACATCACAAAGACCCAGAGTTACAGATGCTGGTGCAGATGTGGAGAGAGAGGGACACTTTTACACTGCCTGTGGGACTGCAAACTAATACAACCTCTTTGAAAAGAAGTATGGAGAGTTCTCAAAGAATTCAAGTTTGACCTCTCATTTGACCCTGCAATTTCATTACCAGGCATCTACACAGAAGAAAAAAAAAATCATTCTATCATGAAGACATTTGCAATAGAATGTTTATCACATGCCAAAATGTGGAAACAGCCTAAATGCTCATCAACTCAGGAATGGATTAACAAGTGGTGGTATATGTATACCATGGAGTGCTATTCATCCTTAAGAAAAGAAGGTGACTTTGCACCTTTTGTATTAACCTGGATGGAGTTGAAATACATTCTTCTTAGTAAAGTGTCACAAGAATGGAAAAGCAAGTATCCAATCTACTCAATTTTATTATGAAGCCAGTAGATGATACATATGTCTACATAGGAGAAACTTAATTTTATTCACATTGGGGTGGTGGAGAATGAGGAATGGGAGTAGGAGGCAAGGATTGGTGTGCTCCCACTTAAAGGACACAAGGAAGGGATGTGTGGCACAACTTTTGGGTGCAGTACCCAACTAGAAGAGGGACTCTACCTAACAAATTTAAAAATTGATTCAGTTGTTAGTACCCTCACAATAACCTGAAATTAAAAAAAAAATTAAATAAATGATCACAATCATATTAACACATTTATAACATTTTATAGTTTTCAGATTTCTCAATCATGTTCATAAAAATGTAATACAAACACTTTAGTGCAGGGAATAATACAAGTATACATAAATATATACTTTTGGCATACCCTAGTTTTTGTTTCATTTTAAAATATTTATTTCTATCCTGTTACCCTGAGATTTTTACCTCAAGGATTGTTAAAAATAATGCCTTGAAAGCTTAGTTAAGGGAGTTGGAAACTAATACTTTTTGATTGACTGGTTTCACTTTGTAACGTATTTACTTACACTCTTGAGAAGTATTTGGAGCCAAATACGTTTTTGAATATACATTGAAGGTCCTATTCGTGTTCATTACATATATTCAATTTGATCTAAGACATTCATGAGGAACCATTGTAATATCATTTGAAACTTTGACTATTCTGAAAATGGGAGGGAAAGACTGCAACTGCTGGTTCAGAAGAGAACCCAGAAGTCATAAACTATGCTAAAATACGTAAGGATAAGTTTGTCTGATTTAAAGCTAGGAAAACAAACAACAACAACAAAAAAAAACACAAAAAACAGAACATCAGATTCTGATTCAGTCTCCCATAAAGATAACTTCAAGTTTTATTATTATTATTATTAAATCATAGCTGTGTACATTAATGCGATTATGGGGCACCATACACTGGTTTTATAGACCGTTTGACACATTTTCATCACACTAGTTAACATAGCCTTCCTGGCATTTTCTTAGTTATTGTGTTGAGACATTTGCATTCTACATTTACTAAGTTTCACATATACCCTTCTAAGATGCACCGCAGGTGTAATCCCACCAATCACCCTCCCTCCACCCACCTCCCCCCTCCCTCCCCTCCCTTTCCACCTTCCCCCTATTCTTAGGTTATCACTGGATTATAGCTTTCATGTGAAAGCCATAAATTAGTTTCATAGTAGGGCTGAGTACATTGGATACTTTTTCTTCCATTCTTGAGATACTTTACTAAGAAGAATATGTTCCAGCTTCATCCATGTAAACATGAAAGAGGTAAAGTCTCCATCTTTCTTTAAGGCTGCATAATATTCCATGGTGTATATATACCACAATTTCTTAATCCATTCGTGGATCAATGGGCACTTGGGCTTTTTCCATGACTTAGCAATTATGAATTGAGCTGCAATAAACATTCTGGTACATATATCTTTGTAACGATGTGATTTTTGGTCTTCTGGGTATATGCCTAGTAGAGGAATATAGGATTGAATGGCAGATCTATTTTTAGATCGCTAAGTGTTCTCCAAACATCTTTCGAAAAGGTATGTATTAATTTGCATTCCCACCAGCAGTGTAGAATTCTTCCCTTTTCTCCACATCCACGCCAACATCTCTGGTCTTGGGATTTTGTGATATGGGCTAATCTTACTGGAGTTAGATGATATCTCAAAGTAGTTTTGATGTGCATTTCTCATCAAAGATTAAAGATGATGAGCATTTTTTCATATGTCTGTAGGCCGTGAGCCTGTCTTCTTCAGAGAAGTTTCTCTTCAAGTCCCTTGCCCAGCCTGCGATGGGATCACTTGTTCTTTTCTTGCTTATACATTTGAGTTCTTTGTGGATTCTGGTTATTAAACCTTTGTTGGAGACATAACCTGCAAATATTTTCTCCCATTCTGAGGGCTGTCTGCTTGCTTTACTTACTGTGTTTCTGGCTGTGCAGAAGCTTTTTAGTTTGATCAGGTCTCAGTAGTGTATTTTTGAAGCTGCTTCAATTGCCCGGGGTTCCTCCTCATAAAATGCTTGCCCAGACTGATTTCTTCAAGAGTTTTCCCTGTACTCTCTTCTAGTATTTTTATAGTTTCATGTCTTAAGTTTAAATCTTTAATCCAGTGAGAGTCTATCTTAGTTAATGGTGAAAGGTGTGGTTCCAGTTTCAGTCTTCTACAGGTTGCCAGCCAGTTCACCCAGAACCATTTGTTAAATAGGGAATCTTTTCCCCACTGAATGTTTTTATTTTATTTATTTTTTATTAGTTAGATCATAGCTATGTACAGTAAAGTGATAATGCAGCACCGTACAGTGGTTTAATAAACAGTTCGACTCATCTTCATCACAGTGGTTAACATAGCATTCCTGGCATTTTCTTAGTTATTGTGTTAAGACAATCATATTCTGCATTCAATAAGTTTCACATGTACCCTTGTAAGGTACATGTACCCTTGTAAGATACCGCAGGTGTAATCCCACCAATCACCCTCCCTCCACCCATCCTCCCCCTCCCTCCCCTCCCTCTCCCCCTTCCCCATATTCTATGGTTATAACTGGGTTATAGCTTTCATATGAAAGCCATAAATTACTTTCATAGTAGGGCTGAGTACATTTGATACCTTTTCTTCCATTCCTGAGATACTTTACTAAGAAGAATATGTTCCAGCTCCATCCATGTAAACATGAAAGAGGTAAAGTTTCCATCTTTCTGTAAAGCTGCATATATTCCATGGTGTACATATACCACAATTTATTGATCCATTCGTGGATCGTTGGGCACTTGGGCTTTTCCCATGACTTAGCAATTATGAATTGGGCTGCAATAAACGTTCTGGTACAAATATCTTTGTTATAATGTGATTTTTTGGTCTTCTGGGTATATACCTAGTAGAGGAATTATAGGATTAAATAGCAGATCTACTTTTAGATCTCTGTGCTCTCCAAACATCTTTCCAAAAGGAATGTATTAATTTGCATTGCCACCAGCAGTGTAGAAGTCTTCCCTTTTCTCCACATCCACGCCAACATCTCTGGTCTTGGGATTTTGTGATATGGGCTAGTCTTACTGGAGTTAGATAGTATCTCAAGGTAGTTTTGATGTGCATTTCTGTGATGATTAAAGATGATGAGCATTTTTTCAAATGTCTGTAGGCCATGCACCTGTCTTTTTCAGAGAAGTTTTTCTTCAAGTCCCTTGCCTAGCCTGCGATGGGATCATTTGTTCTTTTCTTGCTTATACGTTTGAGTTCTTTGTGGATTCTGGTTATTAAACCTTTGTTGGAGACCATAACTTGCAATTACCTACTCCCATTCTGAGGGCTGTTTGTTTGCTTTACTTACTATGTTCTTGGCTGTGCAGAAGCTTTTTAGTTTGATCAGGTCCCAGTAGTGTATTTTTGAAGCTGCTTCAATTGCCTGGGGGGTCCTCCTCATAATATACTCACCCAGACCTATTTCTTCAGGGGTTTTCCCTGCACTCTCTTCTACTATTTTTATAGTTTCATGTCTTACATTTAAATCTTTAATTTAGTGAGAGTCTATCTTAGTTAATGATGAAAGGTGTGGGTCCAGTTTCAGTCTTCTGCAGGTTGCCAGCCAGTTCACCCAGCACCATTTGTTAAATAGGGAATCTTTTCCCCACTGACTGTTCTTCATTGGGTTGTCAAAGATCAAATAATGGTAAGTAGCTGGGTTCATCTCTTGGTTCTCTATTCTGTTCCAGACAACTACTTCTCTGTTTTAGTGCCAGTACCATGCTTCTTTGATCACTATCGATTTATACTATACTCTGAGGTCTGGTAGCATGACTCCTATTGCTTTGTTTTTATTTCTGAGTAATATTTTGGCTACACGAGGTGTTTTCTGATTCCGTATAAAATGAAGTATTTTTTTTAAGATCTTTAAAGTATGACAGTGGAGCTTTAATAGGGATTGCATTAAAACTGTACATTGCTTTGGGTAGTATGGACATTTTAAAAACGTTGATTCTTCCCAGCCATGAGCATGGTATGTTTTTCCATTTGCTAACATTTTCAGCTATTTCTTTTCTTAGAGTTTCATAGTTCTCTTTATAGAGATCTTTCATGTCTTTTGTTAGATAAACTCCCAAATATTTCATCTTCTTTGGCACTACTGTGAATGTAATAGAGTCCTTAACTGTTTTTTTTTCAGCTTGGCTATTGTAGGTATATATGAAGACTACCGATTTACGAATTTTGATTTTGTAATCTGAGATGCTGCTGTATTCCTTGATCACTTCTTTTTTTTTTTTGTAGAGACAGTCTCACTTTATGGCCCTCAGTAGAGTGCCGTGGCATCACACAGCTCACAGCAACCTCCAACTCCTGGGCTTAAGCGATTCTCTTGCCTCAGCCTCCCAAGTAGCTGGGACTACATGCGCCTGCCACAACGCCTGGCTATTTTCCGGTTGCAGTTTTGGCTGGGGTTGGGTTTGAACCCGCCACCCTCGGTACATGGGGTCGGCACCTTACCGACTGAGCCAGAGGCGCCACTCCTCCTTGATCACTTCTAAGAGTTTTGTAGTAGAATCCCTGGTGTTTTCCAGATATGCAATCATATCATCTGCGAAGAGCAAAAGTTTGATCTCTTCTGACCCTGTATGGATACCCTTGATTGCCATTTCTTCCCTAATTGCAATGGCTAAAACCCCCATTACAATGTTAAAAATCAGGGAGACAATGGGCAGCCTTGTCTGTTTCCTGATCTGAGTGGAAATGAATTCAGTTTAACTCCATTCAATACAATATTGGCTGTGGGTTTGCTGTAGATGGCCTCTATCAGTTTAAGAAATGTCCCTTCTATACCAATTTTCTTAAGTGTTCTGATCATAAAGGGATACTAGATATTATCAAAAGCTTTTTCTGCATCAATTGAGAGACTCATATGGTCTTTGTTTTTTAATGTGTTTATGTGCTGGAGTATACTTATAGATTTACGTATATTAAACCAGCCTTGAGACCCTGTGATAAAACCGACTGGGTCATGATGTATAATTTATTTGATGTATTGCTGGATTCTGTTTGTTAGGATCTTGTTGAATATTTTTGCATCAATATTCATTAGTGATATTGGTCTACAATTTTCTTTTCTTGTTGGGTCTTTTCCTGGTTTGAGGATCAGGGTGACGTCTGCTTCATAGAACATGTGGGTAGTCTTCCTTCTTTTTCTACATTTTGGAACAAATTGAGTAATATAGGTACTAGTTCCTCTTTAAAGATTTGGTAGAATTCTGATGGAAAGTCACCTCGTCCCAGGCTTTTCTTTTTAGGGAGATCGTGTATGGTTGATGCTATTTCAGAACTTGGTATTGGCCTGTTCAACATTTCCACTTGATTCTGGCTAAGTCTTGGTAGGTGATGTGCTTCCAAGTATCGGTCAATTTCCTTCAGATTTTCATATTTCTGAGAATAAAGTTTCTTGTAATATTCATTAAGGATTATTTGAATTTCTGAGTAGTCTATTGCTATTTCATCTTTGTTGTTTCTGATTGATGAGATTAGAGATTTTACTCTTTTTTTCCTGGTTAGGTTAGCCAAAGGTTTATCTATTTTATTGACCTTTTCAAAAAACCTACTTTTGGTTTTATTGATCTGTTGTATAATTTTTTTGTTTTCAATTTCATTTAATTCTGTTCTAATTATGGCTATTTCTTTACTTCTACTGAGTTTGGGGTTGGAATGTTCTTCCTTTTCCAGTTGCTTGAGATGTCCCATTAAGTTGTTAACTTCCTCTCTTTCTGTTCTGTTGAGGAAGGCTTGCAATGCTATAAATTTCCCTCTTAGGACTGCCTTTGCGGTATCCCAGAGGTTCTGATAATTCGTGTCTTCATTGTCATTTTGTTCCAAAAATTAGGCAACTTCCTTCTTAATCTCATCTCTGACCCAACTATCATTCAGCATAAGGTTATTTAATTTCCATGTTTTTGTATGAGTATGCAGGTTCCTATTGTTACTGAGTTCAACTTTTATTCCATGGTGGTCCGAGAAGATGCAATGAATAATTTCTATTCCTTTAAATTTACTGAGGTTAGACTTGTGACCTAAGATGTGATCAATTTTGAAGTATGTTCCATGGGTTGATGAGAAGTATGTGTATTCAGTTTTGCTGGGATGAAATGTTCTGTAGATGTCTGCTAAATCCAAATGTTGGATGGTTAGGTTTAAATCTAAAATTTCTTTGCTCATCTTCTTATTGGAGGATCAATCCAACACTGCCAAAGGAGTGTTGAAATCTCTGACTATTATGGAGCTGGAGGAAATCGAGTTGCTCATGTCTGTTAGAGTTTCTCTTATTAATTGAGGTGCATTGGTAGGGTGCATAAATATTCATAATTGAAATCTCATCATATTGAGTATTACCCTCAACAAATATGAAGTGACCATTCTTATCCTTCTTTACTTTTGTTAGTTTAAAGCCTATTGTGTCTGCAAACAGAAATGCAATGCCTGCTTTTTTCTGATTACCATTTTCCTGAAATATGGATGAACATCCTTTCTCCCTGAGTCTATATTTATCCTTTAAGGTAATACATGACTCTTGTATGCAGCGAATATCTGGCCTGAGTTTTTGTATCCAGTCAGCTAACCAGTGCCTCTTCAGAGGACAGATTAAGCTGTTCACATTAATGGAGTATATTGATGTGTCTGGCAAAATTTTGGGTATTGAATTTTTCTTTTTTTTTTTTTTGGCCGGGGCTAGGCTTGAACCCGCCACCTCCGGCATATGGGACCGGCGCCCTACCCGTTGAGCCACAGGCGCCACCCTGGGTATTGAATTTTTCGAAAGTCCAGTGGACATTGTTGATCTTTTCACCATTGTGGAAGTTGGAGTTTGATCAAAAGTTTCTGAGTGAGTTTACTTTTGTGGTAGAGGATTGGGCTGGTCATTATTGAGGATAGGTCTGAGAATATCCTGGAGAGCTGGTTTGGTTATGGCAAATTTCTTCAACATATGAATGTCATTAAAGTATTTAATTTCTCCATCATAAATGAAACTCAGTTTAGCTGGATACAAGATCCGGAGTTGAAAGTTATTTTGTTTTAGGAGATTAAAAGTTGATGACCACCCTCTTCTGGCTTGAAAAGTTTTAGCAAGAGATCTGCAGTCATTCTAATATTCTTCCCTTTGTAGGTAATGGATTTGTTGCGTCTGGCTGCTTTCAGAATTTTCTTCTTCATATTAACTTTAGTGAAGTTAATTATGATATGCCTGGGGGATGTCTTATTTGGATTGAGTCATGCTGGGGTTCTGAAACTGTGTGCTATCAGAATTTGAGAATCTCTTGGCATGTCCAGAAAATTCTCTTTCATAATTTCATGAAGAAGGGCCTCTGTGCCTTACGAGTCCACTTCATCACTTTCAGGGATTCCAACGAGGTGGATATCAGCCTTCTTTGAATTATCCCAGAGCTCTCTGAGAGAATGATCCTTTTTTGCCCTCCATTTCTCTTCTTCTTTTATAGTTTGCAAGCGTTCAAACACGTTGTCTTCAATGTCAGAAATCCTTTCTTCTGACTGTTCCACTCTGTTACTGAGGGATTCTACTGTATTTTTCAGATCTTTGAGGGCTGTAAATTCTTGCTTCAGTACATCAAAATCTTTGGTGGTTTTAATTCATTAAATTCTTGAGACAAATTTTGCATTTCTCCTCGAATTTCTAATTCTGACTTTTGAATTGCTCCTTGAATTTCTAAGTCCAAATTTTCCTCCATTCAATTAATCTTGTTTGCAATCCAAATTCTGAATTCGATTTCTGACATCTTAGCCAGTTGTTTATGGATGGGATCCTCAGTTACATCTGCCATATCTTTCTTTGGGGGTATTGGTCTATTCTGTTACCAGAGTTTTTCCGGTGGTTCTGCCCCATGATTACTTTACACTGTTTGACTTTTCCCCTGGTGCTTTGTCGAGGACCCATACAGTGTTACGGCCTGAGAAACTGGGGACCTATTTGGTGTGGTGGGGCTAAGTGGTTCTGTCTTGATTTCAGCTGGTCTCTGTTCGACCCTAGTGAAACAGTTATTCTGGGTTGAAGTCTCAGCTTTGGAGAAATACCAGCAATTAAGTCACCCTCCCCCCAACAGGCAACAATTGGAAGAGGAAAATCAAACCTTCCTACAGCCACACACCCTGGGCACCACTTGAATAGTCTTTAGGTGATTGGGTCAGTTCAAAAGGTCTAAATCAATTGTCTCAGTCAGCACTTGTCTCAGGTGGGAGAGTTTCAAAGGTCTCTGGCAACTGGTTCGCAGGGGTCTGGTGACATCTCAGACATGACTTGCTCTGGTGCTCCGTGAAGTCAGGAGGACCCACCCAGCAAATAGATGAGTCTGGGAAGGTTGATGCCTCCTTCCCCACCTTGCACCTCTGTCACACCCAGTCACTGATAGCTGAACAGGGCTGTGACCCAGTTATCTCCAGTGAGCAGATACTCTAGAGGTTTGTACCTGCCTGAATCACAAAGAAATCTGTATCTGCTCTGCCAGGCCTTTGCTCTCTGCCTCTATCCAGTAGGAGGCAGTGAGGCCTGACAAGCTCAGCCTCACCATCTCTGATTGATGTTACTGGCAGAACAGAACAACTTTGTGGGAGTTTGTTTCTGTCCCTGATAAATTCCTCTGTAGAAGAGGAGCTGATTTGAGTTCCCAGAACCTGTGCCTCAGGCACTGTCTTCACTCCTGCAGGTTTGTATTCGCAGCATGGTTAGCTATCAGCTCTAGCCTCCTGCCTTCCTTTGTCTGTAGGCTGATGATCCCCTGAGGGCCAGGTACATCTTAGGCTCAGTTAAGCAGTCCTCTGGGTCAGCCCCACCCTGGGAATTTCCTGGCTCTGTGCATGCATTTTCTAGTTCCCGCACTCTACCCAGGCCGATACCGCCTCAGGCAAACCCTTTACTCACAGAGCCTGTGTTTCAGTCCCAGGTCTATTCCATGGTCATTGCCATCTGAGAAGATACCCAGCCTCCCCTGGTTGCCCAGGGAAACAGGGGGTGTGGCTTCAGGATACCCAAGGGTGAGCCTTAGTATTGTCAGAAACGTCTGTTGCTCTGTGCCTCAGGGCACTGCCATTCCAGCGTGATACCCTCTCAGCCGACTGTCATCTCCTCACTCCCATGCCGCAGAATCAGTCCTGACTAGCTGCAGTCCAGGCCCTGTCCATGACCCTCGAGAAATCACCCAAGAATCTGGACTCCTGGGGGACAGGCGTCCAGACCTCAGAATGAGAGTGGAGGGGAGTTCTGGTGGCTCAGAATTGTAGGTCGAAACACCAGACTCATTGAGACCCAATGAGCAAATAAACAGATAAAAAGGCTACCAGACACACAAACCCATAGATGCACAAACAATCAAAAACATATAGACATATAGACAACAACAATGACAATAACAACAAAAAAGAATTACAATAACAATAATGACAATTGTAAATTAATTGAAAAAATGTTAAAAATCATACAAACAAAACAAACAAACAACCAAGAAAACCTCTAAAATTTTGATGTAAGTACTCTCAAAAACCATAAGGAGGGAAGAAGAGGAAGCAAGAAGGAAGAGACAAAAAAAGTGGTGTTCATAAAAATTTTAAAAAAGAAGAAAGAAAAAATTAAAAATAGAAAAAATAAACATAAAAAAGTATATATATAAAAAAATAAAAATTAACAATAGCTTCCCCAAGAAAATAGTGAGGAAAGAAAAAAAAAAGGCAGCAACCATAAAGTATTATTCTTGTATATATGTAGAAATATACATCTATATGTATGATGTAGGGATCGACTTTTGTAGGAATATATTTATAATGCGATATACTTTCTGGACACCAGGTGGCTCTGTGAGTGGTTCCCAGGCTTATACCTGATTTGCAGTTTATACTGTTACCACGGTAACCATACAACCTGGCGTTGGCCATTTTGGAGTTTCTGTAAAAGTTTATTATCTAATTGTTGTGTAACCCCAGCTGCTCTGTTCCAGACAGCATTCCTATCCAACCTCCCAACTCAGTGCAAGAGTCCATGCTTCACATATCTTTCCTCTCTGTTCCCACATTTTTCTGCAGACTGGCAACTGCAATCAGCTGTGGGGGAGGGTGCTGGCTGCCGCTGGCTTTAGGGGCTTTCTGCTCCCGTGGCCGCCACCGGCCCCCACAGCTGCAGCACATGAAAACCTTATCCTCAGTTTTTGTGGCTCAGAGTCTCACTTTTGAATCTGGACTTTTGAGTCCAGCCACCCTCACTACACAGCCTGAACTGCCAGCCCACTCCAATATTCCCCACCAGGAATGGTCCGGTCTATTTAATCAGTCCTGTTGTTCTGGGGGAAGGTGTCCGCCATTTCAGATAATTCAAAATGTCTGTTTCCCGCCCAGGATCCCATCCCTTTAATTTTCTATTGGGTTGCTTAGCACCTTGTGGTTCTGACTGGCTCCCTTTTCGGGTAATACACACTCAGGTCAGGAATAAATTTTCGTCAATTGGGTTTTGCTAGGAGTTGCAGGCTGCTGTCCTCTGTGAGTGAGGGGCCCACCGGCCAGCACAGCCAAGTGGGGAAAATCTCTACAACAGAGTCCGTGGTTTTAAATTACACTTCATATACAGCAATCTGCCAATTCACTGAGCATCTCCTGCTATCCGTCCACACCAATAATCCACATGGGGAAAGGTCCAGACCCCTCTTCCTCTCACTTGATGACTTGGGAGAGGTGGGTTACATGTCCATCCCATCTGCCATCATGCTCTGCCTTGGTAGCTTCAAGTATAAAGAACCATATAACAAAAGGGCAAAGCCATTTCATAATGATCATTTATGCACCATAACCTTTTACCATTTGGTGGCATGAATATTGATTTCCTATAGCTTATCAAAAATTTTAAGTCAAAAAGAAAGATGCATCCAATGTATGTGTATAAAAATTTATATGTGTATCAGTATATAATATATACTTATTTACATGTTTATACATATTTAGTATAATATAGTTTACATAATGATCCTTATAAGATATAGAAGTGCTAGGTAATTTTTATCAGTGTATAAAATTGGGACAAAATTATGATTTTCAAAAAAATGCCTTCAAAGCCAAGGATGTTGCCAAGTTGATTCTTTTTTTTATTTTTTGTATTAAATCATAGCTGTGTACATTGATGTAATCATGGGGCATCATTCACTAGCTTCACAGACTGTTTACCAATTTTCACATATACCCTTGTAAGATACACTGCTGGTGTAATCCCACCAATCCCCTTCCCTCTACTCACGTCCCTTTTCCCTCCCCTCCCTTTCCCCTTTCCCCCTATTCTTAGGTTGTAACTGGGTTATAGCTTTCATGTGAAAACCCTAAATTAGTTTAATAGTAGGGCTGAGTACATTGGGTACTTTTTCTTCCATTCTTGTGATATTTTACTAAGAAGAATATGTTCCAGCTCCATCCATGTAAACATGAAAGAGGTAAAGTCTCCATCTTTCTTTAAGGCTGCATAATATTCCATGGTGTACATATACCACAATTTATTAATCGGACCACCATGGAATAAAACTTGAGCTGAGTAACAACAGGCATCTGCATACTCATACAAAAACATGAAAGTTAAATAACCTTATGCTGAATGATAGCTGGGTCAGAGATGAGATTAAGAAAGAAATCGCCAATTTTTTGGATCAAAACAACAATGAAGACATGAACTATCAGAACCTCTCGGACACCGCAAAGGCAGTTCTAAGAGGGAAATTTTTTTGCCAAGTTGATTCTTAAGTGAACAATACATTTTTCAGAAATCCATGATTGTCTTTTTTTGTCAGAAAATAGAAGAAAATAATGATGACAGTGTGAAAATGATTTCTAATCTCTGAGATGTGGAGTATGAGTTGATAATGCATGCATTGCTAACAGGGGCAAATGCAATGTAACACAGACAGATAGGCATGCTGGCTATAGACATTGACCATCTGCTGAACACAAACCTTTAAAAGATGATCACGTCTTGTGACAGATAAATGTGACTTCTCAGAATTCTGAGAAGTAAAAACAAGGCATCAGTGATTATTTTTAAAGTACACTCCAAATAACCTACTGTTCCCTATATAGAAGATGTGCTGTATTTTTCACAGTCATGTAGAGGAGTAAATGACAGTAAGTGACGGCCAGGATTCTTGTGATAGTTTTTCTTCCATGTATATTATGTAATAGTTATGTAACAATTGTAGGAAGATAATTGAAAATACTCTCAGAAGTATTATCTAAAAACATCACAGTAGAAAATGAAAAAGGTAATTACAAATCAGTACTTTAATGTTAGTACTTTATAATCAGTACTTTTATGTTATGGGAATATTTTGCCACCTTTTATCGGCTTGCCAGATAGATCACAAGATGTTTTAAAATGTTATGAATTTTCAACTCTAATTGCCAATTTTCAGAAAGGTGACTCCAGTAAAGCACATTTTCCAAATATTGAAATAAGATGGGCAAAGTTACAAGGGTAAAAGAAAGGTGAGAATGTTGAAAAAGCAGAATATTAAAAATGAAGTGAAGCACTTATGTTGAAATTATGACATGTAGGACTTGATTGATAATTAAACATAGACCACATTATAGAAGGCATAAATGTCAAATTATAGATTTTGACTTGATACTATGCAGCCAAATGAGTCATTACAATATTTATGTGGAAAGGTGAGGTGAGATTAAATATTTGACATGCCTAGTGAGAGGTTTCTCTTAACCATTATATTGAAACAAAAAAATGGTGGTGATTTTTAAAAGAATAAACAGACCATATAAAGGAATTTGGCATAATCTAGAGAAATCATCTTGTGGGGCTGAGAGTACTATGATGATTTATGATAGTAATTAGAATTTATATTTAATCCAGGCATTACATGTATCTGGAGTAATGCCATCTTTTACTTCAAAATTGTGGGCAATTTTTTCCCAATTGCGATAGGCATTACTTTAGTTCCTTAGAAAGTACAGTAGTCTAAGCAGACAACAGACTTTGGATTTCAAAAATGTCTACACTTTAAGTTCTGTCATTTACTAACGTTATAACCCTAAACTTATAGCTTGAAAATAATGCTTAAATCTTAAGATTGATGTGAGGATTTAAAAAGATAGTGCAAGTGAAATGTGTAGCAATTTACACATAGCAGACATTTAATAAATGGTAGCTTTCTTATTACTAAACCGTTATTTATTATTATAGATACGTAGCAGTACTTTTTTTCCATATATCTCCATCTGAAGATACTAGGGAATTGGGATATGGAGTCAGACAGTCGTGGTTTCACTATCATAGCTCTTTAACCTACTAGTCATATTGTCTTAAATAGGTCACTTAACTTCTCTAAGCATCCATTTCTTCATCTGTAAAATGAGAATAATAATAGTTTACTACACAGAATTGAGATGGGATTAAATGAGAAAATGTCTTTGACCACTATGTATGGCTGTTACTAACTGTTTAGATGTTTTTTTTCTTTCTTTCTTTCTTTCTTTCTTTCTTTCTTTCTTTCTTTCTTTCTTTCTTTCTTTCTTTCTTTCTTTCTTTCTTTCTTTCTTTCTTTCTTTCCTTCTTTCCTTCTTTCCTTCCTTCCTTCCTTCCTTCCTTCCTTCCTTCCTTCCTTCCTTCCTTCCTTCCTTCCTTCCTTCCTTCCTTCCTTCCTTCCTTCTTTTTGCCAGGGCTGGGCTTGAACCCACCACCCCTGGTATGTTGGCTGGCACCCTACTCCTTGAGCCACAGGTGCCACCCCGATGTATTTTCTTATAATATAGGTAAGCATTGCTAAATGTTTTGGAGTTATAGATGCATTAGTTGAAGATCTACTATAAAAAATTATATGAACCTTGTTGTTTGTATTCTATTTTTTATTGGCCCTCAGTTTATGTATTGAATTTATAAAGATTTCATCATGTATTTCCCTGTTGGGGGCCTTAAACTTTACTGTTTAACAAATGTGGGCAAATCAAAATGTAGGCAGACACAGATATTCATTTCTGAATCTGTAAATTTCACCAAATGATGATAAAAAAAATTAGTGTTTTCAGATGCCAAAATAATTTATGTCACTCATAAATATTGTAGAGCTTACCTATGTCACTCTCTTCATTAAAAGAGGAGGAAAATGAGATGCATAATAGTTTAATGATTTGCCCAAGGATACAACTTTACCCAGCAACTGAATCCTATAGGTCTTTCCTCTGGAATGTTATCACTTTGTGATTTGGTTTATTTCAAGTTACTTTCCCTCCACTTCTGCTACCTTCATGCTTATGCATCAATATTCTGAAGAGTTGTCCTTCCTAAGCGCAATATCTGTTCATTTGTTTCTCTGCCTTTGCTTCTCATGTTGTTTTAATCCTGCTGAGTTTTATTTCCTCCCTTTATCTTATATACCTAGAAAATTTATAGCTGTTTTTTAAGAATCTTATTCAAAAGTCTTCTATTCCCTAGCCTATATAATTAATGGCTCTCTTTTGGGATCTTTATAGTGCCTAAGAAATTTTTTATGAGTATAATCATGCCTTGATTAACAATGAAAATACTTTCAGACAAACATGTCTTTGGTGATTTCATCATTGTGTGAGCTTCTTAGAGTATATTTACACAAAGCTAGATGGTGTAGCATCCTACATACCAAGCCTATGTTGCATAGCTTATTGCATAGGCTAAAAAACTGTACCTCATATTATTTTACCCAATAGTATGGGCACCTGCAACACAATAGTAAGAATCCGGGTGTCTAAACATGTTTAAACATAGGAAAGTTAAAATAAAAATACAGTATTTTAAACAATAAAAAAAATGGTCACCTATCTAGGGCACTTACTGTGAATGGAGCTTGCAGGACTAGAAGTTACTCTGGGTGGATCTGTGAGTGAGTGGTGAGTGAATGTGAAGAAACAAGACATTATTTATTGTACAATACTGTACTTTATAAGCATTGTACAGTAGGCTACAGTAAATTTATGAAAATATAAAGTAATTACAGTACATGTATAACATTGCAATGGTTATAGTGTCACTACGTGATAGGAATTTTCCATTCCGTTATAAACTTATGGGACCTCTGTTGTATATGGTTTATTGCTGACTGACAATTGTTACGCAGCTTGTAACTGTAATGATTTAAGAGAATGTCAACTAATAGTTTATATGTCAAGATACCTAAGGTGTGTGCAAGTTTCATGATTATAAAGATGTCATCCTGTGTTGAATTCATTTACTTTCTCATAAACAGAAACTTTTTGACTCATGTTACTGGTACTAAAGATTGACATTTACTGTGTAAATACTGTTTTTCTAAATCACTAAGAAGAATCTCTCTTATTTTTCAGTTGTCTAAGTTTTAAGGGTCAGACATTTTAATTTTATTTTTAAAAATTTAAAGCTCAAACTTTAAAACACAGACAACTAGAAAAGAGTATAAATTCATACCTGTAGGAGCAATTATCCAGGTACGCAAGTTCCCTTCACGTGTGCTAACATTGATAACATCATTTATAACTCAAATCATAGACATTCTAATGTCTATAAACATTATAGTTTAGACACTCTGAAGCTGGTTGATACTACTGCTATTGGCTATGCTAAGAGAAACTTACGCGCTGTGGGAAATTTCGAGACTTCAATTTTTATAACACATTTCACCAATTGATATAGTAAAAAGATTTTCAGAATTTCTGTTATGAACCTGATTTATAGGGTTTACTATCAAAGCAGGTTTAAATTTCAACTGTTAGCCAGTGGCAGAGAAAATTTATTTTTAGAAATGTTAATCCATTTTTCCAAATTTCTTAAAACAAAAACGATATTATTTTACTAGAAAACTCCTGAAAGCTGACACAATTATTTAAACATGTATTTTTTTTAAAAAAGCATTAGTAGATATAAGTTTTAAGTGAAAATTAGATTTTACATGAGATGGTTTCTTGTTATTATATAATTAAAAAAAGAATATTTCTAGCAATGTATGGAATTTACTGATAGTTAAGATTCATATTTTATTTATTATTTAATTTTTAAAGGTAGCAATCAAGTTAGAAGTCAAGTCAGAAAAAAATGAATATAATACAAATGTTCCTGTATTTTTGATTAGACCATGGAATATTTTCCAGAAATAAAAAATATATAACAAATCTTTATGTGTTTATTTTGTGTTAAATCTGCATTTCAAGGCTTTTGTATAAAATTTTGTGCTTTTATTCTGTACAGCTTGCCTTCCAAACTAGAGTAGATTACACTGTTAAATTTGTCTTTATTTTTCAGCCCACTCAGTCCAAGCCTGAGCTCAGTGAAGTTTTGTTATAGTTGTCATTTTTGATTGAATGAATAAATATACTCACAGCAGGAAAGGCATGAAGATGAGTGCTTGATGAGGGAATAATTATTTTTAAAAGGTGATAAATCGAGATACGTGTTTATTTTATACAATTCACAGTCAGAAATCACAGAGTATGGGAAATTTTCACTGGGAAAATGCTAATTGGGTCTGGGAATTGCTGTAGAATACATAAGTTTTAAGCAGAGAAAGCTGAAAGAAAATGCTGTATTTATCTGTTAATGGTGAATAGGTAGGGTTGACATACTCTCAGTTGACTTGTGGTGGTATAATCAACTCACGTTTCACTGCTGTTAGAGTTTTATAGCCTCTTCATTTACTCTGTTTTTAGTCATCTCCTTCCAGAAAGATATATGGGGATTCGGTGTTTTGGTGGGTGTTCAGCTTTTGGAAACTTAACTAAAGAAGCTAAGTCTGTATGCTTTATTTTAAAGATCTCATTAACCTTTCAGCTTGGCTACTTTGTCTAATGTTGGCCTTTATTCAAAAGTGGATTTACAGAATTCTTGAAACATACAATACTAGAAGCTTTTGAGTCATAACCAGATAGATTTTCAATTATAGGAAGCCAAGGCTTGCAATACCCTGAAAATCTTAACCAAGATCTATTTCAGCAGGACAGCAGTGATTCTTGTGAAACTGAGAAGTTTGACCAGTGATCATTTTTCTGTGGAGAATGTTTGGGATTTCTCTGGAGCTGTCACTGTGTTTCACAGCCCAATTCCTAACAGCCGAGCATTCACATACAATATATGTTAAGATAGGTTGGAAGATCCTCATCTTTCTAGAATTGTAGACTGATCTTATGAAGTGTTTTTGTGAGCAGAAATTGTTATCAGACTTTTCATGTTGACATTATAACTCGGAAAATACCACTGAGATTAAAAACAATCTCAAAATAAATCCACATTTTGGGCCTTCCAATGAGTGTGCTGCTTCACTTCACATCCAGCAGATCCTGAATTCTTGGTATTGTTTAACTAAGAATCATAGAAGTTACACATGGCCAAACTTATCAGGTCATCTGATCTCTTTCTTTCCCTCTCCCTGAACATACTTTTTTAGTGAGTGATGTCTATTGTTATAGGAGAGGACAATACTGATGATGGAAACAGACTGGCAGGTTTTGCAAGTCAGGTAGAATAACTTATTTTTTATCACTTGTATTTTCTCTACAAACCTCTTCGAAAATAGTTCTTTGCACCTCAGAACTCCTACTAACAATCAGCCACACTCCTTATGGTATAAATAATTTGTTTATCTACAATTACGTGTGGGATATCTATGGTTAACATATTTAACAAATGGGAATATCATTAGTTACTCATGCTCCTTTGTTTCCTTGCATGGTTAACCAGTCAAGGCAAAGGTCATTACTTTTAGGTAGCTTTTAGGTATCACTACATCATAATTAGTCCCCTTTAAGTATTTTGGATATAAAATTGATACATTTGACCTCAGATATGAACCTGAGAGGATATTTTTATTTAATTATATATAGATACAAAGGATTACAAAGTAAGCATAAAACTCAGCAAAATAAATTTGGTATATTACATTAAGAGAAAGAGACAAACATGATCATCTCAGTAGATGCAGATGTTGAATTTTATCAAATCCTTTCTGGTATGAAGGCATTAGGTGTGGGCTTTTCTTTGATGGGAGACTTTTTACTACTGTTTCAATCCTGTTATTTGTTATTGGTGTGTTCCACTTTTCTATTTCTTCTTGAGTCAGTCTTAATAGGTTTTATATATCTAGGATTTTGCTCATTTCCTCTTGGTTTTTGCATTATTTTCTTATATAATCATTCATAATAATTTCTAATAATCCTTTATATTTCTGTGGTCTCAGTTTGCAATGTCTGTTTTCATTTCTGACTTTTAGTCATATCTTTTTTTATTAGATATTAGGTTTGCTAATTTTTGTTTACCTTTTTCAAAAAAATGTGGATTTAATTGGTCTTTCCATTTTTTTAAAATCTCTTTGTAATTTATTTCTGCTATGATCTTCATTGTTTTTCTCCTTCTAATTTTGTCTTAGGGTTCTGCTTATTTTTTTAGTTCCTTGATGCATAATGTTAGATTGGCTATTTGAGTTCTATATTTTTTGATGTGGTGCTTATTGCTATAAAATTCCTCTTAGATCTGCTTTTTCTGTATTCCATATGTTTTGGAATTCCATTTTGATTTATCTTAAGGGACTTTTTTATTTCCCCTCATTGACATATTGATTGTCAAAAAGCATGTTATTTTCTATCTTTGTATAATTCTTTAAATTTTCCCTTATTATATTTTCTAGTTTTATTCCATTGCAGTCAGAAAAAACATTTGATGTGATTTTTTAAAAAAATTGTTAAGAATTGTTTTGTAAACTAAAACATGGTATATACTGGAGAATGTTCCATGTGCTGTTGAGAAGAATGTGTACCCTGTAGATGTTGGATGGAACGTCCTGTTAATGTCTCTTAGGTCCATTTTGTCTAGAATGAAGTTTACCTTTAATGTTTCTTTGTTAATTTTCTTTTCTTTTTTTTTTTTTAAGGAAGGAAGCACATTTAATCATCACAACAGCCTCATGTAGTAGATATCACTGTCTTTTTAAGAGTTAAGAGTCAGGCTCAGAGAGGTAGAATGTCTATTCAGTGCTGTTGACCAGCTGGAAAATGATGGGGTTATGAATTGATGTCTTCTTCCTGGCTCTAGGAAGTTGCTGTTCATTCCAGTTCTCTCCTCTCATTTTAAACATTTCTTTCAAGTTACTTCAAAGCCTGGTTTTCTGCAGGACTTTCCCCATGTCTCTAGCCACACCTGCTACCCAAGCACCCACCTCTTGTTCTTCACTCCATTCTAAGTCCCTGGTTGTCACTTTTCTTATCTATAGCTATTAGTTTTGATTTCAAGAGTTCCCATATCTAAGTTGTAAAGAAATTAACAGCAATCAGTATTAAAAACTATTATAAAAGAAGACTGCTACACACACAAAGTAAAAGAAATCCATGAACCATAATAAATCGGAAACTGATGATAATACTGGTAGAACCATTATGTCTTTTAAGTGTTACTGTAGGCCGCACATCTCAGCATCTTAAGGAACAGGCTATATGAATGGTATTTAGCACCATTTTGATGCCAAGTATATCTCTGCTGGTTCATCACCACAAAGATGTGCTATTTTCAAATAATCGAATGAATGAGGCAGTACAGTGTTAGTAATGACATAGTCATGTATACACGTTATGTATAGGTATGCATGCACACATAATTATATACATATGCGTATTTATGCTACGTATTAAATACACTAACATATTACATATATGCATGCATATACACTTAATTACATGGGTATGTATGTCATGCTACATTTACATGTACATCTTTGTGCGTGTTTACATTTTTGAGTTGCTTTTACATTGACAGTTAAGTAAAAGTGTTTTGGTTTTTTTGTCAGACTGCCTGGCATTTATTTCTGATTCTCCATTCACTATGAATGCCGCAAGTTCCTTGAACTTGCTGTATTTGCTTTCTGTCACTGCTATGGCACAAATTCAGTGGCTTACCTAAACACAACATAGATCAGTCAAAACCAAGGTTTGAGCAAGGCTGCATTCCTTCTAGAGGCTTTAGAGAAAAAACTGTTTTCTTCCCTTTTCAGGCTGCTGGGGGGTGACCACATTCTTTAGATTGCGGCCCCTTCCTCCATCTTCAATGGCCAAGTGCTCTTTTTCACTGCACTTCACTTTGACTTTTCTTGAGCCACAATAAATCGGCAACTGTCTCATTTCCACCTTTGATGATCCTTGTGAGTAAATTGGGCCCACCTAGATTATCCAAGATACTTTCCCTGCAGCAAGATCCATAATTTAATCACATCTTTAAAGTCCCATTTGTCATGTGAAGTAACATATTCACAGGTTCTGAGGATTAGAGTATAGACATATTGGCAGGGCCATTATTCTACCTGCCACATTGATCTAAGATGTTCCCTTATCAAAATGATGGAGCCTTCATACCAGGATTCCTGTTTAAGAGAATTGTGGTAACTGAGACCATATCTGATACTCATTATTAGAAGAAAGAGATGAAATTAAACATGTTTTTGTGGAACATGTTTAGAACAAGGCTATGGAAAAATTTAAACCTATTCTTTTTTTTTTTTTTTAGAGACAGAGTCTCACTTTGTCACCCTCGGTAGAATGCCATGGCATCACACCTCCAGCTCTTGGGCTTAGGCAATTCTCTTGCCTCAGCCTCCCAACTAGCTGGGACTACAGGCACCCGCCACAACATCTGGCTACTTTTTTGTTGCAGTTTGGCCAGGGCTGAGTTTGAACCCACCACCCTCTATATGGGGCCGACACCCTACTCACTGAGCCATAGGCACTGCCGAGATCACTGGTGGGATGTGGAAGAAATTGAACAGCACTTGCAGTGATACAAGTGAACAATTCGGTCGGTGTTGTTTTGGTTGCAGTTGCACTTCTGCTGTAATCAGAAGTGTCTGGATGCTGCCGGTGGCCACTCTGAGCACTTCTTACAATTGCAAAAGTCAAATGTATTTTGTATTTATATATATATATATATATATATTTTATTGTTGGGGATTCATTGAGGGTACAATAAGGAAGGTTACACTGATTGCAATTGTTAGGTAAACTCCCTCTTGCAATCATGTCTTGCCCCCATAAAGTGTGACACACACCAAGGCCCCACCCCTCTCCCTCCGTCCCTCTTTCTGCTTCCCGCCCCCATAACCTTAATTGTCATTAATTGTCCTCATATTAAAATTGAGTACATAGGATTCATGCTTCTCCATTCTTGTGATGCTTTACTAAGAATAATGTCTTCCACTTCCATCCAGGTTAATACGAAGGATGTAAAGTCTCCATTTTTTTTAATGTCTGAATAGCATTCCATGGTGTACATATACCACAGCTTGTTAATCCATTCCCGGGTTGGTGGGCATTTAGGCTCTTTCCACATTTTGGCGATTGTAAATTGAGCTGCAATAAACAGTCTAGTACAAATGTTCTTATGATAAAAGGATTTTTTTACTTTTGGGTAGATGCCCAGTAATGGGATTGCAGGATCAAATGGGAGATCTAGCTTGAGTGCTTTGAGGTTTCTCCATACTTCCTTCCAGAAAGGTTGTACTAGTTTGCAGTCCCACCAGCAGTATAAAAGTGCTCCCTTCTCTCCACATCCATGCCAGCATCTGCAGTTTTGAGATTTTGTGATGTGGGCCATTCTCACTGGGGTTAGATGATATCTCAGGGTTGTTTTGATTTGCATTTCTCTAATATATAGAAATGATGAACATTTTTTCATGTGTTTGTTAGCCATTCGTCTGTCATCTTTAGAGAAAGTTCTATTCATGTCTCTTGCCCATTGATATATGGGATTGTTGGCTTTATTCATGTGGATTAATTTGAGTTCTCTATAGATCCTAGTTATCAAGCTTTTGTCTGATTGAAAAGATGCAAATATCCTTTCCCATTGTGTAGGTTGTCTCTTTGCTTTTGTTATTGTCTCCTTAGCTGTATAGAAGCTTTTCAGTTTAATGAAGTCCCATTTGTTGATTTTTGTTGTTGTTGCAATTGCCATGGCAGTCTTCTTCATGAAGTCTTTCCCCCGGCCAATATCTTCCAGTGTTTTTCCTAGGCTTTCTTGGAGGATTTTTATTGTTTCATGCCTTAAATTTAAGTCCTTTATCCATCTTGAATCAATTTTTGTGAGTGGGGAAAGGTGTGGGTCCAGTTTCAGTCTTTTACATGTAGACATCCAGTTCTCCCAACAGCATTTACTGAATAGGGAGTCTTTCCCCCAAGGTATGTTCTTGTTTGGTTTATCGAAGATTAGGTGGTTGTAAGGTGTTAGTTTAATTTCTTGGTGTTCAATTCGATTCCAAGTGTCTATCTCTCTGTTTTTGTGCCAGTACCATGCTGTCTTGAGCACTAGGGCTTTGTAGTACAGACTAAAATCTGATATGCTGATGCCCCCAGCTTTATTTTTATTACTAAGAACTGCCTTAGCTATATGGGGTTTTTTCCGGTTCCATACAAAATACAGAATCATTTTTTCCAAATCTTGAAAGTACGATGTTGGTATTTTGATAGGAATGGCATTGAATAGGTAGATTGCTTTGGGAAGTATAGACATTTTAACAATGTTGATTCTTCCCATCCATGAGCATGGTATGTTCTGCCATTTGTTAATATCCTCTGCTATTTCCTTGCTGAGGATTTCATAGTTTTCTTTATAGAGGTCCTTCACCTCCTTCATTAGGTATATTCCTAGGTATTTCATTTTCTTTGAAACTATGGTGAAGGGAGTTGTGTCCTTAATTAGCTTCTCATCTTGACTGGTTTTGGTGTATACAAAAGCTACTGACTTGTGGAGATTGATTTTATATCCTGAAACATTGCTGTATTTTTTGATGACTTCTAGGAGTCTTGTGGTTGAGTGTTTGGGGTTCTCCAAGTATAAGATCATGTCATCAGCAAAGAGGGAGAGTTTGACCTCCTCTTCTCCCATTTGGATTCCCTTTATTTCCTTGTCTTGCCTAATTGTATTGGCTAGAACTTCCAGCACTACGTTGAATAGTAAAGGTGACAGAGGACAACCTTGTCTGGTTCCAGTTCTAAGAGGAAAAGCTTTGAGTTTTACTCCATTCAGTAAAATATTGGCTGTGGGTTTGTCATAGATAGCTTCAATCAGTTTTAGATATGTGCCACCTATGCCTATAATCTTCAGTGTTCTAATTAGAAAAGATTGCTGGATTTTATCAAATGCTTTTTCTGCATCTATTGAGAGAATCATGTGATCTTTATTTTTGCCTCTGTTAATATGGTGAATAACGTTTATGGACGTGCGTATGTTAAACCAGCCTTGCATCCCTGGGATGAAGCCTACTTGATCATGATGAATGACTTTTTTGATGATAAGCTGTAATCTATTGGCTAGGATTTTGTTGAGAATTTTTGCATGTATATTCATGAGTGAGATTGGTCTGAAATTCTCCTTTTTGTTTGGGTCTTTTCCTGGTTTTGGTATCAGGGTGGAGTTTGCTTCATAGAATGTGTTGACGAAGATTCCTTCTTCCTCAATTTTTTGGAATAATTTCTGCAGTACAGGAATAAGCTCTTCCTTGAAGGTTTGATAGAATTCTGGACTGAAGCCATCTGAACCAGGGCATTTTTTGGTTGGAAGATTTTTTATTGTTTCTTTGATCTCAGTGCTTGAAATTGGTCTGTTCAGGAGCTCTATTTCTTCCTGGCTGAGTCTAGGGAGAGGGTGTGATTCCAAATATTCATCCATTTCCTTCACATTGTCAAATTTCTGGGCATAGAGTTTCTGCTACTATTCAGAGATGATCTCCTGTATCTCTGTGAGATCTGTTGTTATTTCCCCTTTATCATTTCTGATTGAGGTTACTAGAGATTTTACTTTTCTATTCCTCGTTAGTCTGGCCAATGGTTTATCTGTTTTATTTATTTTTACAAAAAACCAACTCCCTGTTTCATTAATTTTCTGAATGATTCTTTTGTTTTCAATTTCGTTGATCTCTGATTTGATTATGGATATTTCTTTTCTTCTACTAAGTTTAGGCTTAGATTGTTCCTCTTTTTCCAATTCCATAAGATCTCTTGTGAGATTGTTGATGCTCTCTCTTTCTGTTTTTCGAATGTAGGCATTTAAAGTGATGAATTTTCCTCTCAAAACTGCTTTTGCAGTATCCCACAGGTTTTGGTAGCTTGTGTCTTCATTGTTGTTATGCTCAAGGAAGTTAATGATTTCCTGTTTTATTTCTTCCTGCACCCATCTGTTATTCAACAGAAGATTATTTAGTTTCCATGCCTTTGGGTGGGGTCGAGCATTTTTGTTAGAGTTGAGTTCCACCTTTAGTGCCTCATGGTCTGAGAAGATACAAGGTAAAATTTCAATTCTTTGGATTCTGTTGATATTTGTTTTGTGTCCCAGGATATGATCAATTTTGGAGAATGTTCCATGGGGTGATGAGAAGAATGTATATTCTTTACCTTTGAGGTGGAGTGTTCTATATGCGTCTATCAAGCACAGTTGTTGTAGGGTCTCATTTAAATCTCTGATATCTTTGTTTAATTTCTGTTTAGATGATCTGTCCAGCTCTGTAAGAGGAGTGTTAAAGTCCCCTGTTATTATGGTATTATCAGATATCATATTGCTCAGACTGAGTAAGGTCTGGTTCAAGAATCTGGGAGCATTTAAATTGGGTGGATAAATATTTAGAATTGAAATGTCTTCTTGTTGTATTTTTCCCTTGACCAAAGTAAAGTGACCATCTTTGTCTTTTTTGACTTTAGTTGCTTTAAATCCACATGTATCTGAAAATAAGATTGCAACTCCTCTTTTCTTCTGAATTCCATTTGCTTGAAAAATTGTCTTCTAATCCTTGACTCAGACCTTTAATTTGTCTTTTGAAGCCAGGTGTGTTTCTTGCAGACAGCAAATGGATGGCTTGTATTTTTTAATCCAGTCAGCCAATCTATGTCTCTTCAGTGGGGAATTCAAGCCATTAACATTTATTGAGATAATTGATAATTGCGGTAGTATTCTATTCGTCTTATTTTGTGAGAGTCCATTGCTTACTTTTATCTTTTGCATCAGTGTGGAGGTTAGGTTCTGTCCTTTAATTTCTGAATTCTTACTTTGCCGCTGATCCATTGTGGTGGTCAGTGTGCAGAACAGGTTGCAGAACAGTTTGAAATATTTCCTGTAGAGCTGGTCTTGTTGTGGCGAATTTCCTCAATGTTTGTATATCCGTAAATGATTTGATTTCTCCATCAATTTTTAAGCTTAGCTTAGTAGGGTACAGAATTCTGGGCTGGAAATTGTTCTGTTTAAGTAGATTAAAAGTAGATGACCATTGTCTTCTTGCTTGGAAAGTTTCATTAGAGAAGTCTGCGGTCACTGTGATGGATTTGCCCCTGTAGGTCAACTGGCGCTTACTCCTGGCAGCTTGCAGAATCTTTTCTTTTGTCTTGACTTTGGACAGGTTCATCACAATGTGTCTTGGAGAAGCTGGGTTAGAGTTGAGGCGACCTGGGGTCCGATAGCCCTCTGAAAGCAGTGTGTCAGAATCTTTGGTGATATTTGGGAAATTATCTTTTATAATATTCTCTAGTATGGCTTCCATTCCTCTGGGGCATTTTTCTACCCCTTCTGGGATTCCTATAAGTCGTATGTTGGAATGCTTCATAAAGTCCCATAATTCTGACAGTGAACGTTCTGCTTTCTCTCTCTTCTTTTCTGCCTCTTTTATTATCTGAGTTATCTCAAGAACTTTGTCTTCTACCTCTGAAATTCTTTCTTCTGCATGGTCTAACCTGTAGCTGATACTTTCCATTGCATCTTTAAGTTCCCTAATTGACTGTTTCAGTTCCTTCAGCTCTGCTATATCCTTTTTATATTCTTCAAATCATTCATCTCTTATTTGATTCTGTTTTTGGATTTCTTTTTGGTTATTTTCCACTTTATTAGCAGTTTTCTTCATTGTTTCCATCATTTCTTTCATTGTTTTCAACATGTGTATTCTAAATTCCCTTTCTGTCATTCCTAACATTTCTTTATAGGTGGAATCCTCTGCAGTAGCTACCTCATGGTCCCTTGGCGGGGTTGTTCTGGACTGGTTCTTCATGTTGCCTGGAGTTTTCTGCTGATTCTTCCTCATGAGTGATTTATTTTATGTGTTTCCTTGCCCTAATTTTCCTTTCACTTCCTCTTGCTCTTTAAGTTCTTGTGCCTGTGGACTAAGGGTTACAGGACCAGAAGGGTGAGAAGGTTGAAGAGCAATAAGGGATGAAAGAAAGGAGGACCGAATGATATGAAAAAAAAAAAGAAAAATAGAGAAAGGAGAGGGGGTGGGTAAAAGGAATATTGACAAAAAGAAGAGAGGGACAGAAAGAGGGAGACAGAGCAAGTTGTACATTAGGGTACTTTAACACAACCTTTAAAAAACCCCACCTTCTGGGGGTACCCAGTTGGGTGGTTCCCTTGAGGTCAGCAGCTCTTTGCTAACCTGATCCGACACAGTACCCCACTTCCACCAAGTAGAGAGGAAAGACAAAAATGCTATAAATCAAACCAAAACAAACAAACAGAATACTTTACGGGATAAAATTGGGTGAAAAACCAAATAGTAGTGGTAGAAACACTAGCAAAAATGAAGTTCTTGTTATTGAAAAAGGCAGCAATGGGAAATTATAATTAAAGTAGAAAAATTGAGAAAGAAAAAGTATCTGTATGGAAAAGGTTGAAATTAAAAAACAAAACAACATCAACAATATCAAAATAAACAAAACAACCAAACCAAAAAAAAAAAAACAACAAACAAACAAACAAACAAAAAACACAACCAGAAACAAAGCAGTACATATATGTTATTGAATATTGTCTGGGAAACACGTGGTCTTCTGCGGTATGAGATGTTAATCACAGTTCTGATATGACTGGAGACTGCTGATTTCTCAAACCCCAGCAGGTAGACACCCTAAATGTCTCTTCTGCCCACTTAAAAGGCACTTTGAACTTGTAAACTTGCTGAGCAGAAGCTTTCCCAGAAAATTGCTTGTCACGGGAATCACTGCTGAAGTGACTATCCACTTACCCAGTGTGCCAAAACCGGTCTCACTCTGACCCTGAGGGTTAGGGCTGCAAGGCGGCTCAGACCCCACACTTAGGCTACTTGGTCACTGGGTTACCAGCTCCCACCCGATTCTAGCTCTGCGACCCTGAGGGCAGAGCTTGCTAGGGCAGATTGCTCACAATGGCTCCCTGTGACCCACAGCGGCTCAGACTGGGGCCCCAGACAACAGCCAAAGTTCTCTGCACTCCCGCTCAGGGTCTCCCCAAGGCAGTTCAACTGAGTGCCAAGTCCAAAGATGCCAAAACAGTTCACAGGTAAGGCCTTTCTTGTTTGCAGTCTCGCTGCTACTGAACTTACTGTTGCGGGCGGGTTTAGAGGGATTGAACACACGTGACCACTTGCTGTTTTTCCATTGTTTTAGTCCTCCTCTTGGGGTCCAGAAGTCTCTCGCT
This sequence comes from Nycticebus coucang, assembly GCF_027406575.1. Classification (NCBI taxonomy): domain Eukaryota; kingdom Metazoa; phylum Chordata; class Mammalia; order Primates; family Lorisidae; genus Nycticebus; species Nycticebus coucang. Next base: position 35,558,100 of record NC_069786.1, on the reverse strand, counting down.
GACTCCCTGTATCCTTGCAGGGGTGATGATAGGCAGATCCCACCAGCCAGAGATGCCTGGAGTCCTATCTCCCCAGACTCACAGTGCCCAGATGCAAGGAAGCTGTTACTCGGCCGCCATCTTGCTCTACCTCCTCTTTGTTAATTTTCTGACTAGGTGATCTGTCCATTGCTAAAAGTATTATATTGTAGTCTCTCTCCCTTTTTTCTGTTAATATTTGGTTTATATATTTCCATGTTCTGATGTTAGATGCATGTATATTTACAATTAATATATCCTCTTGTTCTATTACCTCTTTTATCATTATATAATTGTCTTCTTTGCCTCATTTTATTATATTTGACTGAAAGTCTTTTATAATATTGGGACCAGCCCCAATTATGCTGTGGGTTCCCTCCCAGAAGCTTGGTAGAAATGAGAGGACAAAGGAGAAATGAAAAGACAAGAGAAAGTTTAAAAAGTAGCTGGGTCAGGAGGCTGCATGCCCTTCTTTGTGAGCTATCAGCATGCAGCATCTTTTTCCAGGCTAGCTCCATTTTTATTTCATACACCATTGTTTTAATCATTAATCTTGTGAGGGAAAGGCAAACAATTACCTTATGGTCCTTGCTGCACTTGCATTTTCCTAACTAAACTATTTCTTTAACATATTAATTGGATGGATTTATTTTTTCCTTTTTATTGCTCTAAGGTATTTATTATCTTAATACAAACAGAACATGGGATGATGAACATAGTCCAAGGAACAGGATGTCAGAGAAGACCCCAATTAGGCCATGTTCACAAATCACAGGAGTGACAATTAATACTTAAGAAGCCTTGTTTCTCAGAAGGTGACAGAAGAAAAGAGATATTTTTCTCTTCTTATCTGGCCTAGAGTGACTCTGGCCTTCTTTACTGATATCTAAACATTCTGCCTTTCTTAACTCCCCAAACACAGAACTGCTAGAGCAAGCCTTGCCTTATTAGTGACTTCTGTAGCAGAGTGGTGCTGGGGGTAGGGTGCAGTTTCAGCAAGACTTTTTCTTGAATTTTTTTAAAGGGCCTACAGTGCCTTTTGCACTGGACATAGGGTCTCTCGAATCCACTTCTCTCCTGACTCGGTTCCCTTTTGCCCATCATCTGCAATCATTTTCTTAATTTAAATTAAGAAATCACAGAATGCTAAGGGTGGTCTTAATTCCTGACCTTCTTTTAACTAATATTTGAATATTAGTTTTAAGCTTATTAAATTATTATGCTAACACTGCAAGAACATCAAAATATGACTCTTCCCTTAAGCACTCCCACACGTGCTCACAAATTCCATTTTATCTGATATAAGTACAGCTATTTATGCTCTTTTTAGATGTTAATATTTATGGAATAAATTTTCCATCCATTCACTTTCAGGATAAATGTGTCCTTATTGGTAAAGTGAGTTTCTTGTAGGTAACATATATTGAACCTTGTGCTTCATTTTGTTATTTAATTCTTTTAGCCACTCTATATATTTTAATTGGAGAATTCAATCCATACACATTAAAGATAATTATCAATAGATGAGGACTTACTCCTGCCATTTTGTTACTTTAGTTTTAGCTATTTTGTAAATATTTTCATTCTTCCTTCCTCTCTTATGGTACTTTTTGAATTTATTTTGATTCATTTTTTTATGTTAGTGTATCTCTTATATATTTTTTTGCTTGGTGGTTATCATGAGGTGAATAAAAAAAATCTCATGGTTATTACAAGTTCTTTTAAAATGATAACAAATGAATTTTATTATTATTTCAATCTCTCTGTTACAGTCCTCTGATAAATTTCTGAATTGTGTTACTGTATTTTTATGAAGTTCATTGAGCATCCTTAAAACATCTATGTTGAATTTTTCATTGGAGAAGATGAGATATCTTCATCACTTCAGAGGTCTCTGGCACCTTGTTTTGTCCATTTGATTAAGTCATAGTTTCCTGAATGTTCTTAATGTTGTGGACATACAATGATATCTTTTCACTGAGGGATTAGGTATTTATTTCAGTCTTCAAAGTCTAGTTTTTGGTAGGCCTTCTATGGACAGTAAGCAGCATAACTGCTGCATATCCTGAGCCCAAGACCATTTCAGCCATCTTATCACTAAATGGGTATGAGTCAAAGCCTAAGTTTTCTCTATGTCTTGCAAGGGCAAGTTTTCATGCAACTCTTCTAAGTGCTCTGAGGTTGGCTCAGCTCTCAAGCCTGGAGAGATTTGATTAACACCCAAGGAGAGGTTGTAAGAAATTTGGCTAGTGATTTGAATCTGGAAGTGTATTCTGGCAGCTCTCATTGGTGCACCTGCCAGCAGTAACCTGCACTGCACAGGTAGGGGAGATATTTTTCTACAGTTGGAGGAGCTAGAGCCAAGACAAGAGCCCCTCAGGATCTGCTATAGAGTAGAAGCTGGTAAGCACACCCTAATAGTGTGTGGGCATGCCACTCAATAGTTCCCTCCAGAGATGGGACGGTTCCCCATCTATAGAAAGAGAGGATGGAACTAAGACTGGGCCTTCTTAGGATCCACTAAGAAAGAAATTGTGATTTTTTTTTTGATAGTCCAGAAAGGCATGCATGCCTGCAGCTTCCTGAATAGGGAGACAGATACCCAACTGTAGTGAGTAGGGCTGGCACTGAGACTGGGTCCCCTCAGAATCTGCTGTGCGATAGAGATTGGCAAAGCTGTCTTGTTGGCTCAGCTGGGCACATGCCTATCTGAAGGTCCGTGGGATATTTTCCCAATAATAATGAGAGAAGCTGAAGTTGAGATTGGGCCCCCCTCAGGATCTGCTATGAGAAGAAGCTGGTAAATATCAGACTGGTATATATTCCCCAGAAGGTTCCTGCAAAGGCAAGGTAGGTTGCTGACAGCAGTATTAGGGGCTACAGCTGAGAATGGGACGCCCAGGATCCGCTATGGGGCAGAGACTAGTGAGACTGTCTTATTGGCTTTACATTAACCTGCATCTACTTGCAAGTTCCTGGACAGGCAGGATAGTTCCTCGACTGTAGCAGGAGGAACTGAGACTGAGTTCTGTTAAAATTTATTGTGGCACAGAAACAGGCAAGCCCATCACAGAGACTCATACTCCCAGGCTGTGAATTTTGGGTCCCCATGTGAGCAGTTCTAAGGTGAGACCTCACTTGAGAGCAGTTGGAGTCAATCCACGTGGCAACTTTCCTGATCACTGATGAAACTAATATTAGTGGGCAGACAAGCCTCTCTGCTGAGGTGTTAATGCAAAGAAATTGTCCTGGATTTTTTGGCAGATGGTTTTAGTTGCATGCTCAAGTTCAAGTCAGACTTTAGCCAACCCCTTCAGGGAAGGGGTCATTTCTGGGCTTGAACCGAATGGTAGATCAGAAGGTCTGCCACCTGGGTGCCAGTCTGCACTCTTAAACCCACCCTCCTATATCTTTGGATCTGTTAGGTCCCACGGCCTTCTACCTGAATACTGATGATCCCACAAAGAGACTTGCCTGCAGGTGAAAGTGGAGTTTCTGTAGTTTTGAGGGGTTTTGAGCAGCCATTTTGCTAATATCTAAGCTACCCTTTCTTTGTAAAGAATAGATTTGCCAGGTATTATGTTCTTGATTAGCAGGATTATTTTCGGCACTTTAAATATATTATCTTTCTCCCCTCAGGCCCACTTTTATATGCTGAAAATTTTGTTGACAGTCTTATCAAGCTTCAAGTGTATATAAATCACTTTTCTCTTGTGGTTTTTTAAATTATTTTTTTCTTTGTTTAACCTTTGATAATTTGATGCAGCTCAGTGTAGATCCTTTGGGAATTACTTTATTTTGTATCCTTTAGGATTTCTGGATGTGGATGTCTATTTTCTTCCCTATACTTGGGAAATTTCAGCTTTGTTTTTTTGAATTAGTTTTTTGTCCTTTTTTTTTTTTTTTTTTCTTTTTTGCAGTTTTTGCCTGGGGCTGGGTTTGAACCTCCCACCTCTGGCATATGAGGTCGGCGCCCTACTCCTTTGTGCCACAGGTGCTGCCCATGTCCTTTTCTCCTTTTTCCCCTGGGACTTTTATCATGCTTATGTTCATCCCTGTGATGGTGTCACAAAAGTTGTTTAAGCTATCTTTTACTTTTTTTTTTCTCCCTTTTCTTCCTCTGACTGGATGATTTTCAATGACCTGTCTTTGAGTTAACTAATCTCTCTTCCTTAATGTAGTTTCTCTCGAACCAAATGGAATCTTTTAGTTAAGTTGTTACATTCCTTAACTTTATGATTTGTAATTGGTACTTTTAAGAATTTTCCATCTCTTCATGGAAATTTTCACTTTGTTTCTGCACTGATTTCCTGAACTCAGTGAACATCTTTATAACCATTATTTTGAATTCTCCATAGGGTAATAAACATCCTCATTTCATTAGTGTCAGTTTCTGGATATTTATCTTTTTTCTCCCATATGGAACATATTTATCTTTATCTTCATTTTGCTTGACTCTGTGTTTGTTTTGGTTTCTATACCTATAAAACAATAACTTCTCTTAATCTTCACATAAGGCTCTCCTATAGGTGTTGAAGCTGACAGTTCAGCACAGCCAGGGATTCTACATGCCTTTCAAATCTTTCTGTTCACCTAAAACATCATCTTCATTGTTACTTGTCCTCAGGAGAATAGAGTATAACAAGTCCCATCCATACCACAAGACAAGTGAGACAGAAGCCAGTACATTGAGTAGCTGCCAAAAAAGTTGAGGTGCCACCTGTACAGTCCAATTTCTTTTCTCCTCAGGAACAAAACTCTGAACCTAGATTTTATCACCTGCTCATTATGCTTGAGCTGATAAGAGAAGCAATGGCACATACATGTATGCATACTCAGGTTGCTTTTTCAAATCATTTATTTGCTCTTGTTTGCCTCCAGGGACCTAGTAAATTCTAAGCCCTATCAGCTCAAATACAGTTGGTATAGAAGCTAGTTCTCCAGGTGATAGTCATAAAAGTTGGCGGGCAGATGTTTTATCCAACACATTGTCAGGAGAAGCTGGAGAGTTGGTCTTATCACTGAAGTGATCTAGAAGAAAGAGCTGTGGAAAGTGCCCACATGCTTGTTTAAGCTATTATTTATCATATGCTCCGTTAACTCTCAGAGACAGTAATGTTAGAAGCAAGACTGTTAGATAATAGCTGGAAAAGTTAGAATGTTAGATATACAATCTAACCCCTTCCATGGAAAGGCTCAGAGTTGAGCATTTATATGGAACAAGCCAAGGGAAAGAACCCCTGTGGGGCTCACAGCCCTTTTCAAAGCTGCTGCTTTTCTCTCTTTGGAACCTGGAGTGTGTGTACTCACAAGTGCTGTACTGCAACAGCTCTGAGAGAGGCAAATTAAAAGCTAGACCCTCACACAGTTGTAAGAAAAGTCAGAGCTCTATATGAGTAGTCTGACTCTTTCTAAGGAGAAGCTGGAGGCTTTTTTTGTATTTGTGTAGTTTGTTGTTATTTGTTTGTTTGTTTTTTCTTGCTGAAGAAAGCAGGCAAGTTGTTGTGGGAAATGCTTACATACCCATTTCAGCTTCCAGATGACCTGGTCAGCTCCCAGAAACAGGTGAGTAGAAGCCCGATTTTTGAGAGGCACCTTGAAAAGTTGAGGCATTAGATGTGTTGTCCAACTTCTTTCAGAGAGAATATAGGTGCTGTAGTTGCTAAATTTAATTGCCTGTTCTTTCTGTGCTGGGCCAGATTAGAAAGCTGTGAGAAGTATTCTTGGGCCTGTCTTTTGTTCTCTGTGTTTCTATGGCACAAGTGAATGCTGGGTCACATCAGCTCCTAGAGATAGGGGCATTAGGATCCAGTCCTGCAGATAGCAGTCATAAAAGTTGGGGAACTATATGCATGGTTCAAACCCTTTACTTTTTAAAAAGAAACTGGGAGCTCAGGGTTCTATCCTAATTGTATGAACATGGTGAGGGTGGTGTTTATGATGAGAATGTATCTTACCTTTAGTTTTGTGGTTTAGTTTTATAAGACAATTACCGATCTATAGATTTTTTTTTTTAATTTAGTACTTTAAAAACATTATTCCACTCCACTGTGTTCTCCAAGTTTTCTCATGAATAATCTGCTATTAATCTTATTGAGATCCTTTATACATGATGAATCACGTCTTCTTTACTGCTGTCAAGATTTTTCTCTTTGTCCTGAGATCTTAATAATTTGATCATAATAAATGTAGGAAAGGATATGTTTGTGTTTATGCTTTTGGGGATTTATTAAGTTCCTTGAATATGTATAATAATTTCATTAAATTTGCGAAGCTTTAAACTATTATCTCTTCAAATATTTTCTCTGATGCTATCTCCTCTCCTTCTGGGACTCTCTTTATGTGTATTGTGGTTTACTTGATGGTGTCCCACAAGTCTCTTAGTGTCTGTGCATTTTTCTTCATCTTCTTTTCTTTCTGTTTCTCCAGATCAGATAATTTCAATTAATTTGTCTTTAAGTTTGTTTATTTTTTTTCTTCTCCCAGCTCAAGTCTACTATTAATACAATATAGTGTATTTCTTTGTCTGTTATTATACTTTATTCTGAATCACCTTTAGGGTCCTTTTTATTTTTTATTTCCCTGCCCATTATTTATTTATTTTTTTTTGTAGAGACAGAGTCTCACTTTATGGCCCTCGGTAGAGTGCCGTGGCCTCACACAGCTCACAGCAACCTCCAACTCCTGGGCTTAAGTGATTCTCTTGCCTCAGCCTCCCGAGTAGCTGGGACTACAGGCGCCCGCCACAACGCCTGGCTATTTTTGGTTGCAGTTTGGCCGGGGCCGGGTTTGAACCTGCCACCCTCAGTATATGGGGCTGGCGCCTTACCAACTGAGCCATAGGCGCCGCCCCCTGCCCATTATTTTTTAATTTCCATTCATTTTTCTTTCCCTGCCTTTTATTTTTCTGTTTTGCTATAGCTTTTTGTCCATGGTTACCTTTTGCTCTTTGGTTAAATTTAAGACTTTAAAAAAATTTTGTCTGAAAATGTCAATATTTATACTTATTTCAGGGATAATTTATTAATTCCTTGAGTGAATGGGTGTATTTACTTATTTCACTGTATGCTTTATAATAGTGTGAAAACATGGATATTTTAAGTACTATAATATATTAACACTTGAAATTATATTCTTTCTTATTAAGGTTTTCTTTTATTGCTTGCTATAGGGTATAGCTATTTCTTATAACAGACTTTCAATATGGTTAGACATTTCATGAGGGTAAAAACCAAAAGAAGATGTGAACATTGGTATAATTTTCATTATTAGGAATAAAAAGAAGAATTAAAAAGAAACAAAGTAGATATTTATAAAGTTTAGAATGTCCTAATTTCTAATTCTTAAAGATATTTCTTATTTAGTAATGTCTTTATATAGAAGGCATTTAATTGTATGGTAGACAGTGATCTCCTCAAAACTCCTACAAATATATTTCTTAAAATGTCCCCATTAATATTAAATTATAATTAATTACAGAAACAAATATGTAATATTACTATAATATTACAGAGGATGTAATACTCTATAAAAGTAAATTAATATAAATGGAATATATTGGGAGAGACAAGATGGCGGACTGAAGCCAGCTTTCAACAAAGGCTCCCGTCCAGAAGGAGAGTTAAGGGACAGGAATTTAGTAAGTATCCTGGTGGACTTGAGCCTCACCAAGAGAGAAGGCTGAAGAACGCACATCAACACCGCTGAGGCAAGTTGTGATCACAAGGACGCAAACAAAAGGTACAAAATCCACCACCAAGCGGACGGGAGTCCCCCTCCCCCATGAGACCGGCTCTGTAGCCCCACAATTGAACAAGTGGGCAGAAATTAAAGCCCCTCCCACTACACTCCACGGGAGAGACCTTCTAAAAACTGGACCTACCTCCCCTACTGGGGTGCCGTGGCGTTCTCCTGCCGGACATAGGGCTGAATAAAACTTTGGGAATCCTTTGCCGGCAACCCTGAATCCCCGGCGCTCCCCTCCCGCCCACTGAGGTCTGGAGGCCTGTCCCCCAGGACTTCGGATCCTTGGGTGATTTCTCAAGGGGAGTGGACAGTCCCCGAGTTGCGTCTGGTCAGCATTGACTCTGAGGCGCGACGAGTGAGGAGAGGGCACCGGGCTGAGGGGGAGTCACGCCTCGCGGCACTTCCCTGCGGTGCAGTGCACCAACCCTCCCCGGGCATACGGGGCCCAAGACTGAATCAGACTCTGGCCTCCCCGCTGAGAGCTGAGAACCCCTACTCTCACTCGGGGTCTGAGGGCCTATCCCCCAGGAGTTCGGCTCCTTGGGTGATTTCTCGAGGGGAGTGCACAGTGCCTGAGCTGCGTCAGGTCAGCGCTGACTCTGGGATACGTGAGCGAGGAGAGGGCACTCCGCTGAGGGGAAATCAAGCCTTGGCGGCACTTCCCTGCGGTGCAGTGCACCAACCCTCCCCGGGCATACGGGGCCCAAGACTGAATCAGACTCTGGCCTCCCCGCTGAGAGCTGAGAACCCCTACTCTCACTCGGGGTCTGAGGGCCTATCCCCCAGGAGTTCGGCTCCTTGGGTGATTTCTCGAGGGGAGTGCACAGTGCCTGAGCTGCGTCAGGTCAGCGCTGACTCTGGGACACGTGAGCAAGGAGAGGGCACTCCGCTGAGGGGAAATCAAGCCTTGGCGGCACTTCCCTGCGGTGCAGTGCAGGAGCCCTCCCCGGACCGTAGTATTGTGTGAAACTGAATGAAACTCTAGCTTCCCCCCGCCCCACTCCCAATCCGGGTCTGGGCGCCCATCCCCCAAGAGTTCTGATTCTTGGGGGATCTCTTAAGGGGTGTGGACCCAGCACAAACTGCGGCCGCTCAGTGCTGACTCTGGGGCGCGGGACAGAGGAGAAAAGGGTCGCCTGAGTGCCCACACCAGAGCAGCAGTTCCCTGGAGGTAGATCAACAGCCGTTTTTTCTTTAACGGCAGAACGCTCACTTCTGGATATTCTGAGGCCACACCCCCTGTCTCCCTGGGCAACCAGAGGAGGCCACCTGTGTCACGACTCACAAACCCAGAAGCCTCCAGGGCGGGGCCGACCCAGAGAGGTGTTCAGACGCAATTCTCCAGCAGCAAAGACGTTTGAACTCAAAACAGCCCGTCTCCTGTAGGCGACGACAGGAACAGAGAAAGAACCTCACAAAGTTGTCTGTTCTGTTCTGTTCTCTTAGCAGCATCCATCAGGGACGGGGCTAAGCCTGAGTGAACACCTCCTTCCCATCACCTGCATCAAACACTCAAAGATGTCAGGCCCCATCTCCTCCTGCTAGATAGCGGCAGTCTGCGGGGGCCTGGCAGACTTCCTCGCGATTCAGGCAGGTGCAAACCCCTGGAGTGTCTGTTCACTGCAGGCAACTGGGTTAGCCATCTGCAGAGATACCAGTGACTGGGTCCGACGGAGGGGCAAAGTGGGGAAGGAGACGTTAACCTTCCCAGACTGCTCTGTTTGCGGGGTGGCTCCTCCTGACTCCACGCTGCACTGGAGTGAGCTGTCTCAGAGGAGTCACCAGGCCCCTGTGATCCAGTTCCCAGAGACCTCTTGAACCCTTCCACCTGAGACAAGTGCCGATTGAGACAGTTGATTCGGACCTTTTGAACTGGGCTAATAGACTGAGGACTTTTCAGGTGGTGCCCTGGGTGTGCGATTGTAGGAAGGTTTGATTCTCCTTTTCCAACTGGGGCCAGAGGTGGGCAGGCGGGGTGACTTAATTGCTGATTTTTCCACACAGCTGAGACTTCAAGCCAGAGTAGAAGTTGCAATAGGATAGAACAGAAACCAGCTGAAAACAAGACAGAACCACTTTGCTGCACCACACCAGACAGGGCCCCAGTTTCTCAGGCCACAACACTGTACGGGCCCTCGATAAAACCCCAGGGGAAAAACCAAAGGGAGTAAACCATGGGGCGGAATCAGCGGAAAAACTCTGGTAACATGAATAACCAGAATAGATCAACCCCCCCAAGAAAAGATACGGCAGATGTGATTGAAGATCCCATTCATAAACAACTGGCTGAGATGTCAGAAGTCGAATTCAGAATTTGGTTTGCAGACAAGATTAATAAAATGGAATTAGGAATTCGTGGAGAAATTCAAAAACTGTCTCAAGAATTTAACGAATTTAAAGACAAAATCACCAAAGACTTAGACACACTGAAACAAGAACTTACAGCCCTCAAAGATATGAAAAATACAGTAGAATCCCTCAGTAACAGAATGGAGCAAGCAGAAGAAAGGATTTCTGACATTGAAGATAAAGTCTTCGAACGCTCCCAATCTCTCAAAGAGGAAGAGAAATGGAGAGCAAAAACGGATCACTCACTCAGAGAGCTCTCAGATAATTCGAAAAAACATAACATAAGGGTTATAGGAATTTCGGAGGCTGATGACGTGGCAGCCAAGGGCACAGAGGCCCTTCTACATGAAATTATGAAAGAAAATTTTCCAGACATGCCTAGAGAATCTGAAATTCAGATAGCAGACAGCTTCAGAACCCCAGCACGATTCAACCCCAAAAAGCCATCTCCCAGACATATCATAATTAGCTTCACTAAAGTTAACATGAAAGAGAAGATTCTCAAAGCAGCCCGGCGAAAGAAAACTATAACGTACAAAGGTAAGAATATTAGAATAACTGCAGATCTCTCTGCTGAAACTTTTCAAGCAAGAAGAGGCTGGTCATCAACTTTTAATCTCCTAAAGCAAAAAAACTTTCAACCCAGGATCTTGTATCCAGCTAAACTGAGTTTCATCTATGATGGAGAAATTAAATACTTCAATGACATTCATATGTTGAAAAAATTTGCCATAAGTAAACCAGCTCTTCAGGATGTTCTCAGACCTATCCTCCACAATGACCAACCCAATCCTATACCACAAAAGTAAACTCACTCAGAAACTTCGGATCAAACTCCAACTTCCACACTGGCGAAAGGATTAAAAATGTCCATTGGACCTTTGAAAAACTCGATACCCAAAATTCCACCAGACTTATCCTTACTCTCCATCAATGTGAATGGCTTAAACTGTCCTCTAAAGAGGCATAGGTTAGCTGACTGGATACAAAAACTTAAGCCAGATATTTGTTGCATACAAGAGTCACATCTCAACTTAAAAGACAAATACAGACTCAGGGTGAAAGGATGGTCATCCATATTTCAGGCAAATGGTAATCAGAAAAAAGCAGGTGTTGCAATTTTATTTGCAGATACAGTAGGCTTTAAACCATCAAAAGTAAGGAAGGACAAGAATGGTCACTTCATATTTGTTAAGGGTAATACTCAATATGACGAGATCTCAATTATTAATATCTATGCACCCAACCAGAATGCACCTCAATTTATAAGAGAAACTCTAACAGACATGAGTAACTTGATTTCCTCCAGCTCCATAATCGTTGGAGATTTCAACACTCCCTTGGCAGTGTTGGATCGATCCTCCAGAAAGAAGCTGAGCAAAGAAATCTTAGATTTAAACCTAACCATCCAATATTTAGATTTAGCAGACATCTACAGAACATTTCATCCCAACAAAACTGAATACACATACTTCTCATCAGCCCACGGAACTTACTCCAAAATTGATCACATTTTAGGTCACAAGTCTAACCTCAGTAAATTTAAAGGAATAGAAATTATTCCGTGCATCTTCTCGGACCATCATGGAATAAAACTTGAATTGAGTAACAACAGGAATCTGCATACCCATACAAAAACATGGAAGTTAAATAACCTTATGCTGAATGATAGCTGGGTCAGAGATGAGATTAAGAAAGAAATCACCAATTTTTTGGAACAAAATGACAATGAAGACACAAACTATCAGAACCTCTGGGACACCGCAAAGGCAGTTCTAAGAGGGAAATTTATAGCACTGCAAGCCTTCCTCAAGAGAACGGAAAGAGAGGAAGTTAACAACTTAATGGGACATCTCACGCAACTGGAAAAGGAAGAACATTCCAACCCCAAACCCAGTAGAAGAAAAGAAATAACCAAAATTAGAGCAGAATTAAATGAAATTGAAAACAAAAGAATAATACAACAGATCAATAAATCAAAAAGCTGGTTTTTTGAAAAGGTCAATAAAATAGATAAACCTCTGGCCAACCTAATCAGGAAAAAAAGAGTAAAATCTCTAATATCATCAATCAGAAACAACAAAGACGAAATAACCACAGACTCATCAGAAATCCAAAAAATCCTTAATGAATATTACAAGAAACTTTATTCTCAGAAATATGAAAATCTGAAGGAAATAGACCGATACTTGGAAGCACGCCACCTTCCAAGACTTAACCAGAATCAAGTGGAAATGTTGAACAGACCCATATCAAGTTCAGAAATAGCATCAACTATACAAAACCTCCCTAAAAAGAAAAGCCCGGGACCAGATGGTTTCACGTCAGAATTCTACCAAACCTTTAAAGAGGAATTAGTACCTATATTACTCAACCTGTTCCAAAATGTAGAAAAAGAAGCAAGACTACCCAACACGTTCTATGAAGCAAACATCACCCTGATCCCCAAACCAGGAAAAGACCCAACAAGAAAAGAAAATTATAGACCAATATCACTAATGAATATAGATGCAAAAATATTCAACAAGATCCTAACAAACAGAATCCAGCAACACATCAAACAAATTATACATCATGACCAAGTTGGTTTTATCCCAGGGTCTCAAGGCTGGTTCAATATACGTAAATCTATAAATGTAATTCAGCACATAAACAAATTAAAAAACAAAGACCATATGATTCTCTCAATTGATGCAGAAAAAGCTTTTGATAATATCCAGCATCCCTTCATGATCAGAACACTCAAGAAAATTGGTCTAGAAGGGACTTTTCTTAAACTGATAGAGGCTATCTACAGCAAACCCACAGCCAATATCATATTGAATGGAGTTAAATTGGAATCATTTCCACTCAGATCAGGAACCAGACAAGGCTGCCCATTGTCTCCATTGCTTTTCAACATTGTAATGGAAGTTTTAGCCACCGCAATTAGGGAAGAAAAGGCGATCAAGGGTATCCATATAGGGTCAGAAGAGATCAAACTCTCGCTCTTCGCAGATGATATGATTGTGTATCTGGAAAACACTAGGGACTCTACTACAAAACTCCTAGAAGTGATCAAGGAATACAGCAGCGTCTCAGGTTACAAAATCAACATTCATAAATCGGTAGCCTTTATATACACCAACAACAGTCAAATTGAAAAAGCAGTTAAGGACTCTATCCCATTCACAGTAGTGCCAAAGAAGATGAAATATTTGGGAATTTACCTAACAAAAGACGTGAAAGATCTCTATAAAGAGAACTATGAAACTCTAAGAAAAGAAATAGCTGAAAATGTTAACAAATGGAAAAACATACCATGCTCATGGCTAGGAAGAATCAACATTATCAAAATGTCCATACTACCCAAAGCAATATATACTTTCAACGCACTCCCTATTAAAGCTCCACTGTCATATTTTAAAGATCTTGAAAAAACATTACTTCGTTTTATATGGAATCAGAAAAAACCTCGAATAGCCAAGACATTACTCAGAAATAAAAACAAAACAGGAGGAATCACACTACCAGACCTCAGACTTTACTACAAATCGATAGTGATCAAAACAGCATGGTATTGGCACAAAAACAGAGAAGTAGATATCTGGAATAGAATAGAGAACCAAGAGATGAATCCAGCTACTTACCGCTATTTGATTTTTGACAAGCCAATTAAAAACATTCAGTGGGGAAAAGATTCCCTATTTAACAAATGGTGCTGGGTGAACTGGCTGGCAACCTGCAGAAGACTGAAATTAGACCCACACCTTTCACCATTAACTAAGATAGACTCTCATTGGATTAAAGATTTAAACTTAAGACATGAAACTATAAAAATACTAGAGGAGAATGCAGGGAAAACCCTTGAAGAAATTGGTCTGGGTGAGTATTTCATGAGGAGAACCCCCCGGGCAATTGAAGCAGCTTCAAAAATACACTACTGGGACTTGATCAAACTAAAAAGCTTCTGCACAGCTAAGAACACAGTAAGCAGAGCAAGCAGACAGCCCTCAGAATGGGAGAAGATATTTGCAGGGTATAACTCTGACAAAGGTTTAATAACCAGAATCCACAGAGAACTCAAACGCATCAGCAAGAAAAAAACAAGGGATCCCATCGCAGGCTGGGCAAGGGATTTGAAGAGAAACTTCTCTGAAGAAGACAGGCGCACGGCCTTCAGACATATGAAAAAATGCTCATCATCTTTAATCATCAGAGAAATGCAAATCAAAACTACTTTGAGATATCATCTAACTCCAATGAGACTAGCCTATATCACAAAATCTCAAGACCAGAGATGTTGGCGTGGATGCGGAGAAAAGGGAACACTTCTGCACTGCTGGTGGGAATGCAAATTAATACATTCCTTTTGGAGGGATATATGGAGAACACTCAGAGATCTAAAAATAGATCTGCCATTCAATCCTGTAATTCCTCTGCTGGGCATATACCCAGAAGACCAAAAATCACAACATAACAAAGATATTTGTACCAGAATGTTTATTGCAGCCCAATTCATAATTGCTAAGTCATGGAAAAAGCCGAAGTGCCCATCGATCCACGAATGGATTAATAAATTGTGGTATATGTATACCATGGAATACTATGCAGCCTTAAAGAAAGATGGAGACTTTACCTCTTTCATGTTTACATGGATGGAGCTGGAACATATTCTTCTTAGTAAAGTATCCCAAGAATGGAAGAAAAAATATCCAATGTACACAGCCCTACTATGAAACTAATTTGGGACTCTCACATGAAAGCTATAACCCAGCTACAACTTAACAATAGGGGGAAGTGGGAAAGGGGGGGGTGGGTAGAGGGAGGGGAATCGGTGGGATCACACCTGTGGTGCATATTACAGGGGTATTTGCGAAACTTGGTAAATGTAGAATATAAATGTTTTGGCACAGTAACTGAGATAACGCCGGAAAGGCTATGTTAACCACTGGGATAAAAATGTGTCAAATGGTTTATGAAGTGAGTGTATGATGCCCCATAATCATATCATTGTATACACTTATGATTTAATAAAAAAATTAAAAAAAAAAATGGAATATATTTTGTTAAATACAATGATTATAGAGATTATTAAACCTCAATGAAAATGTTTTTATTAAATAGTAAGGTAACCAATCTTTCAAATTTTAAAATATGTCTTGAAATTCAATTATGTATTTGTCTACTCATTGCCTATCCAACAGTAAATTTTCAAACAGGTTAGGATTATATGTTCCAAGTAATATAAGAGAGATTTGAGACTAACTAAAGCCTTGGAGAGAAAATGGCACTTTCAAATCATAATTTAATAAGGTAGATTATGATCTGTATTTAAAATAATGTTCAGCAAGACAATCCACAGGTAAAAAAAAAAAAAGGAAATACATTTAAAGTAAAAATGGAGGATTTTGTTTGTCTTCAAGAAAGTGAATCATTGTAAGTTACTGTGTATTTTCACAGACATTGATCAAAAAATCTTATCTATTGTGTATGCACAGTAACATCTTGATAAGTTATAAATCAATGTATCAATCATAAATCAAAAACATAAATCAATGTCCACAAATCAGTAGCCTTTATATATGACAACAAAAGTCAAACTGAGAATCTAATCAAAGACATAATTCTCTTCACAGTAGCTTTAAAGATCATGAAATACCTTGGAAGGAATATACCTAACAGGGGATTTGAAGTATCTCTATAGAGAGAACTATGAAATTCTGAGAAAAGAAATAGCAGGAGATATTACCATGGTCATGGCTGTGAAGAATCAAAATTGTTAAAATATCTATAGTGCCAAGAGAGATATACAGATTTAATGCAATCGCCATTAAAATACCAATGTTGTGCTTTGAAGGATATGAGAAAATATTTTTTTATCTCATATGGAACTTAAAAGCCTCTGAATAGCCAACACAATTCTAAGAAATAAAAATAAATTTGGAGGCATTATGTTACCAGACATCAGGTTATACTACAAGGCTATAAAAACCAAAATAGCAAGGTATTAGCATAAAAATAGAGCCACACATAAGTGGAACAGAATAGAGAATGTAGAGATGAAACTAGCCCTATATCACTATCTAATCTTGGATAAAGCAAACAAAGGCATACACTCAGGAAAATAATTCATATTTAATAACTGGTGCTAGGAGAACTGGTTAGTTACATGTAAAAGATTGAAATTGGACCTATTCCTCTTATTACTTACAAAAATTAACTCAGGCTAAATAAAAAATAAGTCTAAGATACAAAATTATAAAACCTATAAAGGAAAGTGAGGGAGAAACTCCTAACAATATAGGCCTGGGGAAAGTTTTTATGGAGAAGTCCCCACTGGCAATTGTAGCAACAACAAAAATAAATAAATGGGACCTAATCAAGATTAAAAGTTTCTGCACAGCTGAGTACACAATAAACAAAGCAAATAAACAACCTTCAGAATGGGAGAAGATATTCACATGTTACTAATCTGACAAAGGGTTGATAATGAGAGTCTACAAGGAACTCAAAGAAATCAAGAAGAAAGCAAACAACTCAATCACTGGGCAAAACAATGAATAAAACCTTCTTCCAAGAAGACAGAGGAATGGCCAAAAGACACCTAAAAAATGCACATTGTCCTAAGCATCACAGAAATGCAAATCAAAGCTACCTTGAGATGCCACCTAATCCCAGTGAAATTAACCCATATCACAAAGTCTCAAAGCTGCAGATGCTTGTGTGTGCACAGAGAGAAGGGATATGCACTGTTGGCGGGATTGTAAACTACAGTCTTTTTGGGAAGAAATATGGAGACTCCTCAAAGATTTAAAAGTAGATTGTTCATTTGATCCCACAATCCCATTGCTATTAGTTATCTACCCAGAAGAACTATCTTAAGTGTATCTTAAATAACCTCTGTTCTTATGTAGTCATGGGTTTTGTTTGATTTTTTTTTTTTTTAGATAGTTGTGGGCATTTTTTCTGGTGTTTATTTTGGTTTATGGATCCTGAATACACCACTTGATTATTAGAATGTGAGAAGGTCAACTGACATAATGCTAACTACATTACCAAGCACTTTGTATACAATCATTTTTAAGATCGGTATAAAATTTCTCTATATAGAAGAAAAATAATTTCATTTCCAATAAATATAGATTAATTAATATATATTGACTGTAACTGAAATACATAATCTTGCTAAGCTTTAGAGAAAAAAAAGCCTTTCTCTACAGAGCTATATTGTTAAATAGCATGCCACCTGTGTGTTAAATAATTAATTTTATTTCAATTTAACACATTGTCAATAAGATTCACCTCTTCTTACATAATAGCTTTCTAAATTGATATGTGTGGTTTTATGGGTTAGACTTGTAGGTCTGAATTAAATGTTTGGTAAGAAATCACAACTGTGATAGGGCATTCTCATTTGTAATTAACAGCCTAGGTAACATTCTCAAGCATAAAATCAGCAAAACAAATTAGAAATCAGCAAAACAAATTAGAATCAAAGCCACAAGTGAGATATCCATTATGCATTGACATTTGGAGTCTATCCCTTATGTGTATTTAGAGTACTGCTTTAAACAATGAAATATTTATTTGTGATATTTTCTATCCTGACATGATGGATGCACAGTATGAAAGCCAAGGAACTTTTCCATCAACAACGAACGAACTTTCCCCTTCTGTAGTATAACATGATAAATGCTTACCCTCTTTATGCATCCTCCTCTTCTGAAATTTATTTTTCAGTGCTTTCATTCTTTCCTTCTTTTATTTCCTCCTGAAAATATTGTAATGCACTTCCATGCATGCTTCATCTCCAAAACCATGTGTAAACCATTTTTCCACATCTTATTCATTCATAATTAATTCCAGATATGTACACTATAAACAAGAGACCTTACACAGTATTTTGAGACCTTCTATAATTTGTACTTTTATTAACTGGCTTTCTTGCTTAATTTTATATTTTATTAAATATTCTAAAGTAATCATTTACTTTTATACTTTTCCAGCTGGAAAGCTATGAACTTTTAAAAAATTTGAATTACTAATGATTTAGTAACAAACTAAAGAATCCATAAAGAGCCAAAAATTCATATTTAATGGTATTGTAAAGTATAAACATTTAGATTAGTTGCATTGTAGTGAAGCTTTTATACCAGTGTTAGCATGAAACTTTCTACAGTTGTTATTAAGTTTACACTATTATTTTTGTTGTATGATGCTCTATTTTGACAAAAGGATTTTTTTTTTGCTAAATATGGTCTTACTTTTGTAATTACTTCATACTAATATTTACTTAAGCCTATAAATAGGCACTGATGGTTAGTAAATATATTTCACATAGTCTAATCCAAAATATTTAAAATTTTGAAAAAAAATTGAAGTGTAATCCAGAAAAAATTCGTTAACATTTCTATATGAAAGCTTAGTGTTTTTATTTCAATTCAATAATTTAGAATAAATGTAAGATTTCAAATCATGGGTATGAGTTATATTATTGTCTACCTCCCACTGATTATTCAAAAGGGAAGATCCAGATATTGATAAACACAAACCATTAATTTAGAAAAATTATTTTCGTAAATTTAAATGTATTAGAAAATTGAGAACCATCAATATGACTCAATAAAGTCTAATTCTGAGATTTATATGTAGAAAACATTCATTATAGCAGTGTGGAAAAACAAGGAAGAAGTTTAGAAGGAGGAATAAGGAATAAGTTTTATATTCATAAAAGCAAAATAATTATTTAAATTTGTTAAGATTAATAGGAGAGGAAACTACTATATTTTTAAATAGCTGGAGATTATATACATTTTTATTTTTGCATTCAGAAACATATAAATAATAAAAATATATTATTTTATGTTGGAAAATATCACATAAGAATCATTACTATTTTTTAAAAATTCCAGATCCAAATTTAACATTTTCACATTTTTTACTATAATTTAGAAGGACAAAAAAACATGCTATCAGAAAATGTGCTATTAAAAAATATCAAAATAGATATTCCTGTGTTATGTTTTAAATTACTAAAGCCTTAAGTATAGAATTTCTAAACTTTTTCAGCTGCCAGATTGAATAGTGTATATGTATAAAGTTTCACTATGTGCCTTCTGTGGGTTTACTCGTGTATTACAAGAAGTTGACTTGTCACTTTTTGGATACTAATTCCTTGCTCTTGTCTTTTTTATATATTGACAAATAAAAAAATTTTTATATATTTGCAAGGTACCATGTGATGTTTTGATACATACTTACGTTTTAATATGATAACAGCAAACTGTTAACCTATTCATCCACCCACTTACCTATTTTCTGTGGTTAAAACGTTATCATCTACTCTTTTAGTTTTCAAATATTTGATAACATTATTATAACTATAGATTCCATAGTCTACAATAAATCTACAGAACTTACTTCTCATATCTAACTGAAATTTTGTACTCTTTGGGCGTTAGTTCCCCTTTCTCAACTCTTATCCTTGAGTCCCTGATAATCACCATTTCACTCTCTATTTCTATGGGTTTTACTCTTTTAGATTGTGCACATAGGAGAGACCATGCAGTATTAGATTTTCTGTGTCTGGCATATTTAACTTGGCATAATTTCCAGGTTCATTTATTTTGTTGCAAATTACAAGATTTCCTTCCTTAAGCTGAATAGGGTTCCATTGTGTATATTCACCTGCTTATAGACACGTTAAGCATATTTTCTTTATGCATTCACCTGCTTATAGACACTTAAGTTGACTCTGAATGTTTGCTACTGTGAATAATGCTGCAATGAACATGGAGTTTAGATTTCTCTTTGAAATACTGATTTCATTTCTTTGGATATGAAAGGGGCCTGCCAGATTATATGGTAGTTCTATGTTTAATTTTTTGAGTTACCTCCATATTGTTTTCCAAAATGGCTATACTAATTTACATTCCCACCAATCATGACACTAAAGTGTTTCCTTTTCTTCACTTTGCTACCAAACCTTGTTACTTTTCAACTTTTTTGGACTGGTATTCTTTCTATTCAGTATGAGGTGACGTTTCATTGGGATTTCAGTTTCCATTTTCCTGATGACTAGTGATGTTGAGCATTTTCCTAACACCTTTGGCCACTTGCATGCCTTCTTTTGAGAAATGCCTACGTAGGTCCTTCGCCCATTTTTTGATTGGGTTGTTTTCTTGCTATTGATTTATTAGAGCTTTTTATATATGTTGGATATTAGGCCTTTACTGGATGTATGGTTGTAATTATTTTCTCCTACTCTGTAAGTTGTATCTTCACTTTGTTAGTTGTTTCCTTTGCTGTGTCATGTTCCAGTTCCTTTTAAAGGTAGAAAAATGCTCTTGCTGTGACTCTGACGTATTTTTCTAGGTTGCTTTAAAATGTGATTTATCGAAGTATAAAATCTCCACAGGACTGCTGATTAGTGCATAGGGAAGAGTGCTAACCTTTGAGTTTGAATCAAAATAAGGACTAATGTTGGATTACCTAGAAGTATAAGGTGAAGGGGAAAAGCAAATTAAATCTGCAAAGCTCTAGAGATTTGATTCTGCTTGCTTAGAGTTTATCATAATTTAGAAAGAATGTATTCTTAATTTATCTTAAAACATTTATTTATAGCATGAATATTAATTTTAACAAATTATAACTAGGGAATTTTTCTTCAACATTTAAATAAATACATGCTTTAAGTGTGCTCCAAGATTTTTTAAGTACTACCTTAACAAATAAGTCTTTAAGAAATATCTAGAAGACTTTCAGTAATATTATAGATTCATCTGAGTTATTGATTAAATATAAAATATTTTAAATGCTATTTCCATGTTAAGAATTTGCTGTTACTCTAAATATTTCTATTTATCCAATATTCATTGAACACTTTTCTACAATTAAGACATGGTAGTAGGCCTGGTTTAGTAACTCCTGAAGAGATTCAGTTTAGTAACAGAAGCTAGACTTCTTTTGAAAATATAATGAAATATTATGAGTGTCATTAAGAATATTTAAAGATATCCTAATAAGAATTGAGAGAATCAAGATACATTCATTTAAAATATTTGAATTGCTGATTGATTAAGATTGGATAGAAATGGGTAGTAAGTCCTGCTAGGAACAAATAAATTATGTGTTTTATTCAAGAAGAAACAATAAGAATACATCAGTTATGTAATATGACTGTAAGATGCACTGACACAACATTGTGGAGGGCACTAAATTTGTACTACATAACTTGAACTTTTTTGATTAGGCAATTAAAATAAAGATACTAAGCTAGAGACTGAAATGATTTTGTTAGAGTTGTGTTAAAGCTATGTAATCAGTTGTGTTATTGGAATGGTAAACTCTTGGTGGTGTATCTAATAAAACTCTAACATTTTCACCAAGCTTTTAAAATCAGTGAATAAATTAATTAATTAATGATCTGTTTCCTTAGATAAATGTCAAAATTAAACACATCATTAAGATTTCTTTTTTAATTAATGTCAGTGGATGCTTTAAAAATTAACTTTGGCTTTCTTTCTTTTGGTGATTTGGAGGTCTTAGAGCCAGCTTCAAAATTACTTTGTGAGAATGCAATATCAAAATTTTGGGGAACCAAAAAGAACAGTAACGCAACTTGTTAAAGCATAATTTTCAGTATCGTCTGTGAAAATGTTGCTGAATCTTGATCCAAATGTTACATATACAAATTATAGAAATCTCTCTTCCTGACATGGCCAAAGGTGTGGTAGTATAAATTCCAGCTGATGCAATAAGTGTCCTACCATATGCCAAGTGGCAAAGTTTTCCTGCTTGTCTAGCCACTCACTGCTCACATGGAATTTCCTTTCTTCTGCACTGTCCATCTGCTGGTTACCTGGTGGTCGTCTCCCACTGCCATGTCCATCTGCTAGCTACTTGCAGATGCCCTCCTATTGCCCCATGCACCTGTTTAGACTTTTCTTCCCATAATGCAATGCATCTTGTCATTACAAACCAAATTATAAATTAAATATATATAGTCATTTCTTTGGGAAATGATAGAATTTTCCTATCAGTAAGACCAAAATAAGTTTAAATATTGATCAAGTTTAAATAAACACTTCTGTTAAAGAAGGGGTTGATCAAAGTATGACTCTAAAATGTTCAAGAAAGAACTGATGGAAAAGCAGAGAAGGTACATATTAGGTTAAAAAGGACATCTTTTATCTTACAGACTAACTAGCACTCTAAACACTCTTCATAGGGAATTTCCTTAGCTTCTTGAAATGATTAAATGTTCACCTCTTATTAATAATATATTGCAGTTTAGCAGGATGGTTAGATGCATCAGAAAACTACCCCTCCCCCAGGTCAAGTGCTTGTGTCAGGGTGTGGATGCAGGAGGATGAGTGAGATAACAATGTTTTAGACTTGCTCTTACTGACCAAAAAGTGGCAATTGATCAATGCAGTGGAATGAATGATATAACTTTTTTAGAAAAGTAACTATTCTATAAAGACTATGCTCAAAAAGATATTTTTTCTGAAAAACGTATGCATTCTTCTTCAGGTAACTTCAAATTATTTACATTTCAAGGTGTTAAAAGATATCTTGGAGGCTTGAAATAGGAAAAGCTCCCTACCTACCACTAGCAAATGCCTCAAGCCCTGAACTAATCAGTTAAAAGAAATGACAAATAATGCTAAATAAAAAGATATGATGTCCAATACTAAGCCATATTGGGTATGTTTTACTTTTGACCTTTTCAAGTTATTTATTTCACACATATTTCCTAAAGAAAATAGTCCTGAGAAATGACTATTTATATGAACAGAACTTATGTATGTGTTGCCTATTCTATTAAATGTGTTAATATTATTTTAAAATTTTATATAAGCAAGAACTAATAACGAACTCCTGGCTGAAAGGATAGAAATACATACTTTTTAAATGGCTAAAGAACAATGTTTTTAAAACACTGCAGCTGGTAGATTGCTTAAGCTCCAGTTCAAGATCAGCCTGCACAAGATGGAAACCATGTCTCTACTAAAAAATAGAAAAACTACCTGGGCATTATGGTAGGTGCTTGTAGCCTCAGCTACTTGGGAGACTGAGGCAGGGGTATCACTTGAACCCAGGAATTTGAGGTTGCTGCGAGCTATGATGATGCCACGGCACTCAAGTTCATGGAAACAGAGCAAGACTTTGTCTCAAAAACAAAACAAAACAAAAATACTCAAATTAAAGATGAGTTTTGTGTATGTGATTCCTTATATAGATAAAAATCTCTGGAATACCTCTGTTGTAACTGAAGTTGTCATTTATTTTGGTACCATATTTCTAACAGATGCTAGTAATGAATCTTTCATATGTTTTGCTATCTTTACTATAATTTAAAGTAGAAGTGAAATTAAGTTTTATGTGGTCTTCTTTTTAGCATCCGCTGTGTAATGGAAGGAGTTTCCAAATAATTTTGTTAATATCAATTGAATTGCATGTTTTAGTCATTCAAACTGTCCATTTGGAAGACTTTTAAAATGACTTCTAAAAATGCAGGATAAAAGAAAAACTAGATATTTCAGTTAAAAGTTTTTATATCACTTTATTTGCTAAGGAAAGAAATTTAAAGATCATTCTATGTATTTATATGCCTCTTTGGGTCTACCTGATATTTTATCATCTTTTATTAATCACCTTCGCTTTTTTCCCTGTACATCAGATGAAAGGCATATTTAAATTTGCTCACTGCAGTATGTGTCGTCATTACCGATAGTTGCATGTCCTCCTTTGAGTGAATCTTCCTCAGTGGAGCGCCATTCTGATGCTTCCCTTTCCATTCCAGCCTGAACTTTGATATACTGAGAAAACATACACTTTAACACTGAGGTTGTTATACTGGATCAGTTACATCATCTTTATATTACTTGGAGTATTTATTTTTCTTTTTGACTTGGGACTTCTTTAAAAAGAAAGAAAGAAAAAATGAAAAAAAATAAATGAACATTGAAGAAAATTACATATTACTTTGGTAATAGTTACATTTATATCCATTCTGTATATAATCAGACATATAAATATATACATAAGTATCAATTCACATACCATACGCAAGTATTGCTTAACGATAATTCTGCTAATTACTTTTAGTACCGAGTGAAATGAAGGTCTGAGCTTGGAGATAAAGTATTTCACTTGTGGTTCTGCTTCAGAAAGTTAACTTCTTTCATACCCTTATTGTCTAAGCTGTTCTTCTGTGAACCACATACATTATTAATCTACCTCATTCTAGATTAGAAGGGCTTCTTTTTCACATCAGAGCCAAAATGCCAATAATAACTAAAGCCTTGATATTAGAGTTGCTCAAAATTCAATTTACAGAGCTTCATGGCTTTGAACATTAACGGTACAAACTTTGAAAAATGTGTTCATTTCTATTGGTAGATATTTTTCTGTTCCTGTTTTCTATTGTGTACATGTTCTACCAAAACAGAAAAAGTTCTAAGTTTGTCTCTACTCTGATGCAAATGTGTTTTGTTTATATTTTCTGTAAAATTTCTGTATCATAAAGTTTCCTTTAATAAAATACCTTCTCTGATATTTACAAAAGCCTTCGGTGATTATTGTGGAAAGTGTTTTTATGAACTACTCTAGATTTTGCATGAAATTATCTGTTAGGCTAAATACTACCTGTAAGATTCTGTTTTCTGTATTCCACTTTTGAAGACTTTCCTAGATTCAGCCTTAAAAAAAAAAAAAAAAAGAACTATCAGTTTGGTATTTCTGGCAGTTTACAACTGGTTTGGGGTTTACAAATGCTTTCCTGAAATTAACTATCAATCATTTCTACATGTGATAAAAAATTCAAAATCATATGGTCCATCTATACTTGGAACAGATGGTAACATTTTTTATTCTTTTCAGTGAGTTAAATTAGACAAATCGCTGAGAAATATTTATCACTTAGTAGGTATTTAATATTAGCTAATGCTATAATGAGGTTATATTAGCTTCATTTTAAGTAGATAAACCAAAAGTTATAAAACTTATGAATTTTTAAGTGTGGGATTCTGTTTTTACCTGTCACTAATGTGTGCTGTGTGAACATTGATTATGTCTAAAGCTGGTAATAAGGTAATGGAAAAACATATCTTTTTTTTTCTTTTTTTCTGAGACAGAGTCTTACTTTGTTGTCTTCAGTAAAGTGCTATGGCTTTATAGCTCACAGAAACCTCAAATTCTTGGTCTCAAGTGATTCTCTTGCCTCTGTCTCCCAAGTAAGGTATGATTACAGGCACCCACCACAATGCCCGGCTATTGTTAGAGGCGAGGTCTCGCTTTGGCTCAAGCTGATCTCTTCTGACAATCCACCCAGCTTGGCCTCCCTGGTGCTAGGTCGCACCCTCATATTACATAAAGTATTTTCCTATGAAAAATCTTGTCCAAATTATTAAGTCCTGTCACTATGCTTGTTTTTAGTGGGTAGAGTAGTATTTATTTGGGGATTTGGGACACGTGACTGAAATGTAATAAGTAAATGTTAGAAAAAAGAACAGGAAGACCCCACTAAAATGACATTCTAAAATATATTTAGAGACTCAAATGAAGAATGGTTATTTTTTCATATAATAAAGTCAAAATAATCAACCTGATTTATTATTTCCTAATTTTAAATTTGTCATATTTCTAAACTTCTTATCTATATTTTCCTATAGAAATAGAATAGAGTAGTTATGATTTATAGTCATATACACTTAGTGAAAAATAAATAGAACACATGTTGATTTACACTTGAAAAATTTCAAAAGTTAACATACAGAGTATTATGTGATCGTGATATCTCATCACTGCTATGTTCCCCTTTGGTACGTCACAATTGAGTTTGTGTGTTATTAGCCCTCCAGATTAAATCATGACCTGCGATGCTGAGCTAAGGCATGAGATGATAAAAAGCTCTAAATTGCTATATCACTATATTAAATCTGAATGAGGGACAGTGTCCCATGTATATATGGTCAATAATTATACCTCATAAAGAGTTAGAGATAGAAATAAATGGCAGAAACTCTTGTCATTTCAATCTTACTTAAGACCCTTTCCTTCTTAAATGAACCTTCAAGTAAATATGCAGCTAGAACTCAGTATCATAGTGAAAAGTATATATTATATATTCAATTTAGAATATTAATATTCTTTGACAAAGAATCAATATCCCAGGCTTCAAATAGTATAATATTGCTTCATTTGAAAAGAAATCAGACAAAAAATTAAAAATTATGGTAAGTTCTTTTTGGCACCGCTGTATTTGGGGGAGCCCTTTGTTAGGGTTGGGTGGTCCTTAGAGCACTCTGAGTACCACTTTCCTGAGGAGATTACCCAGCCCTTTATGAGTTGCAACTTCAACACTGGAATAATTTTCTTTTCTTTTCTTTTTTTTTTTTTTCTCCATACGTGTACCTGCCTTCACAAAATTAAAGAGGCTTAAAAATTA
This sequence comes from Nycticebus coucang, assembly GCF_027406575.1. Classification (NCBI taxonomy): domain Eukaryota; kingdom Metazoa; phylum Chordata; class Mammalia; order Primates; family Lorisidae; genus Nycticebus; species Nycticebus coucang. The sequence continues at coordinate 35,531,552 of NC_069786.1, read as the reverse complement.
ACAATAATAACAATGTTTAAGATATGAACTAGAAACAAAAACCTCATAAAGAACGAATGAAGATAAATAAATTCGGAAAAGAAATCAGATGATTGTTGCAATGAAATATTGAGCAATAATAATAATAATGCAAAAAACTATGTCTATCATAGAATGATCTGACTCTGAGTTTCAGTATGGAGTCATCAGTTAACTTCCTTTTTTTATTTTCTATTTTTATCTTTCTATTATTTTCTATTTTTATTTATAAATATTAGTTGTCTATTTTTTTTTTGAGACATTGGGAAAAAAATGGAATTATTTTCTTTGTCAGTGTCATTCTTTGCTAACATAAATAGCAGCTTCATTTCTGGAGTCCTGGTTTTCTGAAGCCAGGAGCTTGCTTTTGCTCTGAGTCCAGGTTGGCAGGTGGACTATGAGTCATGTATATTGTGGAAACTGGATCCTAGCCGTGAGGAGGCTCACATGCTGGTCTTTCAGTTTGTGGGCAAAGCCTTCAGTCAGGACAAGATCTTCAAGGGAACATCTCTTGCCATCACCTTCCTGCCTGCGTCTGTCCTTCAGGGAGATCTAGGTCATTAAAGAAAACTGAACATTGACAAAAAAAAAAAAAAAAGAAAGAAAGAAAGAAATGCAGAAAGCTAAAGTGGAACGTCTTGCTGTCAGTGGATCCTAAGAACAATTCTCTAGTCATTGTGCATTGCTGTATCTCTAGCTACAGGAGTATGAGACTCTTGTGGAACCTTTAACTTTGAAGGAAGTTGCATGTTTCAGAGTTTGCTAACTGTCAATTTTGCATCAAATGAAGTTGCACTTAGATATATTCTCCTCATTATTGCCACTACTTTTCTTGCTTCCCATTCCTCTCCAAGTTCCTCCATTCTCTGTTTCTACTTCCATCATGTCCTGGTGAATAAATGTACTATCTACTTCTCATTATGCCTCATTGCCATCTCATTATTACATGTAGGTATAATGAAAAGCTTCATTTCCTAGAAAATAAGAAATGAGACTTTTTTTCCTAGAGTAATTCATTAATACATCATTTTGTGACCTGAACCAATTTGAATGACCAGAAACATCAATCAGTTCTGCTTATATTCTGTACTTTTTCTAGAGCAATCCAGCTACTTCAAATTGCCTTATATATATTTAACTATTTATACAGCTAAAGAGAAAGATAAGCAGATATATACTAGTAGAGAAAACCAAGCACATTTCTAAGGACATCCATACACTTAAGTATTTTTCCTTTGCATACTTTTTTTACACTCTGCAAAAAGCATCTGATTTAAAGAAACTTAAACATTAATACTCATAACAGTTGCAGACTTATATATCTTTAAACCAAATGGAGTACAAATGAATGAAGATGAATGAAAAATACATAAATTAGTATTCAAGAAATCGAAAATGTCTCAATTTTCTCTTTCTCCCTTATTTTCCAATAGAAATCTTCTTTGTGATTGTGTAAATAATTCTGGAAATTCCAATGCACCCATTAATCTTAAAATGCTAAGTAATATCTATATTCATTCAAAAACTAAGTGAAATAAGCAAAATATCACCAAATTATGGTTTTTAATCATGCTTTAAAAGACAAATTGATGTATTTATGTTGCTGAAATAAAAAGCATATTGAATATGCCAAGCTTTATTTTTGCTGCCATACTATGCTATGATCTGTATTTAGTAAAGGCAATATCAAACAGTAGACCAAGTAGTCTGGATATTTTTTCCAAATAAAACTGGATCATTACATACAAAATGTCTTTGAAAACCTGTCTAAGCAATAGTTTGAGATAATAAAAATTGTCATGTTTTAAGTTTGAGGTGTATGATGCAGGCACACACATACACACACACACTTACCTTGAATTAGATCATCTGTGTTTTAGAGAATTACCTAAAGCCAAACCATTTTCTACTTCTCCTTAATATTTGGCTACTGGTATCCATTGTTTAAAGCCTATGGCCAATTAGTGGGAAATTATTTAATTTTTTACACTTTTCTTCTGGATGAGGATATAATTAAATTATAGATATGTAATTAAACGCAATTTGAGATATTTTCTTGTAAATCATTTATTTTTTGAATAGCATTTATAAGATATTTTCCTCTTTTCTTCTATATTTAGGGATATGTCATTCTCATTCAAATATTTGTGTTATTTTTCTTTGAAATAAAATTTCTGTGCTTGTGTCCTTACTAGTGTTTGTATTTACCTAGAAATTCTATGTTGTTGTTTTTTTCATTGATTTTGTGTTTGTCTTTATTAGTTCATTCAATCTCCTCTTGGGGGGTTTGTTGTTCGATTTCTTTCTTTCTTTTTTTTTGAATAGTTGAAATTTTTTTAACATTCTTTTTTGTCATGAAATTACTTTAGGCTGTATATTTTCCTCAGAATATGATATTAATAACATGCCATTAATTATTATTCCTGTTTTAACTATTCTTATTATTGTCTGTAAAATCATAATCTTGTTTTCCATAGTGACATATTTTTAAAACTTAAAATTGAGCTTTTGAAAAATAATTATTAATACAATTAATAATAAATCAGTAATTTATTATGCTATATTTTGGAATTCTATATTTTGGAATAGAAATGTTTCCTTTGTAAATAATTTTTGATTAGTCTTTATGTGTTTTATAGATACTTGAAAATATAGTATATATTTTTAGAATTCAGTTTTTATACCTATCTGTTTATATATACCTCTGATCGTACTTTATTATTTTGGTTTATAGTCTCTATTAAAGAATGGTAGAGACTATGAAATTCTACAGAAAATTGTGTTTCTATTTGCTCTTTCAAGATATACTTCCAGAGCGCTATTTTTCATCCCTGTCAAAGTTCTAATCTAAAAGTTAATGTAGGGAGGGAAACTACTTGCATAGAGCTAACTACCGGGTAGAGAAATTGACAAATTATTTTGCCAGCTGGTGGTTAATTGCATCAATAAGAAGTCAGAGTAGAGCAAAGAAAGAAGATTGAAGGGCAAGAGGAATGAAGAAGTTAGGGTATTTTGCCTTTCTTTTATAGATTGCCCCTCCCACCTTACCAGGAAGGCCATCCAGGTTCAAGCTTTTGCCAGACAGCCTGAGCTTGCTGGTTTCACTGAAACTGCTTTCATTATTATTCCTCTATTCCTCTGCCTTGCCAGTGCCGTCCTCCAGTTATAAATACTGAGGTGGCTTTGCCTTTCCTGATTGTGCCTTCAGCTTGTCTAACATCTTTGAAATTAATTCTTTGTATCAAATAAATGCTTATGATTCTAATTCTGAGTATTTGGGATGGAGTAGGAGGTAAATTCATTGCCAATTTTTCTAACACTATATTCAGTTTAAGTTACATAAATTTATTTTCTAAAAATGAGTTTATACCCTATTCCAAAGTATAAATAAAAAAATACATTCTGAGTAGGACAAATCACTGAAGTATTCTCTACATAATTGTGGCTTTGAAGAAAGTGCTAGAAGAGGATTGTTTTTCCTCAACAGAACAGGCATACATTTTGTAATTAGCGAAGAGTAATGTAAGACTTTCTTTGAATTTTACATATGGGCCCAGAATTGTAAATGTTTAGTATTAGAGAAAGTTGCTAATTTTCTTGCTCAGTTGAGAAAATATTTTGTATCCATTGATTTCATTCATGAACTAAAAAATAAATTTTCATGTTTATAGGCTATTCCTGTGCCAATTACATTTCAATGACAAATATTCATGAATCCTCAATTGTATTATATAGCCTCTATTGCTTAGTGAATTTACTCATTGTCTGTTGGGTACCATTTAACACTGTTTTTAGTGGTAAGGTACAGGATACCTACTTAAAACTCTATTAAACTGTAGGAGTATTTATTATTTTTCAATATCTTAAGTCTGAATTCAGGGTGTTTTCAGGGATTATTCAGTGACTCAGCTCTTAACTTCTTTGATGTATTAATTGGCTTGTTTTTTAGGCTGACTTGCACTTACAAGATGGTGACTTTAGTTTCAAGAATCACATTAAAAAACAAAAAAAAAAAGCAAAGAAAATAAGTATTTATTCTCCCCCAAAAAGATTTTTATGTTGTTCAAGTTTTGCATAAGTAATGTTTTTAGTGTAAATATTTAGTAAGAATTTTATAGGTCTGAATCTGGGCATTATACTTATGTATTATCTCAATGACCTCCAGAGTGATGGGTTCTGATTAAATTTTCCTAGGTAACTACAACTTTATTCTAGTTTAATGCCATCTCTGAAGGTCTCCTAAATTCACTCTCCAAAAACTATTAATATTTTTATGTTACCTGATTGGAAAAGAGATGAAAACACTATTTTTTAATTAATGGTATTTTTTCCTTTTTAGTTAGCATTTCTTCAGAAGTCAATCTGATATTATATAAAAACAACCTCTATTGAGAGTCAAGGATTTGATAGTATCCATACTGAGAATTTTATTCTTCTTTTTCTTTTCTTTATTAAATCATAAACTGTGTACATTAATGCACTTATGGGGTAAAATGTGCTGATTGACAAACAATGTAGAATGCTTACATAGAATGCTTATTACATTGAACTGATTAACATAACCATCACCTCACTTGCTTCTTTGTTGTGGTAAGAAATTTATACTCTATGAGATTTTTCTTAATATTTAGATTTAGAATTTTCAATATTTATGATAGTGGATCAATGAATGAACACAAGAAAGGACAATACAAAGAAAAAAGTAGAAAAGAACATGTATTAAGCACTTTCTTAATGCTTAATGCATGTACTTAATACAAAGTACAAGAAAGATATATGATATTTTCAAGGCTGCAGTTAATAATGATATTTCTGAGAATTAAACTGAATAATTTTATTCTAGGGGCTTGTTCTTCTATACCATTTTACTGTAACTTAAGCAAAAACTTCTGGTCTGTAAGTTTGTCTATGAGCATATTTTATTCATTTCATAGTTTTCAACACTTAGAATAATAGGTCAGCAGAAAATGTTTGCCAAATTGATTGAGAATCTGAGCTAATGTTAAAAAAAATTTTTTTTTTTAATATAAGACATCTAGAAAATAAGATCTTTCTCTTACTGAAATATGGAGTTTGGGAATATGAAAATGTATCAGGTAGTACTCCTAGAATATCAGAGTTTCACAGAATGGTTTTAATTTAACACTTTCCTTTCATAGTCCTATGTGGGCTAGATGGCTGGTGTCTTCCCTCCAAATCTTTCTTAGAGATAATTTAGAAACATATTACCATAAATACTTATATTTTTAAGTCAGGCAAAAATGACAGATTAAGATAATCATGCAGTGAATTTAACAACCACAGCTGGAAGTAGTATGTTTCACTCCTGTCTAGATCTTATTGGCTGGAACCCAGTCAAGTGACCCTATACGGATTACAAGGAATGTTGAGAAACAGGATCATTCTGTGTGTCCAAGAAAAAGTGTGTTTTCTACCACAGATGGCTAACAGATGGATTAAAAAATCAGTTATCTCTGCTATCTATAACCAGTCATATACAGTCAATAGAATACAGGTTGATCTAGAAACATTATACTAACTTGGATATTTGGAGGTAACAAACTATGGAAAGCATCATATAATTTTATTCAAATTGAATATAATATCATAAATTATTCTCTTTAATTTTTAAATTGATTGAAATTTGTTTCTCTTCTTTGTTACTACTAATAGGTCTTTGCATTAGATATTATAGTTATTGTGAAACAAAATTTTCTAATGAAAATTATACAACATGATTTACAAAAAAATAGTGTTTCATATGTACAAACAAGATGGTAATACTTCTATTTTAAAATAATTCTATTTTATGACAATTAAGGTTATGGGGGGGAGGAAAAGCAGAAAGAGGGACAGAGGGAGGGGGGTGGGGCCTTGGTGTGTGTAACACTTTATGGGGGCAAGACATGATTGCAAGTGGGACTTTGCCTAACAATTGCAATCAATGTAACCTGGCTTATTGTACCCTCAATAAATCCCCAACAATAAAAAAGAAATAATAATAATTCTATTTTAATTAATATATATTGATATTGTCCTAGTGTAAAATATAACAACTATTATTCCATAGGATAATATCTTCTGACTCCATACCAGTAATATATGAGTACATTTGTATCACAATTTTGTAAGCATATATTTAAGTATTTTTTTAGTTTTGAATAAATTCACCAAAGACATGTTTCAACTTAAATAAATAAATAAAAGTCATCATTTGTATAGAATAACATCTTTCCTGAGAATCTAAATGATGCTTAAGCTAAGGTTAGTTTTCCCTTGACTAGCTGCTTTGTATTATGAAAACTTTTTCAAAATGAAAAAGACTTTGGAGAAGTAATGAAAGCCTCAAGATACTTGCATAGTGTTAAGATGATCTCAAATTAGACTGTTTCTCTCATTTCTGATTACAAGACAAACAAAAAGGCCAGCATGCCTCAGGGTAGTATTTGTAAGGGGTCATCCAGATGTCAGAGAAAAAACTGTCAGTCCAGTAGAGACACATGTGAACACTGGCAAGCCTTTGGAATAGGCCAAATTTCCTTTCAGACCTTCCCATGAGTAACCTTTCCCTGGTGACCTCCTCCTCAGACTCCCCTTATCACCTTTTCACTGCCCTTCTGAAATACTAAATACCATATCCCTTCACTTTGGTCATCTTGCCATGTCTTCATCCCCCACCCCCGTATTTGTCTCTTTCAAATGATTTCCACAATCCAAACCAACTTTACTTTCTTTACACAACCATTATATCTTTGCCGTTATATATCTTTGCTATGACACTACTATCTAATAGCTATTACAAAGAAATTGAGAACTCAAAACATGTTTTAATGTCTAATCTATCCTCAACAGCCAACTCCTGCCACAGAAAGTAATAGTTTGAGGACAGTACATATATATACTTGGAGAAATCTCTTGTTGATTTTTAAAAAGTGATACACAAAGCTAGAGAGAATGTTTTGGTATCAATTTAACCATAAACATGACTTATCTTGCATGACAATTTCTTTATAGGATCATTTCTCTGAATGCTGTTGTTTTGATTTTGGGACAGGAATAAGGTTGGCATCAAAATCATCAATAGAGTTCAAGTAAACTACAGGGGTTGGGGATTCACTTTCCTCACTATCCCACACTTAAGAGCCTGGCTCCCTGTGTTAAAAAGAATTCTTTTCAAAGTAGATCTTTCACACTTTTTTTTTTTTTTTAATCTTTGCTTACTTTAAAAACCAAAGATTATCTAAAGGACAGAGATGATATTAAACAGAGTCCTTTGTGATAGTGAAACAATAGGCTCTGGCATTATATGTGTGTGTTTGTGCCTTCATGGGTGCACAGGGATGTTACATTAAAGGGGGCGAGGGTGACTATGCGGTCATTTGTATGCACTAGATATTTACAATTAATATTAGTGTGGAAATGCCTGAAACTTTAGTGTTTTTTTTTTTGTTTGTTTGTTTTTTTATTGTTGGGGATTCATTGAGGGTACAATAAGCCAGGTTACACTGATTGCAATTGTTAGGTAAAGTCCCTCTTGCAATAATGTCTTGCCCCCAAAAGGTGTGGCACATACCAAGGCCCCAGTCCCCTCCCTCCTTCCCTCTTTCTGCTTTTCCTCCCCCCATAACCTTAATTGTCATTAATTGTCCTCATATCAAAATTGAGTACATAGGATCATGCTTTACTAAAAATAATGTCTTCCACTTCCATCCAGGTTAATACAAAGGATGTAGAGTCGCCATTTTTTTTAACGGCTGAATAGTATTCCGTGGTGTACATATACCACAGCTTGTTAATCCATTCCTGGGTTGGTGGGCATTTAGCTGTTTCCACATTTTGGCAATTGTAAATTGAGCTGCAATAAACAGTCTAGTACAAGTGTCCTAGACTTTTTTCCTTCTGGGTAGATGCCCAGTAATGGGATTGCAGGATCAAATGGGAGGTCTAGCTTGAGTGCTTTGAGATTTCTCCATACTTCCTTCCAAAAAGGTTGTACTAGTTTGCAGTCCCACCAGCAGTATAAAAGTGTTCCCTTCTCTCCACATCCACGGCAGCATCTGCAGTTTTGAGATTTTGTGATGTGGGCCATTCTCACTGGGGTTAGATGATATCTCAGGGTGGTTTTGATTTGCATTTCTCTAATAGATAGGAATGATGAACATTTTTTCATGTTAGCCATTCATCTCTCTTCTTTGGAGAAGGTTCTATTCATGTCTTTTGCCCATTGATATATGGAATTGTTGGCTTTTTTCATGTGGATTAATTTGAGTTCTCTATAGATCCTAGTTATCAAGTTTTTGCCTGATTCAAAGTATGCAAATATCCTTTCCCATTGTGTAGGTTGTCTCTTTACTTTGGTTGTTGTCTCCTTAGCTATACAGTAGCTTTTCATTTTAATGAAGTCCCATTTGTTTATTTTTGTTGTTGTTGCATTGCATTTGGAGTCTTTTTCATGAAGTCTTTTCCCAGGCCAATATCTTCCAGTGTTTTTCCTATGCTTTCTTTGAGGATTTTTATTGTTTCATGCCTTAAATTTAAGTCCTTTATCCATCTTGAATCAATTTTTGTGAGTGGGGAAAGATGTGGGTCCAGTTTCAGTCTTTTACATGTGGATATCCAGTTCTCCCAATACCATTTATTGAATAGGGAGTCTTTCCCCCAAGGTATGTTCTTGTTTTGTTTATCGAAGATTGGGTGGTTGTAAGATGTTAGTTTCATTTCCTGGTTTTCTATTCAATTCCAAGTGTCTATGTCTCTAATTTTGTACCAGTACCATGCTGTTTTGTGCCAGTACCATGCTACTATGGCTTTGTAATACAACCTAAAATCTGGTATGGTGATGCCTCCAGCTTTATTTTTATTACTAAGAACTGCTTTAGCTATATGGGTTTTTTTCTGGTTCCATACAAAATGCGGAATATTTTTTTTTTCCAAATCTTGAAAGTACGATGTTGGTATTTTAATAGGAATGGCATTGAATAGGTAGATTGCTTTGGGAAGTATAGACATTTTAACAATGTTGATTCTTCCCAGCCATGAGCATGGTATGCTCTTCTATTTGTTAATATCCTCTGCTATTTCCTTTCTGAGGATTTCATAATTTTCTTTCTAGAGGTCCTTCACTTCCTTCGTTCGGTATATGCCTAGGTATTTCATTTTCTTTGAAACTATGGTGAAGGGAGTTGTGTCCTTAATTAGCTTCTCATCTTGACTGTTATTGGCGTATACAAAGGCTACTGTCTCATGGACATTGATTTTATATCCTGAAACATTACTGTATTTTTTGATGACTTCCAGGAGTCTTGTAGTTGAGTCTTTGGGATTCTCTAAGTATAAGATCATGTCGTCAGAAAAGAGGGAGAGTTTGACCTCCTCTGCTCCCATTTGGATTCCCTTTATTTCCTTGTCTTGCCTAATTGTATTGGCTAGAACTTTCAGCACTATGTTGAATAGTAAAGGTGACAGAGGACAACCTTGTCTGGTTCCAGTTCTAAGAGGAAAAGCTTTCAGTTTTACTCCATTCAGTAAAATATTAGCTGTGGGTTTGTCATAGATAGCTTAAATCAGTTTCAGAAATGTGCCACCTATGTCTATACTCTTCAGTGTTCTAATTAGAAAAGGTTGCTGGATTTTATCAAATGCTTTTTCTGCATCTATTGAGAGGATCATATGATCTTTATTTTGCCTCTGTTAATATGGTGGATAATGTTTATGGACTTGGATATGTTAAACCAGCCTTGCATTCCCTGGGATGAAACCTACTTGATCACGATGTATGACTTTTTTGATGATAAGCTGTAATCAATATACCAAACTGTAACCAAGAAGCTAGGATTTTGTTGAGAATTTTTGCATCTATATTCATGAGTGAAATTGGTCTGAAATTCTCCTTTTTAGTTGGGTCTTTCCTGGTTTTGGTATCAGGGTGATGTTTGCTTCATAGAATGTGTTGGGGAAGATTCCTGCCTCCTCAATTTTTTGGAATAATTTCTGCAGTACAGGAATAAGGTCTTCCTTGAAGGTTTGATAGAATTCTGGTGTGAAGCCATCTGAACCAGGGCATTTTTTTGTTGTAAGCTTTTTTATTGTTTCTTTAATCTCAGTGCTTGGAATTGGTCTGTTCAGGAGCTCTGTTTCTTCCCCACTAAGTCTAGGGAGAGGATGAGATTCCAAATATTGATCCATTTCCTTCACATTGTCAAATTTCTGGGCATACAGTTTCTGGTAGTATTCAGAGATGATGTCTTGTATCTCTGTGGGATCAGTTGTTATTTCTCCTTTATCATTTCTGATTGAGGTTAATAGAGATTTTACTTTTGTATTTCTAGTTATTCTGGCCAATGGTTTAGATATTTTATTTATTTTTTTCAAAAAACCAACTTATTGTTTCATTAATTTTCTAAATGATTCTTTTGCTTTCCATTTCATTGATCTCTGATTTGATTTTGGATAGTTCTTTTCTTCTACTGGGTTTTGGCTTAGATTGTTCTTCTTTTTCCAATTCCATAAGATAGTTATGAGTTTGTTGATGCACTCTCTTTCTGTTTTTCAAATGTAGGCATCTAAAGCAAGAAATTTTCCTCTCAAAATTGCTTTTGCAGTATCCCACAGTTTTTGGTAGCTTGTGTCTTCATTGTTGTTATGCTCAAGGAAGTTAATGATTTCCTGTTTTATTTCTTCATGCCCCCATCTGTCATTCAACAGAAGGTTGTTTAATTTCCATGCCTTTGTGTGGAGTTGAACGTTTTTGTTGGAGTTGAGTTCCACCTTTAGTGCCTTATGGTCTGAGAAGATACAAGGTAAAATTTCATTTCTTTTTATTCTGTTGATATTTGTTTTGTATCCCAGAATATGATCAATTTTGGAGAATGTTCCATGGGTTGATGAGAAGAATGTATATTCTTTTTCTTTGGGATAAAGCGTTCTATATGCGTCTATCAAGCACAGTTGTTCTAGGATCTCATTTAAATCTCTTATATCTTTGTTTAACTTCTGTTTAGAGGATCTGTCTAGCTCGGTAAGAGGAGTGTTAAAGTCTCCTGTTATTAACGTATTATCGGATATCATATTGCTCAGACTGAGTATGGTCTGTTTCAAGAATCTGGGAGCATTTAAATTGGGTACATAAATATTTAGAATTGAAACGTCTGCTTATTGTATTTTTCCCTGGACCAATATAAAATGACCATGTTTGTCTTTTTTGACTTTAGTTGCTTTAAATTCACATGTATCTCACAATAAGATTGCAACTCCTCTTTTCTTCTGAATTCCATTTGCCTGAAAAATTGTCTTCCAACAATTGTCCTCCTTGACTTGGAGTTTAAATTTGTCTTTTGAAGCCAGGTGTGTTTCTTGCAGACCGCAAATGGATGGCTTGTGTTTTTTTAATCCTATCAGCCTATCTGTGTCTCTTCAGTGGGGATTTCAAGCCATTAACATTTATTGAGATAATTGATAAGTGTGGTAGTATTCTATTCATCTTATTTTGTGAGAGTCCATTGCTTAATTTTATCTCTTGCATCAGTATGGAATCTAGGTTCTGTCCTTTAATTTCTGAGTTCTTTCTTTGCTGCTGATCCATCATGATGTCAGTGTGTAGAACAGGATGAAGTATTTCCTGTAGAGCTGGTCTTGTTGTGGCAAATTTCCTCAATGTTTGTATATCTGTAAATGATCTGATTTCTCCGTCAATTTTCTGGAATATAGAATTCTGGGCTGGAAATTGTTCTGTTTAAGTAAATTAAAGGTAGATGACCATTGTCTTCTTGCTTGGAAAGTTTCATTAGAGAAGTCTGCAGTCACTCTGATGGATTTGCTCCTGTAGGTCAACTAGTGCTTACTCCTGGCAGCTTGAAGAATCTTTTCTTTTGTCTTGACTTTGGACAGGTTCATCACAATGTGTCTTGGAGAAGCTCGGTTAGAGTTGAGGGTACCTGGGATCTGATATCCCTCTGAAAGGAGTGTGTCAGAATCTTTGGTGATATTTGGGAAATTTTCATTTATAATATTCTCTAGTATGGCTTCCATTCCTCTGGGGGCGTTCTTCTTCCCCTTCTGAGAGTCCTATAACTTGTATGTTGGAACATTTCATAAAGTCCCATAATTCTGTCAGTGACCATTCTGCTTTCACTGTCTTCTTTTTTGCCTCTTTAACTATCTCAGTTATTTCAAGAACTTTGACCTCTACCCCTGAAATCCTTTCTTCTGCATGGTCTCACCTGTTGCTGATACTTTCCATTGCATCTTTAAGTTCCCTAACTGACTGCTTCAGTTCCTTCAACTCTGCTATATCTTTTCTATATTGTTCATATTGGACATCTCTTATTTGATTCTGTTTTTGGATTTCCTTTTGGTTATTTTCCACTTTATTAACAGCTTCCTTCATTGTTTTCATCATGTGTATTCTTATTCCCTTTCTGTTATTCCTAACATTTCTTTATAGGTGGAATCCTCTGCATTAGCTACCTCATGGTCCCTTGGCGGGGTTGCTCTGGACTGGTTCTTCATGTTACCAGGAGTTTTCTGCTGATTCTTCCTCATGAGTGATTTCTTTTATCTGTTTCCTTGCCCTAATTTTTATTTCACTTCCTCTTGCTCTTTAAGTTCCCTTGCCTGTGGACTAGGGTTTCGAGGAGTCCTTTTGGTATAGGACCAGAAGGATGAGAAGGTTAAGAGCTGGAAAGGATAAAAGAAAGAAAAAGAAAGAAAGAAAGAAAAGAAAAGAGAGAAAGGAGGGGGCTGGGTAAAAGGGAATATTGACAAAAAGAAGAGAGGCACAGAAAAAGGGACACAGAGCAATATAGGTGTACAGTAGGGTACTTTGACACAACCTTAAAAAAAAACCCAACCTCTGGGGGTGTCCGGTTGGGTGGTTCCCTTGAGGTCAGCAGCTCTTTGCTAACCTGATTGGACACAGTACCCCACCTCCACCAAGTACAGACAAAAGACAAAAATGCTATAAATCAAACCAAAACAAGCAAACAGAAAAATGTACAGGATAAAATTGGGTGAAAAACCAATAATAGGGGTAGAAACACTAGCAAAAAAGTGAAGTTCTAACTATTGAAAAAGGCAGCAATAGGAAATTGTATTTAAACTAGAAAAATGGAGAAAAAAGGAAAGTAAAAAACAAATATTCTGTAAGGAGAAGGTGAAATTAAAATACAAAACAACAACAATAAGAACAAAAAATAAACAAAAAAACAATGAAACAAAAACAAAGTAGTATATATATCTTGTTTAATATTGTCTGGGCAACAGGTGGTCTTCTGGGGTATGAGATGTTAATCACAATGCTGATACGACTGGAGGCCTCTGTTGATTTCTCAAACCCCACAAGTTGGAGACCCTAAATCTCTCTTCAGCCCTCTTAAAAGGCACTTTAAACTTCTAAACTTGGCTAAGCAGAAGCTTTCCCAGGAAAGTGCTTGTCACTGGGATCACTGCTGAAGTGGCTATCCACTTACCCAGTGTGTCAAAACCGGTTTTGCTCTGCCCCTGAGGGTTAAGGCTGTAAGGTGTCTCAGTTCCCGCCTTTAGGCTCCTCATTCTCTAGATTACTAGCTCCCACCCGATCCTGAGGGTGAAGCTTGCTGGGCAGTTCTCTCACAATGACTCCCTGCGACCCACAGCCGAACACTATTAGCTCCATCTGGCTCAGCAGTTCCATCGGGGAACCTAGACAATGCCCAAAGTTCTCTGCACTCCTGCCCAAGCTCTCCTCAAGGCAGTTCAACTGATTGCCAACACCAGAACAGTTCACAGGGAAGGCCTTTCCAGTTTGCAGTGTCAGTGCTGCTGTACTTACAGCTGCCAGCAGGATTAGACCGATGGAACACGTGCAACCACTTGCCAGTTTTCCACTGTTTTTGTCCTCTACTTGGGGTCCAGAAGTCTCTGGATGATTCCCTGTGTCTTCAAAGGGATGATTATAGGCAGATCCCACAACAGAGATGCTTGGAGTCTTATCTCCCCAGACTCATGGTGCCCAGTTACAGGGAAGCTGTTACTTGGCCGTTATCTTGCTCTCACTACCTTAGGTTTTTATTATAAGAAGATTCAGACTTTTGGAAGTATCCTATAGTTTGATTACCTTATAACAGGTTACTTGCACCCTCTGATAGGAAATTCAGCAGGATGACCTCTAAGGCAGGCCTTCTTCACTGATTGTGCTTTACCATTAATATTGTTTTTAAAATACTCTGATAAATCATCTAAGTCATTACTATAAAAATAAGATATTAGGGCAGCGCCTGTGGCTCAGTCGGTAGGGTGTCGGCCCCATATGCCGAGGGTGACGGGTTCAAACCCGGCCCCAGCCAAACTGCAACCAAAAAATAGCCGGGCATTGTGGCGGGCGCCTGTAGTCCCAGCTACTCGGGAGGCTGAGGCAAGAGAATCACTTAAGCCCAGGAGTTGGAGGTTGCTGTGAGCTGTGTGAGGCCACGGCACTCTACTGAGGGCCATAAAGTGAGACTCTGTCTCTACAAAAAAAAATATATATATATATATAAAAGTTAAAAAAAAATAAATAAGATATTAAAACTTCAGTTTTCCTTGAGAATTCTCCATACTTATTTACATACAGGTTACATTAGTTTGCAGTCCTACCAGCACTGCAAAATATTCCCTACTCTCCACCTTCATGTCAATATCTTCAGCTTTAGTGTTTCTTTTCACCTAACATGCATCATGTTGGTGTATACAGCACACCCTCATCCTTGAGTGAGGGTTCAACAACAATTTGAACATTACCTTGGAAGTGAGAACAATGTAGCCTAGACATTTATACTCTCATATCACTCTGAAAAACAACAACAACAACAACAAAAAAAAACTGAACAAATATAAAACAACAACAACAAAAAGGAAACTTCAGTTTTCTAAATTTTTTTCTGGGAAATTTATTGTAATTTTATATACATATATAGTGATGATTTAGTTTCAAATTCTAGGCTATTAATATTTGACCAATATATAACATAGCACTGTTTGCTTTAAGATCATATTTATTAGATGAAAGTTAACAAAATTTTGTGCTTAGAAAATTGGATGTTTTAATACTATAACATTATCAATATTTGATTGCATCACACATTTCAAAATCTATTATACTTTCTTTTTCATTCCTCTTCTCTATCCCCTCCTTTTCTAATTGAAAGTTTGTTGCCTTTTTTTCCTATCATATGAGTAGATGTTTGTCACTAAATTCCACTTTTAATTGGACAATAGGAAAAGCTGATAAAGACAGCAGTTTGTGCAGAAATTTTAGACTGAAATCTTCTTTGCATTACAAACCACACTAGGTATTAAGAGCTTTATAAGATATATGTGACCATTCTAAGTTTCTATAATCCAGGCCATTGTGACTGTAAAAGGCAGCACTTATATAGTTTGGTGTTCAGTATCTTGTCTCATCTGATAGGTGCATTCTGTTTTCTGAAGAGCTATGTCATTATCTCAAGAAAAGTTACAGAAATGTTATTTTGAGTACTTATTTTCATTCACCTTTTGGAAGATTGAAGTTTCAGAATAGTATTGAAATGTTTCCATCTCATGACTTAAGTGTTTAATATTCCATACTTTGTTATGCTGCCAAAAATATTGCCAGGTCATAATTGCAATGAAAAGCACAACTAGACAGGATGAAAATATTAATAGCTGAATGATTGCTCTTCATCAGAAATGCACTGTAGTTATGGTACTCTAGGATACTGCCACTTTTCTTGATTTATCTGAAAAATAAATTAAATATCACTGTAGTTTCTAAGACGGAGTTTGTTTTATTAAAACTTCAAAATATTTAAATTCATTCTGATTCATGTGGGCATCTGAAAACAAGTATGCTTTTACAGGAAAAAGGGAATAGGGTTTTGTATAGCTCAATAGATTTTATGTTGTTTTAAATTATCTTTCTTGTAATTCCCTGTTGTTATTTTATTCAGAGAATGGTAAGAGGTAACCATATAATTAAATTAACACATGTCTGTAAGTCCCAATGGATAAGATAATAAAAACTCTGCAACATATTGTATGAAATATTTACCCTGTTTTTTGAAAGGATGGAGTTTTTATGTAAAATTTGATATCCATTGATTTTTTATTATTACAATTAATATTTTAATTTTTATTACACTATCATAATACAAATAAAATAGAAGAACTTACACCTGACTTGTAAGGTGGAATTTATAAAAGGCAAGATCTTACTATACCTTGTCTGACATAGTAAGATATTTATAAAAGAATGTCCATCTGGAGTTAAAAATATATAAGTAACTTATACAAAACTTATACAAAATTGTAAGTTTTATTTTAATAAAGATAAAATATGTTAACTTTTTAAAACATAAATTTCTAAGTTTTTATATGAATAGTTTACCTAAATTGCTTGACTTTTTTTACATTGATGTGAACATACCCACGAAAGTATCTAAAGGCTTCTTCCCAGCAAAAGAAATAATCAACAGAGTGAACAGAAAACCTGCAAAATGTGAGAAAATATTTGCAAATTATCTATTCAACAGGAGACTAATATAAATAATTTATAAGGAACTCAAACAATTCAGCTATGATAAAAACAATACCATTAAAAACTAGGCAAAAGGCATAGATAGATGTTTTTCAAAAGAAGACATACAGATAGCCAACTAGCACACAAAAGAATTCTCAACATCAGTAGTCATCACAGAAATTCAGATTAAAACCGAAATGAGGTATCATCTTATACTAGTCAGACTGAGTATTATTAAAAAGACAAAAAATAACAAACATTGGTGAAGATATGGAGAAAAGGGAATGCTTACATATTATTGAAAGGGATGTAAGTTAGTATTATACAACATTATTATACAACATTTACAGAAATTAGTACATAGATTTCTAAAGAACTGAAAATAGAACTAACATAGGATCCAGCAATCCCACTTTTGGGTATCTACTGAAAGGAAAGGTATTTATCACAGCACTATTCATCAACCCAAGTGTCCATTAATGGACGATTGGATAAGGTAAATGTGGTATATATCTGAGGCCTTAAAATCAAGTCCATGAACTTGCCACTGTGCACTTACATTAGCAGCACTGTGCAAACAACTCAGTAAGAGTTTTGGTATATCAGTGTCTCACAGCTGTGTTCATGTCAATATGTATGTAGTGGTGTCTTGCTGAGTGACATTTGTTATTGTTGCATGTTTTTGTGTGCTGCTGTAAGAATTCCAGAGATTGAATTAAAGCAATGAACAAACATTAAATTTCTTGTTAAACGTAGCAAGAGTGGAAGTGAAATCAGGGACCAGTTATTCTAAGTTTATAGAAATAATGCATGAAGAAAATAGCTGTGTATAAATGGATTAAACATTTTTCTGAGAAGAGAAAGCATCACTGATGACTAGAGATCAGGGCAGTCACTGATGACTAGAGATCAGGGCAGTCAGTAGCAAACAGAACTCAGAAAAAAATGCAAAAATTTATGAAATTATGATTCTAAATCATCATCTGGCTGTGAGAAGCATAGCAGACCAAGTAAACAATGATAAGGAAACAGAAAACTCTTAACTGAAAATCTTGGCATGAAAAAGTGTGCGAAAATGGTCCGGAAGGAGCTCACCAATGAATAAAATCAGAGTAAAGTGAAAGTTTGCCAAGACCTTTGGAAAGGCAGGATGATGATTTGGGCTGCATCATCACTGGGGATGAAATGTGGGTGGATCAGTATGACCCCAAACCAAAGCAAAGTAGACAGTGGGAGTCAACCAAGTCTCCATGATCAAAAATGTTCCGTCAATCCAAATCAAGAGTCAAAACTATTTTGCTAACCTATTTTATTTTCCTTCTAATATCAGAGGGGTTGTTCATTATGAATCTGTACCAATTGGACCAACAGTTAACCAGTTTACTGTTAGGAAGTGCTGAAAAGGCTAGAGGGAAATGATCTGAACTTTTTACCACTAATTCAAGGCTCTTGCATCATGACAATGCACCAGTTTACACAGCACTGTCTGTGAGGGTGTTTTTGGCCAGTAACTGTATTGGAACACCCTCCCTACTCACCTGATCTGGTCCCTTATGATGCTTTTTCTTTACCTGAAGATAAAGGAGATATTGAAAGGAAGAGATGTTGATAACATTCAGGACATCAAAGATAACACAATAATATTGCTGATGACTATTCCAGAAAAGGAGTTTCAAAATTGATTTGAAGGGCAAACTAGGCTCTAGCATCAGTGTATAGCTTCCCACCCAAAGGGCGTTCATTAAGGTGAATGCACTGATATTCAGCAATTAGGTATATAGTACTTTTTCTAGGATGAGTTGTGAACTTAATTATCACACCTCATACACAAAAGGATACTATTCAGCAGTAAAAAGAATGAAATCATTTATTTTTTTGGCAACATGGATGGATGTGAAGGCCATTATCTTAAGTGCTAAAACTCAGAAACAGATATATACCCTATGCTCTTACTTATAAATAGCAGCTAAAGTGTACATTTGTACATAGAATGTGTAATGATTGACAATTAAGACTTGGAAGGGTAGAGGGATGGATGATGAGAAATTTCTGAAGTGGTGCAATATATGTTATTGGATGGTGGATACATTAAAAGCCATGTAACAAAATTACACTTTCAGTGTATAAATTTATACAAATAATAAATGAAGCTACATTAGGTCACAAGTCTCCCAATGAAATGTTTAATTAAGTCACTCTATAGTAAAGATTACCCTATAATTAATTCTAATACTGGCAACCACTATCAGCTTGTTATATATTTTTTTAAACAACTTTTGGTTTCCTCATTCTTAAATGTGAGCAGAACCACTAGGATTATCTGCTTAAGTAAAACCTATCTATATGGAAAGTATAAGGTCACATGGAAACAGAAAATAAAAACAAAGCTTGAAAGTAATAGACTATATATGGATAATAAAACAAAGAAACAAAAAACGCTATCATTATAACTTTAGAATGGTAATACTGACTACTATGAAAGATAAAGAAACTGCCATTTTTTAATGGAATATTTAAA
Organism: Nycticebus coucang; assembly: GCF_027406575.1. NCBI lineage: Eukaryota > Metazoa > Chordata > Mammalia > Primates > Lorisidae > Nycticebus > Nycticebus coucang. Next base: position 35,512,503 of record NC_069786.1, on the reverse strand, counting down.
TGTAAACTATGATATAACTTAAAAACTGAAATTACAGGTTAGAAAGAAAATGTAAGGGACTCTTGAACAGTAGAGAAAATGTTTTGGAGGAACTACAAAAAAGAAAACTAGAGATTAATTTAGGAATTCCAATGTCCAAATTTATAGGTTTTCCAGAAAGAACAGAAACAACATAGGAAATAAATTTATAAAATGTTATGAAAAGAACAAATTTAGGAAAATACCCCCAAATTATAGGAGATGATTTCTAGATTACGAAGGCATGTCATGCCTAGCACAACGTATGAAAATAGAATTGTGTCAAATCCTGTTATCATTAATTAAATAATATTAGAAACAGAATGCATTAGTTTACTATTGCTGTTATAACAAATCATCACTAAACAGTAGCTTAAGAGGATGGGGAGACAAGATGGCGGACTGAAGCCAGCTTTCAACAAAGGCTCCCGTCCAGAAGGAGAGTTAAGGGACAGGAATTTAGTAAGTATCCTGGTGGACTTGAGCCTCACCAAGAGAGAAGGCTGAAGAACGCACATCAACACCGCTGAGGCAAGTTGTGATCACAAGGACGCAAACAAAAGGTACAAAATCCACCACCAAGCGGACGGGAGTCCCCCTCCCCCATGAGACCAGCTCTGTAGCCCCACAATTGAACAAGTGGGCAGAAATTAAAGCCCCTCCCACTACACTCCACGGGAGAGACCTTCTAAAAACTGGACCTACCTCCCCTATTGGGGTGCCGTGGCGTTCTCCTGCCGGACATAGGGCTGAATAAAACTTTGGGAATCCTTTGCCGGCAACCCTGAATCCCCGGCGCTCCCCTCCCGCCCACTGAGGTCTGGAGGCCTGTCCCCCAGAACTTCGGATCCTTGGGTGATTTCTCAAGGGGAGTGGACAGTCCCCGAGTTGCGACTGGTCAGCATTGACTCTGAGGCGCGCCGAGTGAGGAGAGGGCACCGGGCTGAGGGGGAGTCACGCCTCGCGGCACTTCCCTACGGTGCAGTGCACCAACCCTCCCCGGGCATACGGGGCCCAAGACTGAATAAGGCTCTGGCCTCCCCGCTGAGAGCTGAGAACCCCTACTCTCACTCGGGGTCTGAGGGCCTATCCCCCAGGAGTTCGGCTCCTTGGGTGATTTCTGGAGGGGAGTGCACAGTGCCTGAGCTGCGTCAGGTCAGCGCTGACTCTGGGACACGTGAGCGAGGAGAGGGCACTCCGCTGAGGGGAAATCAACCCTTGGCGGCACTTCCCTGCGGTGCAGTGCAGGAGCCCTCCCCAGACCGCAGTATTGCGTGAAACTGAATGAAACTCTAGCTTCCCCCCGCCCCACTCCCAATCGGGGTCTGGGGGCCCATCCCCCAAGAGTTCTGATTCTTGGGGGATCTCTTAAGGGGTGTGGACCCAGCACAAACTGCGGCCGCTCAGTGCTGACTCTGGGGCAGGGGACAGAGGAGAAAAGGGTGGCCTGAGTGCCCACACCAGAGCAGCAGTTCCCTGGAGGTAGATCAATAGCCGTTTTTTCTTTAACGGCAGAACGCTCACTTCTGGATATTCTGAGGCCACACCCCCTGTCTCCCTGGGCAACCAGAGGAGGCCACCGGTGACACGGCTCACAAACCCAGAAGCCTCCAGGGCGGGGCCGACCCAGAGAGGTGTTCAGACGCAATTCTCCAGCAGCAAAGACGTTTGAACTCAAAACAGCCCGTCTCCTGTAGGCGACGACAGGAACAGAGACAGAACCTCACAAAGTTGTCTGTTCTGTTCTGTTCTGTTAGCAGCATCCATCAGGGACGGGGCTAAGCCTGAGTGAACACCTCCTTCCCATCACCTGCATCAAACACTCAAAGATGTCAGGCCCCATCTCCTCCTGCTAGATAGCGGCAGTCTGCGGGGGCCTGGCAGACTTCCTTGCGATTCAGGCAGGTGCAAACCCCTGAAGTGTCTCTTCACTGCAGGCAACTGGGTTAGCCATCTGCAGAGATACCAGTGACTGGGTCCGACGGAGGGGCAAAGTGGGGAAGGAGACGTCAACCTTCCCAGACTGCTCTGTTTGCGGGGTGGCTCCTCCTGACTCCACGCTGCACTGGGGTGAGCTGTCTCAGAGGAGTCACCAGGCCCCTGTGATCCAGTTCCCAGAGACCTCTTGAACCCTTCCACCTGAGACAAGTGCTGATTGAGACAGTTGATTCGGACCTTTTGAACTGGGCTAATAGACTGAGGACTTTTCAGGCGGTGCCCTGGGTGTGCGATTGTAGGAAGGTTTGATTCTCCTTTTCCAACTGGGGCCAGAGGTGGGCAGGCGGGGTGACTTAATTGCTGATTTTTCCACACAGCTGAGACTTCAAGCCAGAGTAGAAGTTGCAATAGGATCGAACAGAAACCAGCTGAAAACAAGAAAGAACCACTTTGCTCCACCACACCAGACAGGGCCCCAGTTTCTCAGGCCACAACACTGTACGGGCCCTCGATAAAATCCCAGGGGAAAAACCAAAGGGAGTAAACCATGGGGCGGAATCAGCGGAAAAACTCTGGTAACATGAATAACCAGAATAGATCAACCCCCCCAAGAAAAGATACGGCAGATGTGATTGAAGATCCCATTCATAAACAACTGGCTGAGATGTCAGAAGTCGAATTCAGAATTTGGTTTGCAGACAAGATTAATAAAATGGAATTAGGAATTCGAGGAGAAATTCAAAAACTGTCTCAAGAATTTAACGAATTTAAAGACAAAACCACCAAAGACTTAGACACACTGAAACAAGAACTTACAGCCCTCAAAGATATGAAAAATACAGTAGAATCCCTCAGTAACAGAATGGAGCAAGCAGAAGAAAGGATTTCTGACATTGAAGATAAAGTCTTCGAACGCTCCCAATCTCTCAAAGAGGAAGAGAAATGGAGAGCAAAAACGGATCACTCACTCAGAGAGCTCTCAGATAATTCGAAAAAAAATAACATAAGGGTTATAGGAATTTCGGAGACTGATGAAGTGGCAGCCAAGGGCACAGAGGCCCTTCTACATGAAATTATGAAAGAAAATTTTCCAGACATGCCTAGAGAATCTGAAATTCAGATAGCAGACAGCTTCAGAACCCCAGCACGATTCAACCCCAATAAGCCATCTCCCAGACATATCATAATTAGCTTCACTAAAGTTAACATGAAAGAGAAGATTCTCAAAGCAGCCCGGCGAAAGAAAACTATAACGTACAAAGGTAAGAATATTAGAATAACTGCAGATCTCTCTGCTGAAACTTTTCAAGCAAGAAGAGGCTGGTCATCAACTTTTAATCTCCTAAAGCAAAAAAACTTTCAACCCAGGATCTTGTATCCAGCTAAACTGAGTTTCATCTATGATGGAGAAATTAAATACTTCAATGACATTCATATGTTGAAAAAATTTGCCATAAGTAAACCAGCTCTTCAGGATGTTCTCAGACCTATCCTCCACAATGACCAACCCAATCCTATACCACAAAAGTAAACTCACTCAGAAACTTCGGATCAAACTCCAACTTCCACACTGGCGAAAGGATTAAAAATGTCCACTGGACCTTTGAAAAACTCGATACCCAAAATTCCACCAGACTTATCAATACTCTCCATCAATGTGAATGGTTTAAACTGTCCTCTAAAGAGGCATAGGTTAGCTGACTGGATACAAAAACTCAAGCCAGATATTTGTTGCATACAAGAGTCACATCTCAACTTAAAAGACAAATACAGACTCAGGGTGAAAGGATGGTCATCCATATTTCAGGCAAATGGTAATCAGAAAAAAGCAGGTGTTGCAATTTTATTTGCAGATACAGTAGGCTTTAAACCATCAAAAGTAAGGAAGGACAAGAATGGTCACTTCATATTTGTTAAGGGTAATACTCATATGATGAGATCTCAATTATTAATATCTATGCACCCAACAAGAATACACCTCAATTTATAAGAGAAACTCTAACAGACATGAGTAACTTGATTTCCTCCAGCTCCATAATCGTTGGAGATTTCAACACTCCCTTGGCAGTGTTGGATCGATCCTCCAGAAAGAAGCTGAGCAAAGAAATCTTAGATTTAAACCTAACCATCCAATATTTAGATTTAGCAGACATCTACAGAACATTTCATCCCAACAAAACTGAATACACATACTTCTCATCAGCCCACGGAACTTACTCCAAAATTGATCACATTTTAGGTCACAAGTTTAACCTCAGTAAATTTAAAGGAATAGAAATTATTCCATGCATCTTCTCGGACCATTATGGAATAAAACTTGAATTGAGTAACAACAGGAATCTGCATACCCATACAAAAACATGGAAGTTAAATAACCTTATGCTGAATGAGAGCTGGGTCAGAGATGAGATTAAGAAAGAAATCACCAATTTTTTGGAACAAAATGACAATGAAGACACAAACTATCAGAACCTCTGGGACACTGCAAAGGCAGTTCTAAGAGGAAAATTTATAGCACTGCAAGCCTTCCTCAAGAGAACGGAAAGCGAGGAAGTTAACAACTTAATGGGACATCTCACGCAACTGGAAAAGGAAGAACATTCCAACCCCAAACCCAGTAGAAGAAAAGAAATAACCAAAATTAGAGCAGAATTAAATGAAATTGAAAACAAAAGAATAATACAACAGATCAATAAATCAAAAAGCTGGTTTTTTGAAAAGGTCAATAAAATAGATAAACCTCTGGCCAACCTAATCAGGAAAAAAAGAGTAAAATCTCTAATATCATCAATCAGAAACAACAAAGACGAAATAACCACAGACTCATCAGAAATCCAAAAAATCCTTAATGAATATTACAAGAAACTTTATTCTCAGAAATATGAAAATCTGAAGGAAATAGACCGATACTTGGAAGCACGCCACCTTCCAAGACTTAACCAGAATCAAGTGGAAATGTTGAACAGACCCATATCAAGTTCAGAAATAGCATCAACTATACAAAACCTCCCTAAAAAGAAAAGCCCGGGACCAGATGGTTTCACGTCAGAATTCTACCAAACCTTTAAAGAGGAATTAGTACCTATATTACTCAACCTGTTCCAAAATGTAGAAAAAGAAGCAAGACTACCCAACACGTTCTATGAAGCAAATATCACCCTGATCCCCAAACCAGGAAAAGACCCAACAAGAAAAGAAAATTATAGACCAATATCACTAATGAATATAGATGCAAAAATATTCAACAAGATCCTAACAAACAGAATCCAGCAACACATCAAACAAATTATACATCATGACCAAGTTGGTTTTATCCCAGGGTCTCAAGGCTGGTTCAATATACGTAAATCTATAAATGTAATTCAGCACATAAACAAATTAAAAAACAAAGACCATATGATTCTCTCAATTGATGCAGAAAAAGCTTTTGATAATATCCAGCATCCCTTCATGATCAGAACACTCAAGAAAATTGGTCTAGAAGGGACTTTTCTTAAACTGATAGAGGCTATCTACAGCAAACCCACAGCCAATATCATATTGAATGGAGTTAAATTGGAATCATTTCCACTCAGATCAGGAACCAGACAAGGCTGCCCATTGTCTCCATTGCTTTTCAACATTGTAATGGAAGTTTTAGCCACCGCAATTAGGGAAGAAAAGGCGATCAAGGGTATCCATATAGGGTCAGAAGAGATCAAACTCTCGCTCTTCGCAGATGATATGATTGTGTATCTGGAAAACACTAGGGACTCTACTACAAAACTCCTAGAAGTGATCAAGGAATACAGCAGCGTCTCAGGTTACAAAATCAACATTCATAAATCGGTAGCCTTTATATACACCAACAACAGTCAAATTGAAAAAACAGTTAAGGACTCTATCCCATTCACAGTAGTGCCAAAGAAGATAAAATATTTGGGAATTTACCTAACGAAAGACGTGAAAGATCTCTATAAAGAGAACTATGAAACTCTAAGAAAAGAAATAGCTGAAAATGTTAACAAATGGAAAAACATACCATGCTCATGGCTGGGAAGAATCAACATTATCAAAATGTCCATACTACCCAAAGCAATATATAATTTCAACGCACTCCCTATTAAAGCTCCACTGTCATATTTTAAAGATCTTGAAAAAACATTACTTCGTTTTATATGGAATCAGAAAAAACCTCGAATAGCCAAGACATTACTCAGAAATAAAAACAAAACAGGAGGAATCACACTACCAGACCTCAGACTTTACTACAAATCGATAGTGATCAAAACAGCATGGTATTGGCACAAAAACAGAGAAGTAGATATCTGGAATAGAATAGAGAACCAAGAGATGAATCCAGCTACTTACCGCTATTTGATTTTTGACAAGCCAATTAAAAACATTCAGTGGGGAAAAGATTCCCTATTTAACAAATGATGCTGGGTGAACTGGCTGGCAACCTGCAGAAGACTGAAATTGGACCCACACCTTTCACCATTAACTAAGATAGACTCTCATTGGATTAAAGATTTAAACTTAAGACATGAAACTATAAAAATACTAGAGGAGAATGCAGGGAAAACCCTTGAAGAAATTGGTCTGGGTGAGTATTTCATGAGGAGAACCCCCCGGGCAATTGAAGCAGCTTCAAAAATACACTACTGGGACTTGATCAAACTAAAAAGCTTCTGCACAGCTAAGAACACAGTAAGCAGAGCAAGCAGACAGCCCTCAGAATGGGAGAAGATATTTGCAGGGTATAACTCTGACAAAGGTTTAATAACCAGAATCCACAGAGAACTCAAACGCATCAGCAAGAAAAAAACAAGGGATCCCATCGCAGGCTGGGCAAGGGATTTGAAGAGAAACTTCTCTGAAGAAGACAGGCGCACGGCCTTCAGACATATGAAAAAATGCTCATCATCTTTAATCATCAGAGAAATGCAAATCAAAACTACTTTGAGATATCATCTAACTCCAATGAGACTAGCCTATATCACAAAATCTCAAGACCAGAGATGTTGGCGTGGATGCGGAGAAAAGGGAACACTTTTGCACTGCTGGTGGGAATGCAAATTAATACATTCCTTTTGGAAAGATATATGGAGAACACTCAGAGATCTAAAAATAGATCTGCCATTCAATCCTGTAATTCCTCTGCTGGGCATATACCCAGAAGACCAAAAATCACAACATAACAAAGATATTTGTACCAGAATGTTTATTGCAGCCCAATTCATAATAGCTAAATCATGGAAAAAGCCCAAGTGCCCATCGATCCACGAATGGATTAATAAATTGTGGTATATGTATACCATGGAATACTATGCAGCCTTAAAGAAAGATGGAGACTTTACCTCTTTCATGTTTACATGGATGGAGCTAGAACATATTCTTCTTAGTAAAGTATCCCAAGAATGGAAGAAAAAATACCCAATGTACACAGCCCTACTATGAAACTAATTTGGGGCTCTCACATGAAAGCTATAACCCAGCTACAACTTAACAATAGGGGGACGTGGGAAAGGGGGTGGGTGGGTAGAGGGAGGGGAATTGGTGGGATCACACCTGTGGTGCATATTACAGGGGTATTTGCGAAACTTGGTAAATGTAGAATGTAAATGTTTTGGCACAGTAACTGAGATAACGCCGGAAAGGCTATGTTAACCACTGTGATAAAAATGTGTCAAATGGTTTATGAAGTGAGTGTATAATGCCCCATAATCATATCATTGTATACAGTTATGATTTAATAAAAAAATTAAAAAAAAAAAGAAAAAAAAACAGTAGCTTAAGACAAAAATATATTTTACTATTATGGAGATCAGGTGTACAAAATGTGCCTTACTAGGCTAAAATCAAGTGGTCAAGATTGGTGTTTCTTTCTTGAGGGCCTATGGAAAATATGTTTTCTTATTTTTTCTGGTTTATAAAGGCTGCCTGCCTTCTTTGGTTCATTGCTGTGTTCCATCATTAAATCTAGCAGTGGCTAGTTAAGTGTTTCTCACATTGCATCATTCTGACACTGACACATATACTTCCCTCTTTCTTACAAGGACCCTTTTGGTTACATTGGGCCCATCTGGATCATCTCCCCATCTCAAGATCAGCTATTTAGCCACAATAGTTTCATCGACAATCTTAACTCCTTTTTGTCAGGCAACATAACAAATTTCCAGGTTCCAGGAATTAGAATGTGGACTTTTTTTTTTTTTGAGACAGGCACTATGTCACCCTTGGTAGGGTGCTGTGGTGTCACACTCACAGCAACCTCAAATTCTTGGGCTTAAGCAATTTACCTGCCTCAGGCTCCCAAGTATCTGGGACCACAGGTACCCGCCACAATGCCCAGCCATTTTTTTTGTTGCAGTTGTTTAGCTGGACCAGGCCATGTTAGAACCTGCCACCCTTGTTGAATGAGGACATTCTGAGAAGGGATGGAGTTATTATGCTTACCACAATGTTACTCAAACTTCCAGTTAGAAAAATACTAGTCTTACACAAATGATCAATAATCATTTAATTATTCGTAATTCAGTTATTCCATAAATAATTAATGGACTCCTATTATGTAACCTATACTGTTGAAGACACTGTGGATACAGCAATTAAAAACATAAAAATCCCTGCCCTTTGGTGATTTATATTTCAATGGATGAGCAATAGACTTTAAAGAGATTTTTAAGAAGTTAAAATATATTTGGTAATAAATGCTGAGAAGAAAAAAATAAAAGAATAAATGGGAATAAGGAATATCAAATTTGGGTTGTAAATATAGAGTGACCACAGGGTTCTTCCTTGATAACTCGATAAAGAGCCTCCTATCTCATTCTCCAGGGAAAGAACACCTAAGCAGTGGCAGCACCAAAGCTAGAGACCAATGAGGAGAGCACACTTACCTTATCTAACAAAATCAAGGGGGCCGTTATGGCTAGAACAGATTAGTGAATGAAAGCATAATATTGGATGGGTTCAGATCGTTGGGTAATAAGGGATGATATTCCCTGCAAGATAAGGAACGAACAAAGTAAGCCTTTGATTGCCACTACTATTGCCTGAAAAATGTTTCCAGGTTGAAGCGCAAGGAGGTTACCCCAGGCAGACTTGAGATATCTTCCTGAGTGCAGAAGAATGAGCAGGGAATCCTGGAAACCAAAGAAGCTAAAGTCTACAGGAAAGGGTTCTGGAGAAGAAGATGCTGCACAAAGATCTTGGAGATCTGAAGAACAGCCTCCTTTGTTATTCAAATAAGAACACTGATGAGCACATGCTTCTGAGAAAACTACATGAGACCAGGCAAAATACCTTCTCTCATGATTAGAAGGAAAGAGTTATAGAATTGACATAAGACTAGGAATAATGCTTCTTTCCATCAACCAGAGTGGAAAACTACCTGATTCACAGGTAACGAAGTAGGCTTATCAAAAGTACTTTGTCTCAGAGGTGTAGAAAAATTAGCCCTAGACTAAAATTCTCTTGGAGTTCCATCAAGCAAAGTTCAGCATAAAAATCGGAAAGATTAAAACCATACCTAAATAACTTCTTTTCAAAACAAACCTCAAAAATATTTACAGAAAGGCATACAAAAATATCTAGCATACAACAGTGTAAATCCCAATATCTGGCATCCAACCAAAAATTGGAAAATATGATCCATATTGAGGGATAAATATCAGTTGAAACTGAGACAGCTGATAGATTCAGTAGATAAGGCTATTAAAATTGCCTTCAGGAAGCTAAGGGAACGAGTGGCTATGTTAAGTAAAGAAATAAAAATAATAAAAAAAAACCTTAAAGGAACTTCTAATGATGAAAACTATAATGCTGAAATGAAAAATGCAGTGCATGGGAATAATGGAAGATTAGGCATTCAGAATAGAGGATTAGCATCTTAAAGACCAAAAAAAAAAAAAAAAAAACCCAGAAACTCAAAATGAAACAGAGAAAAAAAAAAAAAAAAAGACTTAAAAATATGAACAAAGCTCCCTGAGTTGTAGAATAATTTCAAGCATTGTAAAATACTTGCAGCTGGGTGTTTCTTGAAGGCATGGAAAGACAATAGGGGACAGGAAAAAAAGGATTTGAATAAATATTGCCCAGATTTTTTTCCAAATTTGATGAAATTTAAAAACAAAGATCTAAGAAACTTAGTAAAGTGCAAGTACAAGAAACATTAGGCTGTTTATAACCAAATTTCTAAAATATCAGTGATAAAGATCCTCAAAGCTACCAGATTTTTGGGAAAAAAAAAGAATGAATTATATACATAGGAACAAAGATAAGGATGAAAGCAGATATCTCAGCACAAACAATGCAAGACATAAGAGATCTTTACAAACACTAGGGAAGGAAAATAAGAAAATAAAGCATTCACTTAGAATTTTTTATTACCAAATGAAAATATCTTTTTTTAAGATAAAAACATTTTCAGATATTAAAAGGTAAATGAGTTCATCTCTAGAAAACCTTTAATATAAAAAATGATAGGACGCTAAGAAGTAGGATCATGATACCAGGTGGTAATCTGCATCTATTCAGAGGAACGAAATGGTAACTACATTGGTGCGAACAAATAATTTTTCTTGCTTTTGGATATGCCTAAAATATAATTAGCTATCTAATACCAACTTATCAGGGAGCCCATAACACACATTAGAAATAAAATATATGACAACCACATCGCAAAGAACAGGAGAAACATAGAAGCCTACCCTTGCGACCATATGCAATATGGTCTAATATCATGTGAACATAGATTGTGGTAAGTTAGAGATGTATATTGTAAATCCTAAAGAAATCACTATGAAAGACTCACAAGGAATTTTAGTTTACAATCCAATTAACACAAATAGCCAGAGGGTCGATGTAAACCTAATAATATTATTATTCACATGAAATATAGATTGTTTAAATACTCTAATTAAAAGGCAAAGGCTGACAGATTGAATTAAAAAGTATAAAAACCAATTATCTGTTCCCTTCCAAGAAAATCACCTGAAAGATAGAAGCATGAATAAAAAGGTTAAAAGTAAAAGCATTTAAATATACATGATAACACTAGTCGACAGAAAGCTGGAGTGGTTTTATTAACATTGGACAAAATAGGTTATAGGGTAAATCATGTTACCAACAATAAAAATGGTTATATTCTAATGATAAAGAAGTCAGTTCATCAAGAGAGCATAATACTCCTAAACATTTATACACCTAGTAACAGAGGTTCAAAATATATTAAATAAAAGCTCAATTAATCTTGAAACAGAAATAGACAAACCCACAATTATAGTTGTAGACTTCAAACCCATTTCTTAATAATTGATAGAAAAGCAGACAAAACATCAGTAAACATGTGATGAGTGCTATCAAACATCATAACCTACTTGACACTTAAAAAACATAGCACCAAATGAGAGCACAAAATACATTATTTTAAGTGTATAAGAAACATTTTCCAAGATAACACCATTCCATGTACCATAAAACAAGTTTTAACAAATTTAAAAATAATTCAAGTTACACAAAATATTTTATTAAAATCATAATTTTTCTGTAAAATTCTCAAATTTTTATAAATTGGGTAGTACACTTATAAATAATCCATGGATGAAAGAGGAAATCAAAGGGAAAATTAGAAAATATTTTGAGCTGACATAAACAAAAACATCAAATATGCCAATGAAGTTTGATATTAGAAATGAGAAAGATTGAAATAAATAACAAATCACTCATCTTAAGAGAATAGAAAAGGAAGGAAAAAAAAAAGAAAGAAACACCAAATAAGCACAGTGTAAGGAGTAATAAAAATTCTGGCTGAAACAAATGAAATAAAAACCAGAAGAACAATTTAAAAATTGATGAAACAAAAGCTGCTTTATTGATAAGATCCAGACTAAATAAGAAAAGAGAGGGAAAATAAAATTTACTAATAGTGATAATGTGAAGATAGCAACAATGAATAGTCTATGGATATTAAAAATATAAAAGAATATTATAAACAGCATTATATCAATAGATTTGACAATTTGGTTAAAATGGAAAAATGGTTTTAAATGCACACTGCCAGAGATAATTTAAGAAAAAATACCAGGGAATAAAAAAATGTACACAGATTTTAAGAAACTTTAATTATTACTTTTTGAAGTTGAATTACAGTAGCAATGTGTAGTATGACATTTGCTCAAAAGATGGACAGGCAGGACAGTCAAAGAAAACTAGGGAAGCACAGCTGTCATTGGAAGAGGAGTGCAGGATAATTGGAGGTGGTATTAGAAATTAGAGAATGCGGTGGAAGTGCAGCAACAATGGAAGTATGAGCATGGGGGACCTTAAAAATGTTGTGTACTGTAGAACACCAGCTATGCCAGCAGAAATTGAAATGGCAGGTATACAGATACAAATGGACACTTTGGTCAGTATTGCTCACGCAGTAGTTTGCGGCAATCAGAAGTGTCCAGACGCTGTCAGTATCTCTTGTAATTGCAGAAGCCAAATGTGACCTGTATTCATCTTTTGTTATCAATATATATTATTAAAATTGTAATATAGTTTTTAAAATATGTATACTTTTTTCAGGCACCCTGTATAGAGAACCTGAACAGAACTGTATCTATTAAGGATATTTCTCACACGATTAAATATCTTGCTACCAAAACAACAACAAATACTACAAGATGTTCCACTGGCAAATTCTAGCAAAAATTGGTTAAAAAAAGAATACCGAATATACACAAATTTTTAAGAATGGATAATACTTCCTAATTTATTCTAGGAGGCCAGCATTTATATGACACAAAAATTAAATGGAAACAATTCCTACCTCAAAGAAAACCATAGATCAATATCCCTCACTAATATAGATACAAAGGTTTTTAAGATTTCAACAAAACAATTTCAACAATGTTTTTAAAACGATAATATATCTTGTCCAAATGTGGGTTATCTCAGAATGAATGCAGGTTCAGTTCACTATTCAAAAAGTACTCAGTGTAATTTCACAATTTAACAAAGAAAGAAAGAAATTGATGTTATCTTAGAATTTATGTCAAAAAAAGTGTTTGACGATATTCATATTGACTTCTATTCCTTATCTAAACTTTCAATAACCAAGAATAGAAGGGCTTTTCCTCAACCCAATACAGGGCACTTAAACAAAAAGCCTAAAACTAATATTATAATAGCAAAAGAATAAATGGTTAAACAAAAAGCCTAAAACTAATATTATAATAGCAAAATGATAAATGGTTTATCTCCAAGATCAGGAAAAAAGCAATAGTGTCTATTCTCACTACTTCTATTGACGTTTGCATGAGTTTCTAGCCAATGCAAAAAAAGGCAAGGAGAAGGAATAAAAGATATCTAAATTAGAAATTAAGTAAAATTTTTTATTTGCAGACATTATATAGAAAATATATAGAAATTTATACAGAAAAAATCTAATGATATTTATAAAAAGAAATTTTCTAAAATATTAAGTGAGTTTGACACGGTTTCAGGCTGAAAGTAATATACAAAAATCATTTTTTATATAATTATAATAAATCAGAAATTGAATAATTTAAAATACCATTTACAGTAGCAAAAAAGATAAAGACAAATATGTCAAATATGTGCAAAACAATGTTCATTGGGATATATCAAACACTGCTGAGAAAAAATAAATATAACCTAGATAAATGGAAAGACATACCATATTCATGTATCAGAACCCTTAATATTGTTAGGTCAGTTCTTTCCCAATTAAGCAACAGATTCAATGCAATTCTAATCTAAATTCACAGAGGTTTTTTTATGGTTGATAGAAATTGATGCTGATAAATTCATATGGAAATAAAAAAAACCCTGATACACCCAAAGCAGCTTTGTAAGAAGCCCAGTGTTTGAGAACTGACACCATATAACCTCAAGAGTTATTACAAAGCTACCAGCATTTAAGTCAGAGAAAAATTGGTATCAAGATGGAAAAATAGATACCAGTGAATCAGAACAGAGTCTGAAATGCACCCAGGTATATACTGATTGATCTGATAAAAAATTAGATATGTTTTTCACAATTTTTCATAAGTGAAGATTAAGTGTCTTTATAAGTAAAACCATCTTTAAAAACACAATGTACTCAAATTTTACATGAAAATGAATGTGCATCACTTTTAGAAAACATGGATTAATTATGATAGCTTTAGGTTCTTGAGAGGGCATTAAGTTGAATAGCGGGCTAGCATTCCCATGAATGCTGCTTTTAATCAGCTTTCAGCAATGATAGTGTAAGTACTTCTATGTGGTCATATTTAAAATATGTGTTCTACATCTCAAGACACCATATATAGGTTTTTGCAATACTTACTAGTAATGTAATTAAATTACATATCACTTCCAGCTGTGTGTGGTGGTTCACGCCGATAATCCTAGCCCTTTGGGAAGCCAAGGAGGGTGGATTGCCTGAGCTCATGAGTTTGACACCAGCCTAACCCAGAGCGAGACCTCGTCTCTAAAAAAATGTCAGGCCTGGTGGCAGGTGCTTATAATCTCAGATACGTGGGAGGCTGACCAATAGAACTGCTTACACCCTAGGGTTTGAGGTTGCTATTGTTGTGCCCAGATCTTGAAATACCCCACAAAGACCACCAGGGAGCCAAGTCCGCTGCAAAAGCAAAAGGGCCTTTTATTGCAAGCTCGAGCTTGGGCTCCTGGGGACTCTGCTGCAATGAATCTGAGCCAGGAGCCTTGATCTCTGAAGCAGGGGGTTCTTATGGTCCGGCAGAGTGGCTGGGAGTGCAAAGCTTGAATTAAAGGAGGCGCTTCTGGATTGGTTAAGTGGGGGGTCCCTGATTGGTGGGCAGTTGTCTCATGATTTCGGGGAATTGCCTGGGCTTGCCTGGGCTTGTCTGGGCTTGTCTGGAAAGTGAAACTTACTGAGTGAAATGGTGGGGAAAGTGAAACTTAACTAGTAAGATGTTGCTGGTCTGGTTCTTTCATTCCCCCCTCTACTTGTAAATCCAAGGGTCCAGTCATGGGTCCGGTATCATGTGTGTCATCTCTAGCTTTCTGTCTGAAAGGGGCCGATACTGGCCTCTTAAGACCAACAGTTGTATGGCTCTTACATGTTCCTGTACAAAAGTAATGAGCCTATCGATAATGCAAGGGCCCACAGTCAGGAGTAGGAGTACTAACACTACGGGACCAGCCAGAGCTGATATCAGAGTTGTTAGCCAAGAGAGACTTATACCAGCTCTGATTATTTTCTCTTTCTAATTTACGCTTGTGCAAGCTCTCCCGTACAAGGGCCATTGATTCTTTCATTATTCCCAGTGATCAGTGTAAAAACAGCATTTTTCACTTACAGCAGCACACAACTCTCTATTTTTCCCCCAAAGTCCAAAGTTTAATTAAGGCAAGTTCCTCGAGGAGTTTCCTCAGACTTCAGCTGTGCATTGACCAGCTAGCTTCCAGGGCATGTTGGACGTCTTAAAAGTTACCTTTACTTCTCAAGGGGCAGTGAAGCTTTATTCAGCCAGCTGTGATGACTCCAGGTAAGGATTTTTCTCATCTTCACTGCTGTGTGTTTGGTCATGATGATGGTATAAAGTCCTTTTTACCTTGATTTGAGGGGGACCAGGTTCTTATTCCAGACCTAAACTTGGTCCCTTGATCTTCCAGAGAGAAAAGATATACAGGCACAAAAGACTAAACAGAACACAGTTGATTATCCCAGTGGAGATTTTTCTTGTTACTCTTTCTAAGGTTTTTTGTTTATTCAGTTCAATCTTTTCTAGTTTTTTTTTTTTTTTTTAGGAGTTCCTGCTAAATTGCAGAGTATTGACAGAGGCCTCTTTGAACAACACCAGTGGCAAGGCCTGCATCCAGTTAAGCTTTGCTTCCTGGCAGAGTTTACCAATTTTTGCTCTTATGATCCTGTTCATGCACTTTACCCTGTCTAAGCCTTAAAGCCTATAATTTATTCAAAGCTTTAGCGTATTATTTGCACTAATTCTGTTATGAAGGCTAGCTCATTGTCAAATTTAAAACAGAGTGGCAGCCTAAATCATGGGATGATTTCTCTGGTCAATATTTGTACTACGTTAGGAGTCCTTTTTATCCCAGTGGGGAAGGTTTTTACCTATTCCAAGTCTGATAGACAATCATCAACCAGTACTTGTTCCCTCTAAACCTGGGAATTTTAGTAAAGTTTACCTGGAAGTCCTTGAAGGGTGTTGCTCTATACGACTGGATTCCTGGGGGTACCATTGGTCCTTGGCACGCATTGAATTGGCTGCCAGTGACACACTGTAGACTGACAGTTTTGGCCAGGGCTTCCAGGTGGGAGATGTAGAAGTACTGGCCCAGCAAGTTCATCAAATACTCCTGTCACCATGGTGGCTCTTAGAATCTGGGGGACTGCTACTCGTCCATCTGGCATTTTTATTTATCTTCCCTCTGCTTCCTGGCTCCCCTCTGCTGCCAACCATTCCTTCTCCTCCCAGGAGTAGATAGGGTTGAGCTCCATGGGATGAGGGGAGCCACTCGCAATACCTGGTATGGTTGGGAGGCAGTCCTTTTTGCCTCAGTATCAGCTCTGGTGTTCCCCTTGGTGATGGTGGAAGTATCTCTTGGATGTCCACGATGGTGCATAACTGCTGCTACCTTCCAGAGTTTCCATACTAGCTCTAGTAACTGAAGTTATCTCCTGCTGATACTTAATGTCTTTTTTTCCAGAATTTAGTAGTCCCTTCTCCTTGTACAATGTCCCACGTACTTGGAGAGTCAGAAAAGTATACTTAGAGTCAGTATAAATATTTACACTTTTTCCTTGGCTTAATTCTAAGGCTTGGGTCAAGGCAATTAACTCAGCCTTCTGAGCAGATGTGCCTTGAGGTAGAGGCTTAGCCTCCACAGTCTCTGTTAAGGTGACCACTGCATACTCAACCCACCGCTCACCTTGCACTGTCACATAACTTCTTCCATCTATATACAAGTTCCAATCTGCATCTGTCCAGGGCTGGTCACGCAAGTCAGGTCTGCTAGAGTACACATTATCTATAACTTCTGTACAGTCATGCTCAGTCTCTCTTCCGCTAACTGGAAGGAGCATGGCTTGGTTCAGAGTGCTGCATTCGAGAACCAAAAATGTCCCTTAGTGTCTATTAAATTGACTACAGAGTGCGGTACTGTCACTCTGAGATCCTGCCCTAGAGTCAGCTTATCAGCTTCTTGCATAAGGAGAGCAATAGCAGGTAGAGCCCATAAACAGGGTGGCTGTCCTTTTGCCACTCCATCTAACTGCTTAGAGACATAGGCTACAGGCCTTGGCCAGGACCTAATCAGCTGGGTTAATACACCCACAGCTATTTTATCTTTCTCGGAGACATACAGAGTAAAGGGCTTGGCCAAGTCTGGCAGTCCCAATGCAGGTGCAGCCATCAGCCTCATCTTTAGCTGGAAGAAGACACGTTCCTGTTCTTCTCCCCACTCCAAGGGCTCTCCCTCCTCTCCTTTAGTTGCCTCATACAGGGCTTAGCTAAGACAGCAAAGTTGGGGATCCAAAGATGACGGAAGCCAACCGGGCCTAAGAATTTCCAGACCTGCTTTGGCTCGTGGGGCTGTGGAGGCAATTAATGATTTGCCTCCATTTCATGCCTAGATACCTCTACCCCTGCTGGATAGTAAATCTTAGATAACGTACTTGCTGCAAGCAAATCTGGGCCTTCCATTTGGATACTTTATTGCCATATACCTCTAGATGTAATAAAAGACAGCCCATGCCTCAGGCGCAGCTCTCCTGGGTAGGGTGTCCTGAAAGGAGGTCATCAACATATTGGAACAGCACACATTCTAATTCCTCAGCCGGGAATTTCTGGAGGTCATGAGCCAGTGCTTCTCCCAAAATCCTGGGTGTTTTGAACCCCTGTGGCAACCTGTTCCATGTGTACTGTTTCCATGTCTGGTCTCTTCCACTGGAAAGCAAATAGCCTCTGGCTTCCCAGAGCCAGCCTTATACTGAAAAAGACATCTTTTAAGTCCAGACAAGTGGACCACTTGGCTTCTGCTGGCAACAGATTTAGCAGAGTAGGATGCAGTATTTACAGTTACACCATTTACTGGGAAATTCTAGATAACATTTAATACTGCACAAGTTTTTCCAGGGTAGCCAACAGGTGACCTTTGTTGAGTCTTAAGGCTTCAGAGTAAATATAATTACTGTATATAATTCTAAATTTTTTGGCCAGTCTTTTAGTCCCATTTAATATATTAATTTAGTAAAACAGTTATGTCTCATTTTATGAGTAAAGACAAGGCTGGGATCTAAATACAGGTGGACTATAGCCTTTTTTTCTTTCTTTTAAACTAATTTTTCTCTTTATTAAAGGTAAATTATAGTAGAACTAACTTATTT
The DNA here is from genome assembly GCF_027406575.1 of Nycticebus coucang. Lineage (NCBI taxonomy): Eukaryota > Metazoa > Chordata > Mammalia > Primates > Lorisidae > Nycticebus > Nycticebus coucang. The sequence goes on along the minus strand of NC_069786.1, from coordinate 35,494,178 downwards.
GCCAAAATAAACCGTACCTTCAGTATATGGGGTCTGATTATTTGCATAAATTACAGTAAGAATAATTAATTATTAGCCATCTAGGCTCTTCTTTCTTTTAAAATTGGCTTTGCTGGAACTCTTTATAAGTAATCTCAGGCTAGACTTTCTTGAAAGTTGTTCAGAACCCAGGTTTCATCTGTGCCATTAGATACCTGTATGCATTGGGTAAATCTCTCTTCTCTTGAGGTCCCCAAGCACATTTCAATTTCTGGACCCGTCAGCAAGCAACCTTCTTTACTTACTACAGATCAGGAAATGTTACTGATGGGTATCTGGCTAGTTTTCTAAAGGGCTTTTATATTGGCCTTATAAGTCAACCTTAATTCCTTAATGTAGTCTGGACATCTCTGGAAATGCTATTTCAGCCAAAGCCTTGTTAAAATAACTAGTGCCTTCATCATGTTCTATAGAACAAAACAGATTCTTATTGAACTTATGCAAATAACTGTATTGTCTGAAATTAAGAATACTTACAAGTGGCTTTCAAATTCCAAAGAGAAAAATATATACATTGCTTGAAAAGCTAAAAATAGCTCAAAAGGCAGAAAAGTATTTTCTTGACTTCTGGAAAACAGAACACATAAAGAATCAATAATATTTCAAACAAAAAGCTATTATAAACTAGCCCAGTTCCACATAACTGATTTTTGTTCTGTTGAAGTTAGGTTAGCAATACTTACAGACATGTTAACTTTTCAATGAAAGTTCTAAAAATCTGCTTTTTAGTCTAAAGGTATTAAATTTTTAAGGACATCAGAAATTTGAATTCAAAAGAATTTGTCAAATATCAGAGGCCTAAAACATTTTTTCAAACAAGATTATAAGTTAAAAGATTTTAAAAGTAATACATAGTTAACTGGATCACATGTAAATTTTTCACAAAATCTTTTATGAACTTCATTTAACCTGCACAGACAATTTACAAACATTCTAAATTTTCTTTAACTTTTGCCCTGCCTTCCACTTTCTAACACAACTATTCTGTTTCAGAACAAAATTTATCACACAAGATTCTTTCTTTATATAATGCCATTGTTTTTTTCTGTCTAATTTCTCTTATTCTCAAAAACTCACTTCCCACAAAACAGGATATCTTTTGATAAAGATTCAGTTTCCCCCAAAATTTAAACAACCAAATTATTACATTTTACAAATGAGAGACATTTATGAGATGTAACATTGATACAGGATTTTCTTACACAAGGTTGGACAGGGAACCCCTATTTTTTAGGCTCAGGGGAGCTCAGACATCAGACTCTTATCTCTAGGCACAAACACGTCACAAGCCACACTTTTTGAGGAATAAAGCAGTTCTAAATCTTTTGGATGACTCCACCTTGAGTAGGGAGCACACACCCTAATTTTCTCCTAGATAATTCTTTATTAAAGGTAAATTTAATAATTTAGCTTTAATAATTTTGTCTTAATAATTTTGTCCAAGGTGCAGGGCTGCGTTCATTTATGTGCTAGAATACTTATTCAGTTTGTAAAAATATTTTTCTATTTATACAAATCATTAGTGGCAAAGGGCCAATAATAAAGGTTCTGAGCTTCATCTGGGCCCTGGGATTCAGCAGGCGCTGCTGCTGGGGGTTTTAACACTCGGGACGCGGGCCTGCCCTACGAAGGGTGGAGGCCACCCTTAGCCACCTTCCCCACCAGGCCTTCCCAGCTGTCCTGGAGCCAGTCACGGCGCACTGCTGTGGAGGAAATGCACCCTGCAGCAGCTGGTCACTGGCCAGGGATGGTCCCCCACACGGCTTTCATGTGAGCCCCTGACTCGCACATGTGTTAGACCCCTTGGTTCATGTTTCAAGATGGGTTAGGTGGGTAGCTGACATCTCCGCCAACCCCGTGCACTCGCTTGGCTTTCTTCTTGCGTGGCCCCTGGAGAGAAAAAAACAGTCCCCCAGGCTGGATGGCATGACCTGCCTGGGGGCACTGGGGATAGTCTGCCCCACCCAGGCCCACGCTGTGTCCCTGCTCCATCGCCGGGACAGAGGGCTAACGCGGAGGGGGTGGAGGAGCAGTCGTGCTGTTGGAGGGGTGCCCTGGCCCCCCGGGAGAGCACCGACACAACCCCCACAGGGGGGAGAGTGTGGCGATGGGTCTCACTGCCTTGGCCATGGGGGGGGTCCACGGCCTGCAAGGGTAGAACAATAGTCAAGTCAGCTGCCACCTCTCGGTGAACTCACTGCCTAGCTGCCGATGGCAGACTTGCAGCGACAGGCTCCCCCTCCGCCACTTCACCAGGAGGTGGGTGTTCGCCCTGTGGGGGGGGTTCAGTGAGGGGTGATACAGAGGAGGGCAAAGTAGATCTTGGTCTGCACTATCCTGCAAAACAGGGTAAAGTGGCGCAGAAGGTTTGTGGGGTTTCTTGTTAGGGGACTTAGGAGATTCTCATGCACTGTGAGAACCGAACTGCTCGGGAAGTGCTTTCAGCCAGGAGGAAGAGATGAAAAGTTCCATCTGGAGGCCAGCCAACATTGAAGGTTGGCCACTCGCTCCTGCAAAAAGTAATCAGTTTAGTTTTTTTTTTTCTTTTCACCACAAGTTCCAAATTTTGAGCTCTGAGTTCAGCCACACTAAGATACCAATGTAACACAAAACACACAACACTCTAAGGACATACAAAATTGACAGTCCGCAGAAACAATAGGACGATGGCCTCTGACCGTGCTGCGGGAGCAACCCACTTCGTCCACCCAGAAAAACCACAAGATGGACTGTGTCCACACCATGCCATGAGGATTCAACGTCTCAGTCGGGGGCAAGATCCCTTCCAGAAGGGGCCGGGATGTCTCCTTGGCACCCCTGGCCAGCAATCTCCAGCACATCCACTTTGACTTCACACTTACCACCTTTACAGATTCCAGATTTCCAAAAACAACCATGGCAGAAAAGACATATAGACACTTACCACGTAGCAGCCCTTCAGGTCGGGGTCCTCAAGGGGTCTTGGAGGAATATCCCAGGCAAGCCCCCAAATGTTGTGCCCAGACCTCAAAATCCCCCACAAAGACCACCAGAAAGCCGAGTCTGATACAAAAGCAAAAGGGCCTTTTATTGCAAGCTTGAGCTTGGGCTCCCGGCGACTCTGCTGCAACGGATCTGAGCCAGGAGCCTCGAACTCTGGAGCAGTGGGTTCTTATGTTCCAGCAGAGAGGGTGGGCATGCAAAGCTTGAAACAAAGGTTGTCTCATGATTTCGGGGAATTGCCTGGGCTTGCCTGGGCTTGTCTGGGCTTGTCTGGAAAGTGAAATGGTGGGGAAAGCGAAACTTAACTCTTAAGATGGTGCTGGTCTGGTTCTTTCACTATGAGCTTTGACACCACAGCACTCAACTGAGGGTGACAAAGTGAGACTCTGGCTCATAAAAAAAGACAAAAAATTATATAGCACTACCTACTTGTTTGCTAACAGCATTCAAGTGTATGTGTGTTATTTAATACATTATAATAGCTTTCTGGAAAAACTAATAAGACAACCTGTGATTAGTTCAGGGAAAGTTCTGCATATTATAACTTCATCTGATATTCAAAGATGATAAAGCCAAATCTTGTTTCAGTGATTTAGTTCAAAATCATGTTTCTTTTAAGAAGGATACAGTGTATAATTTTGAAATGAAATGATTTATCTGAATAATCTAGGCTTCAAGATAATATGGAAATAAGTTTGGCACCAAATAGATTATGCAAACTATGCTTATATTACTTTGTACACATTTGACTGATTAATCATTAAATCATTGAATGAAAAGTATCCTTGTACTTGAGCTTCATTGTGCTTTTTTAAAAAAATAAATTTATTTGAATATGCTTGACTAAGATATAAAAGTAATATGTATTGTTAACCTATTATACTTCCTCACACATACACAAGGGAAAAACAAATCATGAGTGCACCTCAATCAATTTTTGAAGAATGAACACTTCTGTCTGACACAGATCATGAAATAGACTATTTACCAATACACCTGTCTGTAATACCAATTAATATCCCCCAAAGGTAACTGCTATCTTGCTGATTCCAGGAAAAGGATGACAGACATATGAAATAAATCAAGCAAACCAGTTGAACCAAACCTGGATAAAAATGGTTCTTAGATAAATCAGTTACCCAGAAGAAGGTCAGGAGAGTCATATAGCTAAGCACAACCTTGAAGGAGTGTTGGTGTGAAGAATGAAGAGGCTTGACACAGAGTCTGTGCTGAAGGACTGAGAAGCTCAGGGAGGAGTCCTCTCAAGCAAACCTCAGGTCCATATTTATTATCATAAAATAGGAAGTAGTAGATAAAAGGTGCTTATTAGGCATCAGCACTGATTAGGGAGAACGTGGGGGAAGATCACATAGAATGTCTCCACCTTTGTTTTTGCAAAACAAAAGACCTTGAGTACAACCTTTGCCTCCAGCATCAAGAGACCTTTGTAATCCAGAGAATCTTTTCTGCCACGCCTCACATATACATTCTCTCTTGGAGGTCAGTTTTTTGCCCTCCTGCATATCCAAGACTCACATGCCGTTCTGATGCCTCTTTAGGTCTTTCAAGCAGAAAGAGAACCTACGTCAAGTCAGGGAAAAATTTTCCCTATACCACAGAACCTCCAGAAACCTCCCGTACAAAAGCAATAAACACTTATGCCATTAAGTTTTGTTGTTGATTGAAAAGATACATCCATCATCTCTATAACCAGATGTAGTGTAGAATAAAGAAATGGGATAATGAAGTTTTTCACATTAAAAAAGTGAGGTTCACTTACATGCCTGATGACAGAGTGGCATTTAATAGAAAGAAGCTAAACTGCATTCATGGGAATACAACATTGGATTTTGTAAGATGCTACTTTTAGCAACCAAAATAATTACCTCTAGAACATATGGCTTTACACTGGATTGTAGCTAGAACACATTTACTAAAGCACACATATTCCATTCACTTAAGGCTTGCAAATGCCAACCCAGTGGCAGTATGAAATCACACCTGCAAAAAGCAAAGAACAAGTATTGAATGTTACAAAATCAGCAAAGTTTAACAATTAAAGCAATAAAAGGAAAAATGAAAGTCCTTTTATTTCAGTTAGAATTAGTCCTGTACAATAATACAATCTGAAATCTGTGCCACAGTCTTTGTCACCGTGGAGGTAATAGCCTACCAAATTCTTCCATACCGGGGGAAATTTTTACTACCCTGGAAACTAAAGTCTGAGGGTTAATTTTATTTTCTTAATACAGAATAATTCTGTTGATGATAAAAGTATGTATCACATGAATAGAATTTGCATTTTATCACAGTGTTCATTTTTTCCTAAAATTATACTAAATGTTTAGATTAATTCAGATTTTTCTGAAGATCACCAAGTTCATTAAGTTGGCTAATGTCAAACAGCAAGGAAGTGACAGAGCTAGTATATAGCTCCTTATAGGTTTAAGCTAGTATTATTTCTGTCAAATATTGTTAAGGTGTTATTTAATGAGTTACCTTTTGGCCATAATGCACTTCCACTTACTCAGGAGATTGTAAACAAAGTTGTGAATAGCTATAGGAAATTGAGACATCTGTGGGAGGGCAGTGATAGAATGATACTGGGAAGGATAACTTTCAAAGACCTTAACATTTTTATTATTCAGGGTAATAATGCTGGCTGCTATCATAAACATGCCTCAGAAATTATTAGTTTTACATAATCAAAATTTACATCTGTAAAATTCAGGCAGTCCCCCTTTAAATATTAACACAGAGTCCTGGATCCTTTATCTTATTATCTTTTAATAATAGCTTCAGAAGAAGAAGAACATACAGGTAATTTCACAGATGGTTTTATGGAAAGTACTGGGAGGAGGGCATATTATTTCCATCCATGTACATTAGGGTTGAATTATATGGTCCCTATTTGAGTAAGAAGAAAGCTAAGAAATGTAGTGCTGCTATGCAACATGAAAATAAAATTCTATTTTTTAACATCTAGCTATTCTCTGCCATCTCACTGAAACATAAAGAGAAGTACATTAAATTGAACATAAAACAAGGTGTTGTGAAACATGGAAAACTGATTCATCCAGTATAGAGAGAAGGAAAAAGAGAAAAATGAAGAGCTTCAGAATCAAACCCAAATGTAAACCAGTCTATTATTTCTTTAATGAGAAAGAACTAGACACTAATCTTCAAACTGAATATGTGTTTGGGTCAAATTTTCATAAATTCTTTTATCCCTATAAAAATTATTAGAGATAACTAGAGTGAAAATTCACTACATGGTTATTAAATTTAATATTCAGATGTCTAGAATGATGTAAATTAGCATTGTTTAAAGTTCTTCATTTCTATCTGGACATATGCTAAGCATTACTTCAGTTACTGACTCTATCTTTGCTTCATTTTCCTCAAGTAGACCAATAGTACCTAACTCAGAGTGTGAGTTATGAATTAATACCTGTAACTTACCTATAAATGCTTTCTCTAATATTTTCCATGATTCAACATCTTGGAATTGAATGTTTGAATCATTCTAATCACAGAAACATTTTGAGCACCCAAGTTTGGTTTTATCTGTGCAGATCAAAACTCAACTATAATGCATATTTATTTCCATATATGTGGGTAAATTCTTCTCTTGAGTTCACTGTTTCTTTTGTGCTTTCTCTAAGTTCCTGTTTATTTTTCTTACTTTTCATTTTTTTGTTCTTCATTTTTTCCTTTTAAAGTGGTATCTGGACCCAAGGTTTAAAAAACAATTTAAGACATGGCAACTAAATACGTATTACTGAAAGGTCACTACTCTTCAAGTGCTAATGACTGTTCTCATTCCCTTCCTTTTTGAATACTAGAGTACTAAGATAATTGTGACATTACCTGACCTTCGTTTCATCGATGGATCAGCAATAAAATGAAATAGCCCGAGTCCCTCATTATAGAAATCACTTGAATTAGTAAAGTACAGCATAAAACTTTTAGAACATTTACAATGGTATGTATACAGTAATTTTATATTTGTATCAGGGTCCCTGCATTTATCAAAGCATTTTTGCTTTTATAAGAGTTTTCTATGTGATAGTATGTTGACAACAGCATTATTCTGCCTGTTTCAGAGACCTCATTTCCTAAAGATTTATGTACCTTTTTCTCACCTTCATGTGAAGAAAAAAAAAGTGAGGAATTTGTATGCTAGGAATTTGAAATGTGTTGAACAATTTGAAAAAGAATTGATACAGTCAGTAACAGCTGCCTGGTTCTTCTCACATTGGGATGGTAATAAAATTGGTTACTGAATTGCAAGTAATCAGAAGAAATAGATTTGATTGTTCTTTCTACTTTAACAGGCATATGCCAAACTATTCAAAAAAAGTTGAAGGGAATTTTTTTTTCTTAAGTCAAGTTTACCTAAAAGTCATAGAAGTTAGTTACACATTGACAAATGGGGAGAGGGATGAATGAAGAAGATGGGTAGAGGTTGGAGAAGCTTTATATTGTAGCTACTTCTTCCTATTAAACTATGGATTCCTTGGGAGCGAATCTTTTGGGATTCTTTTGAGAGCGAATCTTTTAATTTGATTGTTTTTACGTTAAGGCACACCAGATTCAATCTAAGACTGGTTCTAACAGTTGTCACAGCCCCTCACGGTCCCTATGGCCCTGGACTCCATCGCAGCAGGAAGGAACCAGGCATGATGCCGATTAGAAGTACAAGCTTGCAGGAGGCAGGCTAACCTTGATTGCAGGATAGCCCCGAGCAACCTCCCCAGTAGCCTTTTATTGACACAGCATGAGACAGGTGAGGGGAGTGTTAGACAATGACTGCATGCCTAAGGATCGCCATGGGCTAGGGCTCTTTCTCCGCAAGGAGCACCCGCAGACAAATTGCCGGAGGGTCTGTTCCCCAGCTGCAAATCATCTTGCTCAGAGGTCGTCTGGCTCTTGGCCTCCTCCACAACAGTGGTTAGCCCATATACAAAGAGTGCTGCCTTTCATCTCTGGCCATTTCTATTGCTCTGTGCTGATTTCTGAAGGAATCTCTGCTTATTACTGATATTTGTCTATTTGAAATATTGTTGCCTAGAGCCATAGACAAGTGCTTCCTAAACTTTAATGCCTATGAAATATCTGGGAATCTTGTTAAAATGCAGATTCTGAGCCTATGGGTCTTGTTTGGTGCCCCAAATTATCTATTTATAACAAATTATCATGAGGCATTGCTTCAGCTGCTCCCAAGACCATACTGAGAGTCTCAGTCATAGACTGTTTTTCCTAAGTTTTCTTGGCCTTTAACTCTTAATTCTTTAGGTCTTCCAGGTAGCTCAGGTTCATGATTCCTGCTATTAATCTACCTTTATCTCTGCCTCCTAGGACCCTTGATCTCTTTGACTTCCTTTTCCTCTAATCACATGCCGCACTGCTTTTGTCTATACTAGCTATGTGGAAGTACTCATAGTCTAATTTTTATTATTAATTTCTTTTTATTTATTTATATGTGATCTCACTGCCTCAACTGGATTTTTAAGACCCTGAGAATGGAGATATGTTTATGTAACATCTGACTATGATTATATTTTATCTTACTTAAAATTCTTCAGTGTCTCTTTAATGCTTGAAGTTTTCAATTTCAAATCCCTTTACATGGCAGACGTTGTCCTGGCCCCGAACTACCATCCTACCATCTATTCTGAACAGTCCATGTCTCAGCTTTCCATACCATGATAAACATCAGTTACCTTAAGTTAGTGATTTTTTTCTTTAAAATGCTGTAATTTTTATGTTATTTTCTTGGGGATGTGTGTTACTTACATCTGGAATGACTAATCTTCTCTTTCCTGGGGAATTTCTACTCTAAATACATAGGCTGTCTTTTCCCATATAAAAATTGTGTTCTTTTTCTCCCTTTTGCCTTATCTTGATACAGCCATGTATCATCTTGTACTATGATTTTACCTTTGTGTCTATTGCTCTTATTATATGGTAGACATTTTGATAGTAGGAGCTGGTTTTAATTCATCTTTGAAGCTGTAGCTATTTATAGCTATTTTACTGTCATGTTAAAAAAAAGATACAAAATAATTATCTTTGAATAAAAAAAATGAATTAATGCTGGGTGCAGTGGCTCAACCTGTAATTCCAGCACTTTGGGAGGCTGAAGTGGACAGATTGCCTGAGCTTATAATTTTGAGACCAGGCTGAGCTAGAGCAAGACCATCTCTAAAAATAGCCAGGCGTTGTGGTGGACCCTTTTGGCCCCAGATACTCGGGAGGCTGAGGCAAGAGAATTGCCTAAACCCAAGATTATGAGGTTGCTGTGAGCTATGACGCCAGGGCACTCTACTAGGGGCAACGAAGCGGAATTCTGTCTCAAAATAACAATAAAAATAAAAATAAAGAAAATAAATGAATTAATAGTCTTCTCCCATGCATAGCCACATGTCTTCTTCGGTGCCTTAGTCAAATGGGGTGACTGAAGAAGGTACAATATAGGATAGATATCAAATATTTCATGAAGGTAAACATTTGAGTCCCAGCTCTGCCTATTTAATAAGTAGATGTGATTTCTTCCTGTTTTTGGAAACAGAGTATGTGGCCATGTTACTATTTCTAGGAAGTTTAGTAATCATGTATAAAACCATTCAGTAGGATGCTCATAGAGGAACCTCAGACTGACAGAAATATGTGAAGTTTTTAAATTAGAACCTTTCTAATTATTTTTTAGCAACAAACCTCTTTCTTTTATAATAAATTGTCTTTAGACACAAGTTTTTGGAAAAAGATATTGAAATTGTTTTAAAAAGATTGACAAGCAGAAGGAGATTAGAAATGTCTTACTTCTACTCGCCTACATTCACATTCATCCATGATTAGACACATGTTTGCAAAGCCTGAGGGACCTCTCCCAAAGCATGAAGAGATAGACATGAAATATTTTTCTTTTAGATAACAAAAAATAAAACACTCAAAACTCTACCAAAAAGCTGTTGGTAAAATAAATGCTAAATTGGAATCATAAGAACTGGATTTAAAACTTGGTCCTGGAAAATTATCATTGTAGAACTTTAACAATTCATCTAAAGTTTTTAGCTTCACTTTTTCCTTTCCAATGAAAGTAGTGATGTTCACCCATAATTTTCTGTGAATCCCAAATGAGAGAACAAATGTAATTTTTAAACTGTAGGAAAATATATTAATATGAGGTTCTGTTTTTAGAACCTGAGCTCAAGCAATCCACCTACCTCAGCCTCCCAGAGTGTTAGGAATACAGGAATGAGCCATTATGCCAGGCCCCAATACTAAATTTCTTAACTGTGATCATTGCATGTTCAGAGATACAACATGAAGTATTTAGGGGTAATATCTACAACTAGCACTCCAAATGTTTCAACAAAATATGTTTAAGGAGTTCAAAAAAATGAATTTATTTTTCTTTTGAGACAGTGTTATTGAGACTGTTATTGAGACTTAAATTTGTTTGTAAATATTTGAAAACTATGGTAAGAAGACATGATGACAGTTCTCTCTATTGGCCACCAATAGTAATGTCCATGTTCTTTTAATTCAAGAAGAAAAAATAGAGCTGATAGATGATAAAACATAGTATCATAATCTCCACTTGACCAGATGAGATAAATGATTCTACTATAAAATTAGAAATATCCTAAGCCACAAAGTTAGAAGGATGAAATATTTCCTTCTTAGTGCCCTGATATGTACATCCTGCAGAGTAACTATCATATGTCTCAAGCTGGGTGTCAGTTGTATGGGAAAGCTGGACTTAAAAGACATTTGTGTATTTGGAAATGTTCATGTCTTCAAGGATAAATGAATATGCTTTTAAAAAATACTCTTCATGGGTACACCTTTACAAATCTGAAAAGGGGACTTTGTTACTTTACTTTAAAGACATAAAAACAATTTTACTTTTAAGACATAAAAAATATTTTTAAAACAAAGTGGAAGTCGAAAGAAGCACAGATAACTACATGAGATAAAAAACAAATTATGCCATTTAGTCATATGAAATCAAGGAGGGTTGTCTTCTAATAAGTGAACAGAAATGAAATAAGAAATAAGAATAAGAAAATCTGAATGAAATCTGTGAATTTTACCATGTGATTGCCCTACCTTAAAATACCATTTTTTATTTTTAAAAGATGAAACATGTACTGCAAAAAGACTTTCAAGGAGAACAAGCAGTAGCTGCAAACACTTTTCTTTATATTAAAAAAGAAGAAGAAAACCAAACAACAAAAACAAAAAGGGCACAGTGACCTGATTGAGAAACGCTTGTCAGAGGTAGCGATGACTTTTACTCATCCATTTTCAATAGAAAAGAAATGCTCTGAACAGGAAGAAGACAGAGTGGGTGGAACATTCTCCTGATCATTTTCAGAACACAGGCTTTTGTTGAAAACTAACAACTAAGCAATGACATTTTTTGCCATACTTTATTAAAAAAAAATAAAGCCAAGGGCCTGATATATAAAAAGAAAAGCCAAGCCTTTTTATTCTCCTTAGATATAGATGTGAATTTCCTTCATAATAAAATTGGTCATTAAATATTAACATGTATCACCAAGAAAAGAGAAGTAAGGATGGACAATGACATTGGATCTAGATTTTACAAACTATATTTCATGATAAGTGAGGTGGTAATAGTCTCTTGAGGATAAACTCAGATTCAGAAAAGTAAATTGATTAATAAGCTATCACTCCCTAGACTTTGTACTAAGGATGAGGTATATATAGCTGAATCTCAAAAAGAGATTTGTCTTCAAGGAGTCTACAGTGCAGTGTAGTGGAGAAGCTAGATTCAAAAAATATCAACAATTACAGAATAGTTGCTAATGTTGGCATATGACAGTGTCTTAGTCTGTTTTGCGTTGCTATAAAGCAGTGATTTTCCACCAGTGTGCCACAGCACAATGATGCCCCATGAGAGGATCTTAGGCATGCCATGAAAAATTTTATGATCATCAGTTAAATTATTTTAGACAAAGTTCAAAGCACAGTAAGTATAGTATTTCTTTTTACTCCCCCACCCCTTTTTTTGATCAACGTAATTTAAGTGTGTCTTGAAAGTTTAACTATAGGTTCAAGTGTGCTGTGAGATTTTTTTTTTAAAGGTTGAAAAACACTGCTATAAAGGAACATCAGAGACTGTGTGGTTTATTAAAAAGGAGTTTATTTAGTGCACGTTTCTGCAGTCTATACAAGAAGCACAGCACCACGAGCTGCATTGGATAAGAGCTTCCAGGCACTTCCATTCATCACGGAAGGTGAAGGGAAGCGAGCATCACATGGCCAGATGAAGGAAACCAGGGCAAGGTGAAAGGAAAGGATGAGGTTCTTTTTAATAATTGATTCTCATGGGAATTAATAGATGGAGAACACGTTCATTACTGAGAGGGCAGTACCAAGTCACTTATGAGGGATCTGACCCAATGACAGGAACACCTCCCACCAGGCCCTATCTCCAGCACTGAGCATCAGATTTCAGCAGGAGATTTGAAGGAGATAAATATCTAAACTCTGCAAGCAGTAGTATGAAAGCATATAGAAGCAGGACAAGTAAAGCTGAATAACTTGTCTAGGAAGGTTTCACAGAGAGGGATGTCCTCCGAGATGATTTTTAAAATATAAGTAAGAGTTTACTAGATGAAGAAGTAAAATCACTTATAGTGTGGAAATATGAAATAAGCCTAGGAACTTTAAGAGGAAGACCTGGGATGGAATGAAGGTAATTAGATTGAGAAATGGGAAATATGCTTGGAGACAATTGTCCATAAACCATGCACATTTCTTCACATTTAGGAAACAACAGATAATTTGCTCAGATTTGTTTACATATCCCCTTCCAGTATAGTAAAGACAAAGAATACTCCCCATCCTACCTGAGTGGCTTACATTTTTATAAATGCACTATTTCTCTCCAGAGGAGAGAATAATCAGAGAAGTGCAGTCTCGTTAGAGGATGAGGAGTTTCCTGAGCTCAAGCTGTTTCTGCGGTGACACAGACTCACTGTGTGTAACATCTACCAATTCCCACCTTCATATCACCCCAAGGACTCAAGTGGAAGGGAGAATTGAATTGAGCAAGATGTGCATGCTGATTTCTGGTTGTGACCTCTGAACTGTTTAAATTGATGTGAACATCATTGTCTTCTTTTTGGCTAAATATGGGGGCTGTGGTCCATTAGTTTAGCAGTGACCATCATAATTAGAAACTGACCATTAACACTAGGTAAGGACCAGGGGTAGGCAGGAGGTAAGGGAAAAGGCTAGATGAAAAGAATGATACATGTTAAACCAAACACCAATGCACCTCTTAAACAAATGCTAAATCAGAACCTGCTTTTACTTATAAATGAATGTAGTTAGGTAGAATCTTGAACTTAAATATAGGGCTCATGCAGTTTTAAAGTGTTTAGCTAAAAAATAGATTCCTTCTTACATTTAAGCGCTCTATAGAATTACTTGGAATTTCCTAGAAAAGGGCTCACCTTGTCAAATCCTCATTCAATCAGCTTGAATCTTTTTTTTTTTTTGTAGAGACAGAATCTCACTTTATGGCCCTCGGTAGAGTGCCGTGGCCTCACACAGCTCACAGCAACCTCCAACTCTTGGGCTTCCGCAATTCTCTTGCCTCAGCCTCCAGAGCAGTTGGGACTACAGGCGCCTGCCACAACGCCCGGCTATTTTTTGGTTGCAGTTTGGCCGGGGCGGGGTTTGAACCCGCCACCCTCGGTATATGGGGCCGGCGCCTTACCGACTGAGCCACAGGCGCTGCCCAGCTTGAATCTTATAATTATATTGTTTTCAAGCAAGTTAAACAGGGACTTTGGGAGCTTTTAAAAGTATATTCCCTGGAGTTAAGAAAAGAACAAGCTATTGCTTTGATTTTACCACATACTAATAAATCAATTCCATGTTTCAATTTTTACCACATTATGCATCTATTCTGAAAGTCGATATTGAACTTCAATTGATTTAAATTATAAATAATTACAAGTATAATTTTTTATGTAAAATATATAAAAAATACATTACAATCTAATTTTGGTGAATAAAAGTTGTTAAAATATAGCATTATTATTACCAGACTTTTGTTCTGTTTTGTTTTGTTCCAAGGTGACTTAGATTTATACCAAACTGGAAGTTGTATCCAATTTTCTATTAACAAATATGTCTGAGACACACAGCTTTCTTGACATGTTTGATTTTATTATATCAACCTGAAGGTATGTTGATCATTTAAAATAGTAAATTTTAAATAGTTTGTTTAATAGTAAGTTTAATAGTTTGTGCAATTCTGGTGCAATCATTGTTTAATCTTCAAATATTCTATGAATGTTTTGTTAACATAGTAATATGAAAAGCCATGAATTTAGGAGTTCCTGATTACCCACTTTGCTTACTATTCAAAATATGGAATAACCTCAATTAGCTAATTTTTTAACCTATAACAGTCTAGAGAAAAATATTCAGTATAATCCAAATGTGACACCATATTAGGAATAAAGTGCACTGAGCATAAAGTAGACAAACACATTCAGAAAGAATCTCCTATGTTTTTTCATACAATGTATTTTGTCAGAATATGAGTGAATACAAATGATTCCTGCCCCTATAATAAAAAAATTCATATTGAAATGAGCAAGAGCTCTCAGAATAACCATATAGCTGAATGATAATTGTTCCTCTTATTCCAAATTTATGATACCTCATTTATCTAAAGTTTATACTTCTGGTATCCTTATCTTAAGCCTCAAACTGAATATAAATAAAAAAAATTTTAATTACAATGAACTGCCAAAACTAAAGTTTTCTATTCTTATAGTATAGTCTTTGCAATAAGAGTTGAAGCAGATTTCAGAGATTCATATGACCCTTTTATACTGCTGATAGGGAAGCTAGAACTTGAAAAAGGTAATAACTTAAACAAAATCATTAGTTCATTGTTAACTGAGATAGAAACAGAATCCAATTCAATTCTCTGAGTCTTTGTCATAACCACCTCCAACTTCTTCAGATGCTTCAACTGAGATTGATTCTGCTCAGATCTTTCCTTGGATCAGAAGGATTTGCCTGAGCACAAATTATAACTACAGACAAAGGATTGGCAATAACTTATCCTTCCATTTACTCTCTATATATGTAAGATCCATGAGGAAAAACACTCCAAGAACAGTAACCAAATGAGTCATGAAGATCATGAGATTTACGTAAGCAAGCTCCCCTAGGTAGGGCTCTCAGACAAATCAGGTTAACGGGCTTAAGTCCTTAGATCTTTGGAACCTCTGAAATTAAATCTTGGGTCTATCACAGATTATAGGAACCTTAAAACACAAATTTATAGATGTGATCTTGCAGAAGTATTGGGCAAGAGGAGAGAAGAAAAATAAGACAGAAGTTACTGTTTCTTGTACGTTTTACTAGATAATTCTGAGGCATGGTTCTAAGTGTTTTATAGGTAAATAAATTTAATAATTTCAACAATTCAATAAGTAGACTCTATTATTTTTATTTTACACAGACAATAGAAATAGAAGTCCAGAGGGATTAAGTATTCTGCCAGAGGTCACCACCAGTGGGAAAATTAAGATC
This sequence comes from Nycticebus coucang, assembly GCF_027406575.1. Classification (NCBI taxonomy): domain Eukaryota; kingdom Metazoa; phylum Chordata; class Mammalia; order Primates; family Lorisidae; genus Nycticebus; species Nycticebus coucang. Next base: position 35,478,557 of record NC_069786.1, on the reverse strand, counting down.
ACAGAGCCAGTACATTCTTAGCCACTGAATTCAATTACCTATGTACATGAATGTATATGCATGTGTGTTTGTGTGTGTGTATACCGGTATGCCTACACATATATACAGGCAGTTTCTGAGTTACAAGCATTCAACTTATGTACAATTGACACTTAATCAAATGGAGGCTATTACAGCTAATACCTATTCCAACTTACATACAAATTCAACTTATGAACAAATCTATGAAACCTAGCTCATTCATAAACTGGGGACTGCCTGTATAGTTGTCCATTTTAAATTACACACAAAAGTTATGGACACCCTATATGTCTGTATACTAAATCTCTTTATCAAGAGAAGAGTATAATTGGAAACAGATTAGATAATTAAAATACTTCCAACATATAAGCCAAGAAATTTATTCATCTAAATATATGGAGGGGAAGAGTAAAAGACGTATTTTTCAAATTCATTGATCATGTCTTCTTGAAAACATAGTCCAATCAATGTCTTGAACTCTGATCAATCATCTTATATTCCCTTCTCTGAGAAAAGCCAGAAAAGTGGTATATGAAGAAATACACAGAGGAAGTAAGGATAACATTGTGTAGTAGAAAGAAAAGTTTCTCTTCTAAAGAATACATACATAGGGCGGAGCCTGTGGCTCAGTGGGTAGGGCACCGGCCTCATATACCAAGGGTGGAGGGTTGGAACCTGGCCCTAGCCAAACTACAACAAAAATGGCCCAGTCTTTGTGGCAGGTACATGTAGGTCCAGCTACTCAGGAGGCTGAGGCAAGAGAATTGCCTAAGTCCAGGAGCTGGAGGTTGCTGTGAGCTGTGTGATGCCACGGCACTCTACCAAGGACGATAAAGTGAGATTCTGTCTCCAGAAAAAAAAAAAAAAGGAAAGAAAGAAAGAAAGAAAAGAAAAAAGAATATATACATAGATTTGAATCTAACTAATCCTGTGATCTTAGGGAATTTATTAAAGTTTACTGAACTTCAGTTTGCTTTCTATATAAAGTGCTCTTTTAAGAGGTTAATTCTAATATGTATCATATTTTCTCCCTATATTTACTCCTCAACAGCCCTAATATCCAACCATCTCTACTACAACAGTCACCATTGGCACTACTACGCTGTAATGTCCTAACTGCGTTCAGTGGTTCCTTGAAGTTTTCTTTGCTCAGTTTTGTACTTCTAAACGCTTCCACTCCATATGCCCTTCAGGTACCTCAATAGAGGCCTATAATCCAACTCATTATCTTTTCTTATTGACTATGCTCTCTTCCCTGTGTTGTGTGTTTAAATAGCATTACTTTTATTCCAGTTACAGGATCCAGAGATCTGTGAGTCATTTTAGATTCTTTCTTTTTATAGCCACATTCAGTCACCAAATTCTATGAATTCCATCTCATTTATCTTCCTTTGTTAGCTCCTTCCTTTTTTCCCCATTTGCTGCCACCATCATTTTTTTACTAGATTGATGGAATAGGTTAAAAGCAGGTCTTCATAGCCTGCTATTTCCCATCACTTCTCTGATCTAGCCCCAACATAGCTGCAGAATGATTGTAAATGAAAATCATATGCTAACCACATGGGCTAAAACCCTTCAATGATTTATCGGAGTTTCCAGATAAAGCACTAAATCTTTGGGTTACTACATATAAGTCTACATCAAGGATTCTCAAACTTAACACTGTGGACATTTTGGGCCAGATGATTCTTGGTTTGGAGGAGCTGTCTTGTACATTGTAGAATGTTTAACAGCATCTCTGGCCTTTACCTACTAGATGCCAGGAGTGTGATCTACCCATTGTAACAACTAAAAAAATGTGTCCTGACGTTGTCAGATATTTCTGGGGGACAAAATCTTCATCAACTGAGAACCACTGGTCTACCTGGTCTGGCTTTTCATTTTTACTTCCCTACAAAAATAAATGTTATATTTTACATGTTTCCTCTATATAAATATTTTACCTTAGCCATCTCAAATACTTCCACTTTCTAAGCATATCCTCCACTTCTATGCTCTCATGCTTTTCACTTGCACTGCTTATAATATTTTTTTTAGTTTATGAAGTCCTTTCCTTCCCCTAATTGGCTTTTACTATCAACTTGTACACTTAGTTTAGGCAATGCTTTCTCTTTGAAAATGTTTCCTATAGCCAGTCTGAAGATATCTTTATCAAAGCACTCAAATCGCATTCTATTAAAAAAATTATGTCTCTATCATACTGTGTACTCTTGACAGTAAGTATCATGTCTTATTCAATGTTTTATTCAACCTAACTGTGTAAATGAACCTGTACCTTACAAGAATAGAGGAACTCACTTAGGTAAAGCACCATGTTCAATATCTTGCATATAAGTCATTACAGGTCAATATTAATTGCTTTTTATGCATTTGTTAAACCTAGGATTATTTGTATTAGATTAAAAAATGAGATTTTCAGAGTCTGAGTATTTCAGATTTTGAAATTTTGCATGAGGTGTCATACCCTGTAGCTCACTTTTTAGTAACACACATTATCAATCCAGTGAGACTGATCTGTTCACTGTCATCTGGTCAAGTCTTGTTGCTTTCCAACTTCAGTTTTCACATTCTCTTTTACATAAGTCTCTATCTCTTTACCTATATAAATTTTTTTAATTCTTAAAGACCAACTTAATCCCAATTTCTCATTACATTTCCTGTTAAAAGGGGCATTTAATAACCTGGAATGAATTTGTTATTCTGTAGTCCTTCATCACCCTAGAATGAAAGAAAAAGAGATGCTCAACTATGGAATATTATGCAGCATTAAAAAAAGATGGAGAGGAGGGTGGAGCAAGATGGTGGCTGAGTAACAGCTTCCCTGCAACTGGGCATGGTGAGTCTGGGGAGATAAGATTCCAGGCATCTCTGGCTGGTGGGATCTGCCTATAATCATCCCTTTGAGGATACAGGGAGACAGCAAGGGACTTCTGGACCCCAAGAGGAGGACAAAAACAGTGGAAAACTGGCAAGTGGTTGCCTGTGTTCGATGGACCTAATGCCGCCAGCAACCATAAGTATAAGCAGCAGTGAGACTGCAAACTGGAAAGGCCTTACCTGTGAACTGTTTTGGTGTTTTTGGACTTGGCACTCAGTTGAACTGCCTTAGGGAGAGCCTGAGCAGAAGTGTGGAGAACTTTGGGCATTGTCTAGGGCCCCAGACTGAGCTGCTGAGCTGGGCCTCAGGGAGCCCTTGTGAGAGAACTGCCCCGGCAAGCTCCACCCTCAAGGTTGCAGAGCAAGGATGGGGGGAGCTAGTAACCTAGTGACTGAGCAGCCTAAAAGCGGGGACTGAGCTGCCTTACAGCCTTACCCCTTAGGGGCAGAGTGAGACTGGTTTGGCACACTGGAGCCTCGGGCTGTTGCCCTGGGTAGGGTGCCGTGGTGTCACAACCTCAAACTCCTGGGCTTGGCGCCACCCAGACCTCCATAAGAGCTGCGCCGTGACCCCATAACTGTGACCCACGCCTGCCAGGCTTATGCATTCCCTGACCAAAAACTGCGAGAGCCATGCAACCCCGTGTTCACCCTCCTGTATCCCCCCTACCTCCACACTGGCCCGCTCATCTGGCCAGGGATACTGGTAGCCGCGTGCCCTCTGGAGCCCTCCCTGCCTCTGCACAGAGCCCTTCTCCTGGTCAGAGACTGCTGGAGCCTTGGGCACTCTGTGCCAAAGTCACTGAGTGCCAGGCGCTCCCAGAACTATGAGCACCTCCCGCCCTATTGCTGGATCCGGGTGTGTGACAAGCCAGAGCTGCTTCGACAACCAGAACTCCCTAGCTGGATCAGCCCCAGAGTAACTAACTACACAGGGTCACTCTCTACAAAGATCCAGCAACAGTAGAGTGATCCTGCTGGGGTTTAATCTTGGAGAGACACCTCCCCAACTCTGAGCTACTTCCTTGCCTGACAGAAGGTTTTAACCACGATGGCAGGTTCTACAAGAGGTCCTGCTAAGCGGTTATATATGGGATCTGGTCCTGGTGCCTGGTCCCAGATTGAAAGACTATATCTTTGACCTGAAAGATAATGGGGAAATGAAAAGTGCCCTCTGGTGGCCATTGACATGATACGCCGGCCATTCATTCCTGCAAAAAAACACAAGTTTACCTCTGGACACATTAAAGCCGTACTCTTGGGCTTTGACTTTGAAGTCCTGGAAATGAGTCAAAGTTAGGGAAAGGGGGGTCATCTGCGTTTGTCTCATGTCACCCTCCAAATATAATAAAACACAGACAAAACAAATAACACCCAAGATTCCTCCAGAAGACAGAAGCCTGCCCTTGCGGGTTTTCAGGCAAAACTGAAATGAGATGACGGTGTAACCTGTCTGGCGGTTGCGACCTGCCTTGTCTCTCAACCAGAAGGATCACCTCTCCGTGGTCTTCTTGACCAAGGACTAGGGATTTCACGTCCCAGTCCCCCATCCACGGGGCATCCCCTCTTCTACTCTGCCAGGGATTCCACGTCCCACCTATAGATTCAAAAAATGGAACCAACATGGAACAGGACAAGACAAATGCTGGTGCACACACACTCACCTCCGGAGCAGCTACTTGGTGATTTTGGGGGGTTCTCCCTGACAAGCCCCCAAATGTTGTGCCCAAGTTGTGGTATCCCCCCATGTAAATCACCTGGAGATGAAGTCTGATGCAAAAGCAAGAGGTTATTTATTTACAAGCTTGAGCCTGGGCTTCCTGGTCCTGGCACAGCAGGAGAGCAGAGAAGCCCTGATCTCAAAAAGGAGGGAGGTTTTTAAGGGTACAGAAGGGAAAAAAGGGAGGGGGTGTGAGGTGAGCCACTGGGGTGAGCTGATAGGGGGTCTAGGGGAGTGAGCAGTACTTGTCCTTGGCTGTCTGGGAGGGTGTTGCTATTGCTTGAGCAGACATTGTGCAAGGGTGTGGATTATTGGGCAAGGACGGGGGGTGGGGGAGGAAGCAGGTTGCCTAACGCCTTTGGTATGCAGCTTCAAAATGAAGGCTGAGAGACAAGATGAAGTTAGTTTTAACAAAATGGAGTTAACTTGGTCCTTACAGTATCAGCTTCTTAGAGGACCCAAACTAAGTGATTTCTTCACAGCCACATAAGTAGCCAACCAAATACATTACTAAAACATTTGTTTTGCTTACATTGTAGGTAAATGGTGGAGGTGAGATTGTTTTGCAAACTATGAATTTAAAATATAAGTTTTTAGAAGTTACTTTCATATTCTTTGAGATATTAAAGACTAACAAAAAGTTACTATTTATTCATCTACATCCTTCAGAGATAGAAAAGAATTGGAATTTTTTTAAATTTAATATTCTAGGAATCTTTCTTTCCTCACTTCTTACCATTATTCAAAACTAACAGAATACCTGGAGGTGGGGGCAGTAAGAAAGATCCCATAAAATGCATGTTTAGGGCGGCCCCTGTGGCTCAAGGAGTAGGGCGCTGGTCCCATATGCCAGAGGTGGCGGGTTCAAACCCAGCCCCGGCCAAAAAAAAAAAAAAAATGCATGTTTAGATAAACTTTTAACCTGGAAAGGATGCTTATCATAGTATTTTGATAAAATAAGGGTCATTTAATGCTCTACTAATCCACAGTATTTTCCAGATATATGAAAGTCTTTCCATGAGCATGTACATTGTACTTTATCATTAATATACTTGTAGAAAAGGTTTATAGAAAAACAAAGGCCTGGGCAGTGCCTGTTGCTCAGTGAGTAGGGCGCCAGCCCCATATACCAAGGGTGGTGGGTTCAAACCCAGCCCCAGCCAAACTGCAACAAAAAAATAGCCAGGATTTGTGGTGGGCCCCTGTAGTCCCAGCTGCTCAGGAGGCTGAGGCAAGAGAATCACGTAAGCCCAAGAGCTAGAGGTTGCTGTGAGCAGTGTGACACCATGGCACTCTACCGAGGGCAGTAAAGCGAGACTCTGTCTCTACAAGAAAAAGAAAAGAAAAGAACAGAAAAGAAAAGAAAAGAAAAACAAAGGCCTATAATTCTCTCTCTAAAGGAACTTTTAATATAAGAGGGACATAGCACAAGCAAACACTGTTTGATGTGTGGAAAAGTCATAAGAACATATATTATAGACAGTAGACAGTTATTTAAACCACAGGAGGTCATTTTATAGCTACCCCTCTTGTGTACATCTGTTATTTTTCTTTTCTACATTCTGTTCACCATTTTCTAGCTAATACAAACCCATTTTTTCACTTAAAAAATCACTTTTTATATACTTTTGCATTAGTTTGGGTCCTTCAAGAAGCTGACACTAAGACTATATTAAATATACAAGATACTTATTGGGAGAGTTTGTGAAAGGCGAGGGAAGCCTTCAGACTTTGTCAAGTCTGGCATCTGTGGTAGGAGACAGTAACAGAAATAAGATTGGATTAGAAAGACGCTGAGGCTGAATTACCTTTCCATTAAGGGGTGACTCTTTGGAATGGGCCTGCTTTACTCTTCCACCATTATGTTCAGGAACTGTCTGCCTTGGCACACACAAAGCCTTGGCTACAGCACAGATGTAGTGGTAAATTCAAAGAGGCAGCACCTGGGATTGTAATTCAATTATGATCTTTTTTATTATTAAGTCATAAACACATAGATCATGTATACATTGATGCCTTTATGAGGTACAATGTGCTGATTTTATATACAATTAGAAATGTTTACATCAAACTAGTTAATATAGCCTTCACCTCATTTACTTAATTATCATGTTAAGACATTTATACTCTATACTTGGAAGGAGAGTAAACAGTGGGACCATTTCTATGGTTCATATTGCAAGGGTACATGTCAGTTACGATTTTTATATCCAAAAGTCTGAGGCAGGGACTTCTATAATTGTCACAAATCTCAGTCTATCTATTTCTGGTGGATTTCGCTTTACTTCCAGTGAACTCATGGATCAGGTTTGGACAATGACCACAGCTGATGGCTCAGTGATTGGCATATGAGCACGTTGCAAACAGTGAGAACAATGAACTGGTTTGGGTGGTATTGAAAGGAGCTTATATTCTATTTTGAGACAACTTAACCATAGAACTATTGAGAAATTCTTTATGAAGTGTGACCCATAAGTCAGTAGTCAGTATTGCATAAGTCAAGGATATGAAATAGGGAACAACTGGGTTATAATGACATTGTTTCAGCACTCGACTAAAGCTGAGCCTGATTTTTTGATTTTTTAGTTTTATGAGGCAATGAATTTCTTTTTTACCAATTTGCTATTAACTGATAAAGCTAAGAATTGTATATTATATATTATATTTAGGTAATATTTGGAAAATGATGCCATAAAAGCTTCAGTTCTGTGGCATCAGGAACTGCCTTCCATTTTCTTTATTTTTAGCTCTTAAAATTAGATTTTTTCAAAATGAATTAATAGTTTTTAACACAGAACCAAATTTTAAGAGGAAGAGGAGAAATTATGACAGGAATATCTTTTATGTCTTCTAAGCCCTCAGAAAAATGAATTCCTTTAACACAATATTCTTAAACATATTTCTCATTCTAATATTCTTAAACATATTTCTCATTCTAATTCTTAGAAACATAGTTTTTATAAACCAGTGTTATCTCTTACCTATGTGAAACAAATTCTGATATGTTATTACATTGAATAATTGATAATAAACATTGAAGGGGTGGATATAGTTGGGGATGTGTATATCTTCTTTAATTTACTTGAAACTACAAGTCTTATAAGATACATGTCAATAGAATTAGGAAGTATATCATAACTTTTTCTGCCCCAAGTGAAAATGCTGAGCAGCCAGTTACCTTGTGACACCTGTTCTCATAAAACATCTTAACAAACTGCCAGCATACGATTACATGGACAGTTGTGTTCTGCAGATTTTTATAGGTGAGATTCACCACTGGTCTTTGCGTGCACCAACTCTAAGCAAGAGAACCAAAATGAGGTCAGAGTGGCTATCAATGTCATTATTTGTCCACAGTAGGTAGCAGCATTAATTTTAGAACATACTCTCCTGTTAGTTTTTTCTGTATGGCACAAGATTGAGAATGGGGACTTTAAAACATTATTCTTAAACATTCCCCAAATATTTTATATCTACTATAAGAACTTTTATAATCATACATTTTTATGTTATTTTATTTCTTTTCTATAAGGTCATAAAGAAAATTAATTCTAGAGGAAAATTTAGCCTGCATAAGAGTGATCCTCATGAAGTAAAAAAAAAAAAAAAAAAAAATGTATATATATATATATATAATTATTCCAAAACTAACTTAAAATAAATTAGTAGGCAAGATTGTGGCTGTATTTGAGAGTCACATATCTTTGAATATAAAGATAATTAGGAAATCTCACAATATGTTATATAAAAATGTGCTCTAGAATCTTTCCTTGTAAGGTGTGGTCAATAACATAGCAGATTTGGCCTCATCTAAGCATTTATTAGGAATATAGAATGTCAGGCTCCATTCCAGATCTACTGAATCAAAACCAGTCTTATCACAGGACACTCAAGTAATTTTTATGCTCTTTAAAATTTGAGAAACACGCTTTGGATCAGAACATCATAGAATTGGGAGATACTATTTTATATTAAGGTTAAAAATCTAGTTGCTTAGGATTTAGATTTTCTAATCTATATTATCACTTACATGCAATTTCTCTTATTCTTATAACTCAGCAAGACATATTTGACTCATGTATTACATGGTTGCTGTATAAAATTGAAACAAGAAAAACACTGCAGGTTGTAATTTGATACACAGTGGCATGGATCAAGAAGAGTACATGTGACAATTGCTTTATCTACATGAATTTGCATGCTACAATTTGGCTAATCCCAAAATTCAATGTTGGTTACAGTTGGTTGATAAAAATATGCTACCTGATTCAAGGTCAAATTAAGTTGTAAGACTTTTGCTTACTGACGACTCCCAGTCTGACACTGTAGCTGTGGACACATTGTCCCACTCAAATGTGTGACTCTACCTCTGCTTCAGTATTTCTAATACATGGTATGAACTTTGATTTGTCTGAAAATTTCAGCTTAATCAGATATCCCTCACATGACCTTAAATTATTTATAATTACAGATGGTGCTTAAAATGTCATGAAGGAGTTTTTATATAAGAGTAGAAAATAAAACTATCTTTTAGAGATCACATTATGCACATGATTAGACAATGCCAATGGTTGAAGAATAAATATATTTTAGAAAAAAGTAATGATAAAGCAATCAAAAATAGTCATTTAGTCTCAGGAATAACCGTATTTGTTGATTCTATTTAAAAATATGTATTTACTTTACTCAGATACCCAGTATAGTCTTTACTTGTTAGAATTAAGAGCAATCTGTTGAAATACACACATACACATACATATGTGTGTGTATGTGTGTATATATATATATATAATTTGATCTAGGAAAAGTCAGAGAACAACTTTCAGTCTCTTACAATAAGAAGCCTTGTCTCTTGGAAGCAGAAGGAAATCTGAAGTAGTTTAGTTTTGCTGAACTTTTTGCTTTATGATGAAATCTATAGTAATATCAAAATGCTATTCTCCTTTTGACACTTCATGATAGTCTCATGAATATAGGTTTATTCCAGTGATCCAGTTATTAAATAAAGAAAAACACAGATATAGCTCTTCCAGGTAAGCAAAGTTGATCAGTATAGTTTTTATCAAAAGGCTTTTAAATAAACCATTTATAAAATGTTACCTAATTTCAGCAGATAAAGAGTTGATTTACAATATTTTGGAAGGAGTTCTTGACTACTTGACTAATATGAAGTAACATTCCTATTACCATCGGCAAACTTCTCAAGCACTTCATTTAACTTTTTAAAGAAAATGACCACAAATTCATATAGCTGAAATTGATTATTTTTTAATTCATTCTAATAACCTAATTCTTATCTATAACCTTTATGTTGAATGCTTGTAATTTATTTCCTTATTGATTTGTGAATATTTATATTCATAGCACATTGTTCTAACTTGATTGAGACATAAACAATACAATTCATTAATCATTGTATTAATATAATTCCCACTGCAGTTTCTGACATATAGCTAATCTAATTGTTGGTCAAATGAATAGTTCAATACTATAAAGAATGACTCTGGTTGTTCAACACAAATCCTCTTTTAAAAACCCAGGTTTCTATCTCCCATTTAGAAAATACCAGAAATTAGCTATTCATGTTTTTTGATAGCTTGAAATACCCACTGTGCAAGAATGGCTGAGACTGATTTAAACATTAATTCTTACCAATTCTAGCCTCCCATCACCAAGAATGGCATGGCAGGTCTTGGCAGTAATGCTCAGAACCCATGACCTTGAAGATAAACTTCAAAGAGAATATTTTGCAACTATCACTACTAACTACTATTTTAGTTTATTTTTCATATTTGATCCTTCTAAGTCTTCATAATACACTTGCTACACAATTATTAATAATACCATTTTTACAGAGATGAATTTAAGTTGTCTTTTCCAAGATCAAACTAGAATAATAAAATGACCAACAGGAATTCATATCCTGTTCTGTCCGACACCTAAGTGCATCATCCTCTTTCAAGTATTTCATGAACTATCTTCAAAATAAATAGTTTTGGACTAAATTTTTTCTCCTACCTCAAGCTAATAAATATGTTGAAGCTCTAATTCCCGTGTGATTTTATTTGGAGATAGGGCCTTTAAAATGTCAATTGAGTTAAAATGAGATTATAAGGGTAAGGCCCTAATTCAATACAACTAATATACATATTAATTAAAAAAAGAGGACACATCAAGAAGATGGTTTTGGAAAGCCAAGGAAATCAAGGTCTTAGTAAAGATACCTAGCTGATGTGCTTTTGACATGTTGATCTTGAACTTCCAATCCCAAGAACTATGAAGAATAAATTGTTATTGTTAAGGTTGTGGAAATTGTTATGTCAGCCTAAGTCAACTAATACAGGAACACTATTAAAAATAAATACCTATGCAATGCAGGGAAAATTCTTAGGTCTAGGGGCTAGGGAATGATTTAGAGATATAATTCGTGTAGTAACCTCATTCAGTCATATCAAATCAAGAGCTATTTATTTACACACTTAGCATTTATTTAGCTATTTATTTACACACTACACTTAGCATTCCTTCCGAGTCACTGACCAATGCAGGAGGCAAAGCTTCTGAGGCTCCGGACTTGGCACCTCTTCATAATCTTCACCTTTTGGAGTCACCTTTCTACATTATAGTCTAATAAAACTTGATATTATTGTACTTTGCTAAATAAAAACACTGCCAGTTCCTAAAGCCAAACTGTTCAGTATTTCCTGTGAACTCTGTTTTCCTAGGAATGTGATGAATTACAAATTAATAGTGTGTTTTAAAGCTATGACACTGTAGGCCTGTACTTTTCTACACCCTCTCCAGAGGAGAGAGAAAAAAATACACTAAAAGATGCCCAATTTAACTTTTTTTTTTTTTTTTAAAGAAACAGAGTCTTTGTTATACAGAGTAGAGTGGAGTGCAGTGGTACAAGCATAGCTCAATGTAAACTTGAACTCCTGGGGATCAAGCCATCTCAAACCTCAGCTTTCAAAGTATTTGGGACTACAGGCATGCACCATCAATCCTCATGGATTTTTAAAATGTTTATAGAGACAGGGTCTGACTATGTTGTGTAGGCTGGTCTGAAATTCATGACCTCAAGCAATGCTCCTACTTTGGCCTTCCAAAGTTCTGGGATTACAGGTGTAGGCCATTTCACTAAGCCCCAGAACATCTTTTGAAGTTTGTGTAGCATATTTTCCTCATCTCAGAGATTGACAAGATAAGAACAACTGATTTTGGTTGTCTGTCATGGTCCTGACCTGGGGGCAGGGTCCGATAAGACCTGTGGAATTGGCATAACTGACTGAAGAAATATAAAGTTAGGAATGACAATAAAGAAAGGGACAGGAGATACAGAATAGAATTTTCAAAAGTGGAAGCTCAAGGGACCACTGCCTATTTGTGGTCTCTGGTGAGTGGCCCTGAGTCTTTGTCTACACAGATTTTATTGAAACCTCTTTGCCCAGGTGGTAAGCTGAGAGAGGGAACAAAGATGCCAGTAGTTTCTTTGAGTGAGCCATCAGCTCCTATTGTTATTATTATTAACTTTAAGGATTTGAGCAGTTTTGGAGCATCTGAAACTTAAGCCTTGTGTGAGGGAAGCCTCCTGTCTGGAGTCACAACCACAGATTCCTAGGGAGGTGTTAGGCTCTGCTAGTTTACTGTGGAGTAAAACACCACTGGTGTTAATCTCCTCTGAGGAATTGGTGGGAGAGAGACTTTTTCCTCTCATCACCACCACAGAGTATTTTCCTCTGCAATAAGGGATGTTAAGTTTTACTGCCCATATCTCAGGGCTCAGAGCTATTCCTTTGGTCTCTGCCCCAGCCAAATGCAATCTCCACATTGGGTATCTGCTTTGTCTGTTTAATGGGCAGGAAACAATCTAGAAGGTGTATCTATTCTATGTCTTGTCATAATCTCTTTCATGACCATTACCTTTCTCAGTGTTCACAGACTCAGCAGGATATTGGTGTAAGCTCTATCCCCAATAGGTCAGAGTTTCAGGAAAGGCCAGAAACTTGTTCAAATAAGAAATTTAGCAATGGCTAGCTTAAAGATAAATTAACTAACTTTGCTTTATTTTAACTCCTTCAACTGACTTTCTAATTTTCCCTTTCTATGGGGATGCCCTCCTCTGCCAGGAATGGGGTCTTCGGTCCCCATTCTGCCTCCAGTTGCCTATAAGAAGTAGTTACCCTCTCTCATTTTTGCCTTTGGCTCTTTATTTTTATCCCATTTCCTGAATGTTACATTTTTAAATGTTTTTATTTATAATATATTTTTTCAAAGGCACTGCTCCCTTTTAAAGTGATACAATGGAAATCAAAAGAATATTGAGAACTGTGAGCTGAAAAGTTTATTGCTTTCTTGTTTCAGCCTGACAGAAAATTGTATGTAGTGGGAGAAAAAGTTTTTCATTGTAATAATAATGTTAAATGACAAGGCAATCAAGCCCTCAAACTTCATTTTTAATTCAAAAAGACAAACTTATTACTAGTGCTGTGGGAGGCATGACATCTGTAATGAAAAGCACTTGACTTTAAAAAGAAAAGAATTTTATAAGGCTATCCAAGACAGAAGATGATCCTGATCAAAACTGTTAGCTTTCTATCACATTCATATGGAATAAAACCTTTGTTATATCACTGAGAAGTGACTCTTCCATCATGAATTTGACCTCTTGTCCAAAGTCCTGGAGAAGAAGTAGTGATACAATGAAATTTAGGCTTTGTTACATTGAGCCTTATGGTAAAAGTCAGCTTAGATATGAGACCTTGGTCATGAATAGAAAAAATACAAAGACTGAGAGCCTATGGATACTAATATAGAGATGTAAAAGTATAAAGGAAACTGAAATAGAGAATTTTCTGCAGTTTACAGAGGTATATTCTGAGTGTTGCAATACTTGATAATCCTTGAGGCAATTAAAACAAAAAAATTCTGAAAGGTGATCTTCGAGATATGTATCAGGCCAATAACCTTAGTCTCTGACCAAATGGGAATGATCATCAAAATCATAGAATCTTCTGTCAGTTCATTACATCATTTTCTTTTTCATAAAAGAATTATAAAAGAGGGAGGTGCCTGTGGCTCAAAGGAATAGGGTGCTGGCCCCATATGCCAGACGTGGCGGGTTCAAACCCAGCCCTGGCCAAAAACTGCAAAAAAAAAAAAAAAAAGAATTATAAAAGATGTTTCTAATAACTGGACTTAAAGCTGTTTATACATAATAATAATAATAGTACATATATCAAGTAACAAAAGTTTTTTAACTCTTAGAACAGTCCCAAGTAGTAGATATTATTATATTTTCTCATTCATGTAATTCAAAGTCCAAAAAAGTTATATCCTTGATAAAATAAATGTCACAGTTAACACTCAATTTGTGGTTTTTGATTCAAAGTCCAGAACTCTGTGAGCGTGCCATAGCAGGCTCTACATGTTTGGTTAGATATCATAAGGAGATGACTAACATTTTACCCTTCCTAATTTTTCTAAAATATATAATTTTTAAGTCCTAGGGTCCTGGAGGAAAGGCCAAAATTCCCTGAAGATTTTATTTACATCACTTTTTAAAGCCTTGTTAAATCAAGTTGCTTTATAAGGAGGAAAAAAAAAGACTCTTAATTTTCTTTTAACTATCCACTAGAGGACCCAGAAATATTTTCAAATTGTACATCTTAAACAAAATGTAATCAATTTTCAAAGATATGGAAGAATGATGACTACAAAATTGTGTTGTTGCATTGTGAGTAAGAGAGAATTTACCTCAGTAGACAGATTGATAAATAACACCTTATATTCAAAGGACAAAAGCTTGCAGAAAAGTTTATCTGAAGACAGGTAACCTCTGAAAGATCTTTAAAACTCAGTGTGCTGAAAAGTACTGAAAGTATTATTTTCAACCAAATACAGAGTACAGAAATGATAATCATCAATGTCTAGCAACTTTTTTTTTCAATGAACATGGAGCTGAAAACATAAACGTATTGAGAAAGATAAGCAGTTTTTTTCTTAATGCCAACTCCCAAAATAGCAAGGAAAACTTTAATTAAAATCTAATGAACTAAGTGTCATAACAGAGAGTTAAAAGTAGAATTAATTTGAAGCTGGTGTACAAAGCCTTAGGGAATAAGGAGGAAAAGCGTGGAGAGAAAAGAAAACATATATTTGAAGGAAAACCATAAGAGTGAAATCTGAAGAATAAAGAGGACACGGAGCCTGTCTAGTGATGGAAAGATGTAAAAGTAGAAGGAATGCATGAAAGAAATTTCTCAAATATTGTCACTAAGAGCTCATTTCTCCAAGTTATTTTTTTATAATCTTCTAACATAATCAATTACTTGCAGGGACCACAAAATGTTCTTACTAAGAAAGAATTTTCCTTGAAGTGCCACCTATGGAAGTTTAAGCTGCCAATTAATTAAGTTATGATGTTTACTCATCCCAGTAGTATTTGGAATCCAGAAAAGAGTAAAAGAGGGGGAGGAAAGAGTATATTTTGGCTTCTGGGTTTGGGCTTATATTTGCTTAGTCAAGTTTAAACTGGCTAATTTTAAAAGAATCAAACAGAACAAACTATATTTTGCTGATTCTGAAATTGCTTTCATTTTGTTTTGCATCACCCTCATAAAAAGCTTTCTTTATTTTTGATACATTTGATTTTTCTTCAAGTGTCTCTTCTTTTTCAAAATACTAAAAATTTCTAGGGAGCATGCATGTGGCAGAGCTCTTTAATATGTAACAATTATATTCAAAGACTGACTGAATCAACAGGGAAAAAATAGTATTCCAGTGAGGTATTCGTCAAATATTCATACTCTTAGAAAAGGGAAGAGCTCCTTTCTTGTTAATCAAAAAGAATCAATCAAGATAAGTATCTGATTTTTTAATAGTATAAGATTCTTGTATTCTAATCTATTTTGGCACTTAAACTCTAGTATTTGTGTGCATGAGTGGGTTCATCTGTGTGTGCATATATAGCATTTTTTATTTATTTAAATTTTTTACTTTTATTTTTGAAATAGAGTCTCACTCTGCTGCCCTGTGTTGAGTGTGGTGGCTTCATAGCCCACAGCAACCTTATACTCTTGGGCTCAGGTGATCCTCTTTCCTCAGTAACCCAAGTAGCCAGGACTACAGACACCTGCCACACCACCTGGCTAGTTTTCATTTTGTTTTTATTTCAGATTAATGTGAGGGTACAAACAACTAGGTTACAACATTTGCATTTGTTAGGCAGAGTCACTCTTGGAATTCTATCCTGTATCCACGAGGTGAGCCATATTCCTTTACACTGTGCCCACAAAGTGAGAACATACCAATCTCCCTCCCTTTTTCCCTCTTCCCCCTCCTTTTTCTCCTTCCCCCAAACTTGAATTGAACTACCAAACTGTGATATGTGCATATATGTGTACAGAATACTATTCAGTGGAATATGTATGGAATACTATTCAGCCATGAAAAGATGGAGACTTTACATCTTTTGTGTTAATCAGGA
The DNA here is from genome assembly GCF_027406575.1 of Nycticebus coucang. Taxonomy (NCBI): domain Eukaryota; kingdom Metazoa; phylum Chordata; class Mammalia; order Primates; family Lorisidae; genus Nycticebus; species Nycticebus coucang. The sequence goes on along the minus strand of NC_069786.1, from coordinate 35,462,451 downwards.
TGGAATCGAAACACATTCTTCTTGGTAAAGTATCACAAGAATGGAAAAGCAAGAACCTAATGAACTTGAAACTAATATGAAGGCAGTAGACAACCTAATACACCCACATATAGTTTTTCTATTTTTAGTATAGATGGGGTCTTGCTCTTTCTCAGGCTGGTCTTAAACCCCTGAGCTCGAGCAATCTTCCCACCTTAGCCTCCCCGAGTGCTAGGATTGCAATCATGAGCCACCGCACCCAACCCGCATATACCTTTTAAAAGAGTTCTTGCTAATTAGCTATCATCTATAGAAGAAAATTTTTATAAAAGAATTATCAATATTCTTAACAGTTCTAAAAATGAGTGTATACACACACACACTCAGAAGATACATACTTGCCAATACAACTATCTTAGCCCATTTTTGTTGCTATAACACAATGCTATAGACTAGTATTCTGATCATAACCACTCAAGTATAGTTGATCTTTACACAATTCCAGGGTTAGGAACACCAACTCCCACCCTCATGTAGTATAAAACTCTCATATAACTTTTTACTCCCCCAAAACATAACTAAAAATAGCCAACTGTTGAGCAGAAGCCTTATAGGTAACATTAACCTTCAATTAACACATATTTTACATGCTATGTGTATTAGATACTGCATTTTTACCATCAAACAAGCTGGGGGAAAATTTATTAAGGAAGTCGTAATTTAACATTCATTAAGTAGAAGTGGACTTCATACGGTTCTTCATACTCATTGTCTTCACCTTGACTAGGCTAAGGAGGAGGTGGAGAAAAGGTTGGTTTTGCTGTCTCAGGGTTGTTAGAGACGGAAGACTTGGAGAAGGTGGAGGAGGTGGAAGCAGAGACAGGAGAAACAGGGCACTAACATTTATTGAACAAGATCTATGTATAAATGAGCACATGCAGTCAAACCTGTGTCGTTTGAGGATCAGTTAATCTCTAAGAAAATTCCGACTTTCTCTGGATCGCTCCTCTTTTCACCAGAATTTCCCTTAATTCCTTGTTTATAGCAATACAGGCTATCTATAGCCTGCTCTTCCAAATTCTTCCAGCCTCTAATCACTACTCACTTCCAAAGCTACTTCTACATTTTCAAATATTCCTTATAGCAACAGCCCCACTTTTCAGAATCAAAATCCTGCCTATTGTTAAAAGAGAATAGCATATGCCAGATAATTTGTAAGGAAAGTATTACTTAAAGCTCTGGAGATGGAAAGTTCAGGAATCTTGTAACATCACAACACAGTGGAGGGCATCAAGTGGCAAGAACACACGTCTGCTCAGGTTTTTCTTCTTCTTCTTTAAGGCCACCATTCCCTTAATGATGATCATATCCAACCCTAATTACCTCTCAGCAGCTCCTCTTCCAATTGGCATATGAATATTTTTTTTTTTTTTTTTTTTTTTTTTTTGGTTTTTGGCTGGGGCTAGGTTTGAACCTGCCACCTCCAGCATATGGGACCGGCGCCCTACTCCTTGAGCCACGGGCACCACCCCAAGCATATGAATATTTGGATTAAATTTCCAACATATGAAATTTGAGGAGCCCATTCAAATCATAGCAACAAATGTAGCTTACACCTTAACCTTAGAAAACAAACAAACAATAACAACAACAAAAAACAACTAACTTACTTTCAAAATTTTGGTAAAACTACCAAGGAAACCAGTTTTTCCAATCTTGTAATTAAGAATGGGAAGGGAAAATGAGTAATCTTCAGCAGAGATTTGTTTGAAGAGTTGAATCAAATTGGCATTACTCAAGATTAAATTATATTAGAGAAAAGAGATTAAAATGAAGAAAAGCAGAATGTGTCTACCTCTGTGTGTTACAGAGGTATAAGAAGTGACAATTGAGATAAATTTGTCAAGATCTTTTATCTTATATATAAGCACACAGGCCCACTTAGGAGATAAATAAATAATATGATTATACTCAAGAATTCCTATATCCAGCCAAATGCTTATTGGAAGTGAAATGCTGATAAGATAGCAGAGTTAAAAACTGGACTAGCTTTACCTAGAGGAACTGTGAATCAGAGAAAGGATGAACAAGTCTCACCTATCCTTCTTAATGATGTCATGGTTTCTACTAAGTGACAAGTCAGAGATCAAAACTCTATTCTCATCCCAAAGGGGATGCAAATAAAAAAATTATACAAAGAGAGGCTGATAGTGCTAATAAAATGTTATTTTAACATTGTCTCCTTTGCTTTCAAATTTCAAACTTAGCAATATCTTTTACAAAATCATGGGCATCAATGTATTTCACCAATCTTTGATATATTTCTTTCTAATTTGCATCTTTTTTTTTACTCAAACCATATTAACAAAGCACACTACCTTTTGTCATGAAACTTAAAGGGCCATTCTTTATTTTCCCTTCAGTCATGTGTGTATGTGTGTGTGTGTGTTTATGTTTCTTTCTGAGAGAGAAAAAGAGAGAGAGGAAAAAGAGAGAGATTTATCTATCAGTTCCTCATGTTCATTTTTAGTTACTTATGTTATAATCTCTAAATTTCACTTGCCATAGCTTGATCTCTGCAAACATTACATGAAATCATGAAATGGTTAGTAAATGAAGGAAATAGAAAGGTATGAGGTAGATCCTATGTTAAATCTTTTAACAGATGATTGCCAATTACCATTATAATAACCTTTTGATGTATGTACTAATACTCATTTTATGATGAGGAAAACTAAAGCCTACAAATGTCAAGTACTTTGCACAATATCACACAGTTTTTATAAAATTGTGTTCAAAACAGGGACTGAGTCATTATAGAACTTTCTTTACTACTATAATTGTTAAAATAGGACTTGAGAATGTAGTCTAATGCTTGGCTTTATTTATGAGGCCCTTTGCTTCTGCACAATCTTCTATGCTGTATTAAATTGAAATTACAATGGTTGTCTTGTGTGTCAGCCAAGTACCTAGTACCCCCGAATATTCATTATGAAGGTCCCTTTATCCCATTCTTTTTTTTTTCTTTCTTTCTCTCTCACTTTTTTTTTTCTTTTTGAGACAGAGTCTCACTATGTTGCCCTGGGTAGGGTAGAGTGTCATGATGTCACAGCTCACAGAAACCTCAAACTCTTCGGCTTAAGCAATTCTTTTGCCTCAGCCTCCAAAGTAGCTGGACCTACAGGTGCCTGCCCCAATGCCTGGCTATTTCTTGGTTGTAGTTGTCATTGTTTGGCAGGCCTGGGCTGGATTCAAACCCGCCAGATCCAGTGTATGTGGCTGGCGCCTTAGCCACTGAGCAACAGGTGCTCAGTCTATCCCCTTTCTTTTAAAAGTGGGTAAAAAGCAACAAAAATTTTTACATCCTATGCATTGACTGTTTTGGAAGTTGTGTGGGGAAGTGAAAGGACACTCTATAAATCTAAAATTTGGCCACTTTCTTGGCCAAAACTATTTTTTAATTAATGTAATGTCAAAGCTTGTGTTAACCCAATTAAATGGTTTTCATGCTCAGTAAAATATTTTGATATTGATGATAATAAGACCTATAAAGAACAAGGTCTCTGAGTCCACTGTTTTTCTCTTTGAAAAATGGAAATTCGGGGGCACCTGTGGCTCAAAGGAGTAGGATGCTGGCCCCATATGCCAGAGGTGGTGGGTTCAAACCCAGCCCCAGCCAAAAACTGCAAAATAAATAAATAAATAAATAAATAATAAATAAAATAAAAATGGAAATTATAGATATTGACACAGATAAAAGGATAGTGTGCTCAGCATAAAAATCAAGAAATAACATGTGGTTTTACTGATAACTTTTGTTTTTAATTAGAAATAACTTACTTGCATAGTAGTCATAATGTAGAAATACAAAACATTATGATTATTATGTAAACTTCTATTAAAAAACTAGAAAACCTAGAGGAACAGATACATTTTTATAAATATAACCTCCCAAATCTGAATCAGGAAGAAATAGAAATTATGAACAGACTAATAATGAGTAGCAGTACTGAATAAGTTATAAAAAAATCTCCCAAAAATTAAACGCCCTGCAAAGATGCATTCACAACCAAATTCTATCAGACCTATAAAGAAGAACTAGCACCTATTCTAATGAAATGGTTTCATAACATTGAGAATGAGGGAGCCTCCATAACTCATTCCATGACCCCAAAATTACCTTTATGTTGAAGTCAGGAAAGGTAAAAACTAAAAAAGAAAAGTACAGACCTAAATCCTCATGAACATAGATGCAAAAATCCTCAACAAAATTAAATCCAATAAAGTTCCTGATTTTCCTTTTGTAGCCAGAGATGGTTTTTTACAACTGAAATAACATTTCAGCAAAATAAAACATTGCTAAATACTAATATTTGGTAAAAAAAAAAAAAAAGGAGAAATAACTTACTTGGAAGACAACTCCTGTCAAAGCCATATAAAAATAAAAAAGAAATTTTTGATTTACATGATATGAAATCAAGGGATAATTTTGAATTCAAATGATGTCACAATAATTATCTCCAAATTTTTCTTGTCTGTTGATTTATTCTCAATTCCTAGCAGCTCAAACTTTAAGTCTTCTTAAGTTCTTAGCCCTGTTTTCTCAGTCCTATTTTCAGTGGGCTGCATGCATTTGCATCTCATTAACCGCAATAGAATTACAGGCCCATCCTTGAACCAATCTCTCTGACTAAAGAAATGAAATGTGTTAATTAGCTTACATCCATTTTTTTCACCCTTGACTCTTAGGGAAGCCCCAGTAAAGTGCATGGTCCACAGTTAGAAACATTTATTAAAATAATGAGGAATATATTGTAGGTAGCCAAAAAACACTGTTCACTACTTCATTTTTTTCATTTGTTACAAGAACTATCAATATATATTATCAAACAAATAGAGAGGGAGACTTTAAATGGGCTGAGTAGGGGCATCTATTACTCACTGTCTCCACAAAGAAGAGAGTAATAATTAGATAATCGCATTTTGAGTAGATCATCTAAAAGACCTTGAAATTCAACAGAGAAGTGACTTGAAACACAAGGCAAAAAGAGAGAGAAGTGAGGACTCCTGCTTGGCTGGGATTGGCTGGGAGCCCAGATTATTCCCAGTACATGAGGAGAGAAAGTGATATACCCCCAGTGATCCACATTTTTAACTCAGACTTCTGAAATCCTAGGCATAGGAGAGCCTGTCAACTCTCAAAGGTTATGATGCTAGCATGGGGAACTGCCTGGAGAAATGCATGATCCACACTACATCCTTCCTCAGCACCCCCTGAATCCCAATAAGCTATAGCATGATACCATTAAGAGAGCCTCATCCCCACAAGACCGCATCCTTTCCTGGAGCACAACAGCCCCTACATCTCCACATCCATGGAGCTTTGTTGACATCACCTTTCTACAGCTCCCACTTCAGCTGGCCACTGCCACCAGGGTCAAAGTGTGAGCCATGGAGAGTAATGCTACTCACCCTAGAAGTGAAACTGCCACACATTTTCATATGCCCCAGAAGACAGACTTTCCCGTCTACAGCTGCCACTGTGGCTAGAGTGGCAGAGACAAAGTTAAAAGTGGTGGCAGTGACCCCAGTGCCTCAAGCAGCAGATCAATTGTGCATTTACAAGCACCCTGAGAATAGGCTTCTAAGACTGCAGTAGCCCCATGGGGCCAAAGCACATGCATCCCAGCTGCCTGTCTAAAGCTACTGGCACTTAAAATAAACTCACTTTACTTAGCAATAGGGCTACAACACAGCTACCCATACATTCTTCCAGTGATCTGGGGATCACCCCACCTTTGCCTACCACAACTAGCATCTACACCCACCATGAGGGGCCTCAGCAAAGGCCTGTCCAACTTGGCTTCACCCCTGGCCACGAGTGCCTGAAGACACCATCTGGGGGCCTTGGATTATGTACCAATATTGGTGCCTGAGCACTCCTCCTGAAGGCCTGAGGTCAGGTCCACCCAGCAAGCTGCAAACACCACAACTGTCACCTAACTGGGTGAACCATTTGCAGGCCTGAGGAGTGGCTCACTCAGCCTATTGCAACTACTTTCAACACCAGTATGTACCACTTGGGAGCAAGAGGGTTGGTTGTCTTATCACTGCTACTGCCATCACCCACACTATACCTGCTTCCAGGGACAGGAGAACTATCTACCTGCTCAGCTCACCACTACCACTGCCAACATCCAAGTAAGCTGTCTGGAGGCACCAAAATTGGCCTTTATGAACACTCTAATATCTGTGCCCTTGAAGGTAACACTGGGGCCCAAGGACAGTCATTCTGGGCCTGCAGATACAAACACTGGGGCCCAAGAACTGGCCCACCTGGCATCCTCATTCCCAGTAAAATTTCACCAAAGCCTCCACTAACATCTGCACCATAATCCATTAAGGGTAACAAAAACATCACTGACACTGTTTAGAGGTGAAGAAATCACACAGAGACTACACTACTGCACGCATGTAGAATCACTTCCTAAATTTCCTACTCATTCTATTATCTTCAGAAAAATATCCTTCCCTATTCAAGTAAATTTAAAAATTGGAGGAGTAATTGTTAAAATATATGCAAATGCACATATCAATATAAGGGTTCAAGAAACATTTTAAAAAGGAAACATGAAAACTCCAAAGGAACATAATAATTTTCTAACAACAGATTCTAATGGAAAAAAATTAGGAAACCCTAGAAAGAGAATTCAGAATAATAACATTAAAGAAGCTTCATGAGATATAGAAGAATATAGACAAAGAATACAAATAAATCAGAAAAAACAATTCAAGATTTGAACAGGAAATATACCAAAGAGGTATTATTAAAAGGTACCAAATAAAAATTCTGGAATTTAAGAGTTCATTGAAGCAAATACAAAATACATTCCAAAGTTTCAACAATAGACTAAATCAGGTAGAATTTCTGAGGTAAAGACTCTCAGAACTTTAAGAGAGGTCTTTTGAAATAACCCAGTCAGACAAAGTAAAGAAAACAGCATAAAAAGGAAAACAAAGTCCACATGATATATGGGATACAATAAAGGACCAAATATTCATATTTTTGTGTGTTTCAGAGGGAAAAGAGAAAATATAAAGGTCAGAAAACTTATTTAATGAAAGAATAGCCAAAAACTTCCCATATCTAAAAAGATTTAGAGATCCAGGTAAAGGAAGCTTAAATGCCCCAAATAAAATTAAAAAGGCCTTCTCCACTGCACATTATACTCAAATGGTTAAAAGTAAAAGACACAGAGTAAATTCTAAAATCAGCAAGAGAAAAGCATCTTTCACATAAAAGGGAAGCTCTCTTAGACTAACAGCATATTTTTCAGTTGCATTTTTATAGCCTAGAGAAGAATGAGATGACACATTCAAAGGAGTGACCAAAAATAACAATAGTAACAGTGACAAAACCCTCTATCCAAGAATAATATACCCTTGGTAAATGAACAAAAATTAAGATTAACTCAGACAATTAAATGTTGAGGAAAATTATCATTACTAGACCAGCACTTTAAGAAATTATTAAGTGAGCCCTACACCTAGAAGAAAATGATGATGTCTGAAAATTGATTTAAGGAAATAATCCACAAAATCTTCCCAAGTCTAGCAAGAGTGTTAAATATCCAAATTTAAGAGGCCCAGCAATACCTAGGCAAGTATATGGCCAAAAGAAATTCATCATGGCTTATTATAATCAGAAAATCTAAAGTAAAAGTGAATTAAAGAATTTTTAAATTAGCAAGATAAAATAATGTCTAGTCCACTTAGAAGAAAAACTTTCTCACAATAACAGTGAACTTTTTAATAGAAACTTTCTGGTCAGAAAAGAATGGCTTTGAATTGTCAAAGTGCTGAATGATAAAAACTGCCAAGCCAAGATTTTATATCCTGTCCCCCAAAAAAGGAAAGAGAAGTAAAATTTTTCTGAGACAAGAAAACACCAAGTTAATTCATCACAACTAGGCTGGCCTTATAGGAAATGCTCATAGGGGTCTTAATCATGGAAATAAAAGGACAGTTTTCACCATTATGTAAACACACACAAGGTCTTATAAAACAATCACACAAAGAAGAAAGAGAAAGGAAACAAAAGGCAACACAAAAGACGTTCATCAAACCATAAAGACAAAAAGAGAATAAGAAATGAAGAATTTATAAAGTAACTAGGAAACAATGAGCAATATGATAGGAACAAAGCTTGACATATTGCTATTAATTCTGAAAATTAATATATTAAATATTCCACTTAAAGTTACACATGGGAGAATGGATTTGAAGAGTATAATCTAACTTTATGCTTCTTTATAAGAAACTCACCTTACCCCTATAGACACATAGATGGAAAGTAAAAGGGTAGTGAACTCTATAATGCCAATGGATATCAAAAGCAAACATAATTAGCTACGTTTATATCAGACAAAATAGTCTTTAAATCAAAAATAGTGAAAAAAGACCAAGAAGGTCATTATGTCATGATAAAGGGATCAATTCAACCAAGAGTTATAACCAAGAGTTATATAAGTATATATGCATCCAACATCACAGCACATAGATTGATAAAATATAGATTGATATTACTACACACAAAGAAAGAAAGAGAGAGGAATATAATAATAGTGGGGAACATCAACACCCATCTCACAGCTTTAGGACAGATCATTGAGACAGACTAGTAACTAAGAAACACTGGATTTAAATTGGACTTTAGATGAAATGGGCCTAACAGATATTTACAGAGCATTCTATCCATCAGTAACAGAACACACTTTTTTTCTCATCAACACATTGAACATTCTCCAAAATACATCCAGGTTAGGTCATAAAAAAAAGTCTTAAGAAATATTAAAAAATCAAAATCATATCAAATATATTTTCAGACTACTGTGAAATAAACTTCAGAAACGACACAAAGACATGTTAATTAAACAATATGTCTTGAATGATCACTGGGACAATGAAGAAATTACAGCTGGGATGGCACCTATGGCTCAAAGGAGTAGGGTGCCGTCCCCATATACAGGAGGTGGTGGGTTCAAACCAGGCCCTGGCCAAAAAGTGCAAAAAAAAAAAAAAGAAAAGAAAAGAAAAGAAAAAGAAATTACGGCTGAAATTTTTTGAAACAAATGAAAATGAAAACACACCATACCAAAATACATTCAATACAGCAAAAACAATGCTAAGAATTAAGATCAGAGCATTAAATACCTACATATAAGAAAGAAAGAGGTCATAAATTAACATTCTAATGTCACACCTTAACAGATTAAAAAAAATAATAAATTTTACCCAAAGTTAGCAGATGAAATTTTACCCAAAGTTAGCAGTGTACAAAATAACAATGATCAAAGCAGAACTAAATGAAAGATCAAAAAAACAATATGAGTTCAACAAAATGAACAATTGGTTCTTTGAAAGGCTAAACAATATTGAAAAACCAATATTAACCAGGAAAATAGCAGAGGTGATTCAAATCAAATAAATCAGAAATGAAAAAAGAAGCCATTGGAACTACTACTGTAAAGATATAAAAGATTATTAGAGATATTAAGAACAACTACCTATATGCTTGAAAATTAGAAACCTAGAGGACATGGATACATTTCTGGAAACAACCTTCTAAAGTTGAACCAGTAAGAAATAGAAGTCCTAAATAGGTCAATAATGAGTAGCAGGATTGAAATGGTAATAAAAAAACCTCCCAACAGAATTAAGCCCAGAACCAGACGTATCACAGAAAAATTCTACTACATGTACAAAGAAGAATACCACCTAAAAATGTTCCAAATAAGAATACCTATTGTCCTAAAACTGTTTCAAAATAATTAAAAAGGAAAATTTCCCTAACTTATCCTGATACCAAACCAGACATAAATGCAACTGAAAAAAGAAAACCACAGACCAATAACCCTGATGAAAATAGGCACACAGCTCTGAACAAAATACAGCAAACTGAATTTAGGGATTTAAGCCAATTTCAAATATGCAAATCAATAAATGTGATATATCACATAAACCAATTTAAGAATTAAACCATGTGATTACCTCAATGATGCAGAAAAGGTATTTGGTAAAATTTACATCCCTTTGTTACAAAATCTCTCAACAAAATATGCATAGATGAAATATGTCTCAAAATAGTAAAAGTCATATATGAAAAACTCACAACCAACATTATATTTAATGAGAAAAAGTTGAAAATATTCCCTCCGAGAACTGAAACAAATTATGATATGATCTTGGTCTAGAAAACCCTAATGATTCTCCCAAATAACTCTTTACATTTGATAAATGAATTCAGTAAAATTTCAGGGTAAAAAATCAGTAGCATGTTTATACACCAATTATAATTTAACTGAGAGCTAAATTAAGAAGCAACCCCATGTACAATAGGCATAAAAATAATAAAATATTTAGGAATATATTTAACCAAGTAGGTGAAAGTTCTCTACAATTAAAACTACAAAACATTGATGTAGGAAATTTGAGATAACACAGAGAAATGGAAAAACATCTCATGCTCATGGATAAAAAGAATTAATATTGTTAAAATTACCATATTTCCCAAAGAAATCTACAGTAAAGGTTTTGGGTAAAATCTGTTATTTTTAATTTGTTAAGGTGTGACATTAGAATGTTAATTTATGGCCTCTTTCCTTATTCTTTGTAGATACTTAATGCTATGACTTCCCACCTTTTATTTTTAGGCAAATGGATCAGCACAAGGTAAGGGACTAATCCTCAATATATTAGACTTCAAGCAAGGAAGAATCTTAATCTTTCTTTCTTTTCTTTTTCTTTTTTTTTTTTTTTTTTTACTAGAAATGGTCTGTGTTCTCAGCTTACTGATTTATTATTTAACCAAAGGCCTAATGAGTAAGCTACTGGCTAGAGTGGATGTTAGTGGAAATGCTACAGGCTACTCACCTTTGCAAAACTGTGAAGTATTTTGAAAAAATCAAGCATCCATGTCAGTATATGTATGTGATGGATAACCAGTCCCAGTGCAATAAACTTGTTCGAGAAATGAGCTCTTACAGACCCAAATTGGTCACTTACTTTCTATGGTGGCAAGTCACTTAATTTTTGTAGGTCTCAGCTTTTCTATTTAGAAAATAAGAATAATAAGGCATGCCTCATGGAGCTATTTCTTATACAGACATGGAAACACATGGATATACTTGGAAACACATTTACTGTGGAACGGAATTAGATTTCAGATGGTTTTCCCTTACTGAATGTGATCTGAGATGTTTTGGAAGGGAATGCTAGTTTTCCACATTGGATCTCACAGGGTGACATCCTGTACCTTGAAGTCAACGTGTTATTACATTTATAGTAACAGAAATTTAACTCTGTTATTGTAATGAAAATACTTAAGGGATCAACATATAAAACTGGAAGCCATTTTATGATTTATGTAAAATAAATATTAATAGAATTTATCGTATTTAGAGTACTTGTGCATCTCTGACACACGTTGACTAATGTTAGAGTTCCTGGGAAGTCAAATAAGTGATAAAATTACCCTCCTGAATGTTGAATAATAGGTGAAATGTATGGAAAATGTTAAGGGATAGTTCTTCCAAGTCATATAACATCCCACATATACTCCACAACACAATATGTCTCTCATTTATACCACTGTATCCCCGATATATAATAGACATTGAAAAATTCACACTCTGTGACTTTTTTTTATTAAGGTTTTCTTTCATAATCTTTTTTTACTGGCATCTATAACATTATCTATTATTTTGGGCTTACCTAGTTATAATCCCTTTCCTATTTATCTAGTGCCCAGTCAGAAATCTAACCTCAGTTGACTACAAATTAAAGAAAAATTGTTAAAACTTTTATAGAGGTGTTCAGATGAACCTCCAAAGTAGTTGTCTTAGTCATTTCTAGGTATTATACACAGTCCCAAGGAGTAAGGTAACTTATAAACAACAGAAATTCATTTCTCACAGTTCAAGAAACTAGAAGTCCAAGATCAGGGTGGTAGTGCAATCCAGTTCTGGTGAGGGCCCTCTTCTGAGCTGTAGAAGGCTGACTTATTATTATATGTTTACATGTCAGAGAGTGGGCTAGCCACAAGAGCTCTCTAGTGTCTCTCTCTTTTATAAATGTGCTAATGGCATTCATGAGAGCTTTACCCTCATAACCCAAAAAACCTCCCCATGCTCTAATGCAGTCACATTGGAGGTCAAGATTTCAACATACGAATTCTGGAGGGTCACAAATATTCTATCTCTAAACAGCAGTGCTTCCCACTAGAATTACTTCTGAATCTTTAAAAAGAAATGAAATCTTTGGCCCATTGAGTAAATGTTCTGATTGAATCATTTGATACAAATATAATCTTATTTTATTTTATTTTATTTTTAATTATTAATTTTTATTAAATCATAACTTTGTGCATTGATGCATTATGGGGTTCAGTGTACTGCTTTGATATACAATGTGAAATGCTTACATTGCACTGAGTAACACATCCATCATAATTATACTCATTTCTTAATAGTTTTGAAATGTACCATTGCATCGTGAACATTAGGTGAGGTCCCCCCAAATCCCCTCCCTTCTCCGATATCCTTCTCCACTCACCCTCCTTTTCCATTCTACTTTCTGGACTCTAGTTATGTTTTGCCATTAATATAATGTCTAGGTGATTATATATTGATTTCATAGTAGTATTGAGTACATTGGATACTTTTTCTTTCCATTTGAGATACTTTACTAAGAAGAATATGTTCCAACTCCATCCAGGCAAACATAAAAGATGTGAAGTCTCCATCCTTTTTTATGGCTGCACAGTATTCTATGGTGCACATATACCACAATTTGTCAATCAGTTCATGGCTGGAGGGGCACTGGGCTGTTTCCAAGTCTTGGCTATTATTAACTGAGCTGCAATAAACATTCTGGTGCAAATATCTTTGTCGTAAAATAATTTTTGATCATCGGGGTATATACCTAGTAGAGGAATTACAGGATCAAATGGTAGGTCTACTTTTAGTTCCTTGAGTGTTCTCCAAACTTCTTTCCAAAAAGATTGTATTAGCTTATATCCCCAACAGCAGTGTAGAAGTGTTCCCTTCTCTCCGCATCCATGCCAACATCCATAGTTTGGGGATTTTGTGATGTGAGCTAATCTTACTGGAGTTAGATGATATCTCAAAGTGGTTTTGGTTTTCATTTCTCTGATGATTAAGGGTGATGAGCATTTTCTCATGTGTTTGTAGGCCATGCACCTGTCTTCAGCAGAGAAGTTTCTATTCAAGTCTCTTGCCCACATAGAACTGGGGTTATTTGTTCTTTTCTTATAAATTAGTTTGAGTTCTCTGTAGATTCTAGTTATCAGAACTTTGTCAAAAGCATAACCGGCAAAAATCTTCTCCCAGTTGAAAGGTTGTCTGTTTGCTTTACTTACTGTTCTCTTGGCTGTGTAAAAGCTTTTTAGTTTGGGGTGGTGCCTGTGGCTCAAAGGAATAGGGCACTGGCCACATATGCCAAAGGTGCGGGTTCAAACCCAGCCCCAGGCAAAAACTGCAAAAAAAAAAAAAAAGCTTTTTAGTTTGATTAGATTCCAGTAATGTATTTTTGGTGTTGCTTCAGTTGCCCAGGGGGTCCTCCTCATAAAATATTCTCCAAGGCTGATTTATTTGAGCGTTTTCCCTGCGCTCTCTTCTAGTACTTTTATAGTTTCATGTCTTAAGTTTAAATCTTTTATCCAGTAAGAATCGATTTTTGTTAAGGGTGAAAAGTGTGGGTGCAGTTTCAGTCTTCTACAGCCAGTTCACCCAGCACTATTTGTTAAATATTGAGTCTTTCCCCCACTGAATAGTTTTTATAGGATTGTCGAAGATCAAAGATGATAAGTAGCTGGGTTCATCTCTTGGTTCTCTATTCTGTTCCGTAAATTCACCTCTCTGTTTTTTGTGCCAGTCGTATGCTGTTTTGATCACTATAGATTTATAGTATAGCCTAAAGTCTGGTAATGTGATACCTCCTGACTTGTTCTTATTTGTGACTAATGTCTTGGCTAATCTAGGTTTTTTCCTGAATCCATATAAAACAAAGTACTATTTTTTTCAAGTTCTTTAAAGTATGACAATGGTGCTTTAATAGGGATTACATTAAATCTGTAGATTGCTTTGGGTAGTATGGACATTTTGACAATGTTGATTCTTCCCAGCCATGATCATGGTATGTTTTTCCATTTGTTAACATCTTCAGCTATTTCTTTTTTTAGAGTTTTATAGTTCTCTTTATAGAGATCTTTCACATCCTTTGTTAGGTAAATTCCCAGATATTTCTTCTTCTTTGGCACTTCTGTAAAATAAATAGAGTCCTAGACTATATTTTCAGCTTGACTGTTGTTGGCATATATAAAACCTACTGATCTGTAAGTATTGATTTTGTATCCTGAGACACTGCTGTATTCCTTGATCATTTCTAAGAGTTTTGAAATTGAGTCCCTGGGATTTTCCAGGTATGGGATCATATCATCAGTGAAGAGTGAGAGTTTGATCTCCTCTGACCCTATTTGGATACCCTTGATCACCTTCTCTTGCCTGATTGCAATTGCTAAGACTTCCATTACTATACTGAATAGCAGTGGAGACAGTGGGCATCCTTGTCTCATTCCTGATCTGAGTGGAAATGTTTCCAATTTTACACCATTCAATATGATATCGACTATGGGTTTGATGTAGATGGCCTCCATCAGTTTAAGCAATGTCCTTTCTATGCCTATTTTCTTAAGTGTTTTAATCATGAAAGGATGCTGGATATTATCAAAAGCTTTTTCTGCATCAATTGAGAGGATCACATGGTGTTTGTTTTTTATTTTATTGATGTGATGTATTATATTTATAGATTTGTGCATGTTGAACCAACCCTGTAACCCTGGAATAAAACCTACTTGATCATGGTGTATAATGTTTTTGATGTATTGTTGAATTCTGTTTGCTAAGATCTTATTGAATGTTTTTGCACCGATATTCATTAATGATATTGGTCGATAATTTTCATTCTTTGTTGGATCCTTTCCTGGTTTGGGAATCAGGGTGATATTTGCTTCATAGAATGTATTGGGAAGTATTCCTTCTTTTCCTATGCTTTGGAAAACATATAACATAGGTACTAGTTCCTCTTGAAAGATTTGATAGAATTCAGATGTGAAATCATCTGGTCCCAGACTTTTCTTTTTTGGGAGATTTTATATTGCTGGTGCTATTTCAGTGATTGATGTAGGTCTATTCAAGTTTTTCTAATTCTTTCTGGTTGAGTCTAGGAAGGTGGCGTGCTTCCAGGTATTGGTCCATTTCCTTCAGATTTTTATAATTCTGAGAATAGAGATTTTTTTAGTAATCATTGAGGATTTTTTAAATTTCTGATATGCCTCTTATTTCTCCTTTACTGTTTCTGATAGATGACATTAGAGATTTTACTTTTCTGTTTCTGGTTAGGTTGGCAAAAGGTTTATCGATTTTATTAGTCTTTTCAAAAACAACTTTTTGTTTCGTTGATCTTCTGAATGATTCTTTTGTTTTCAATTTCATTTAATTCTCCCCTAATTGTGGTTATTTCTTTTCTTCTGGTGGGTTTGGGGTTGAAATGTTCTTCCTTTTCCAGCTGCTTGAGATGGTTCATTAAGTTGTTGGCTTCCTCTCTTTCTGTTTTCTTGATGAAGGCTTCCAATGCTATAAATTTCCCTCTTAGGTCTACCTTTGCAGTATCCCACAGGCTTTGATAATTTGTGTCTTCATTATCACTTTGTTCCAAAAATTTAGTGATTTCCTTCTTAATCTCCTCTTGGACCCAGCTATTATCATTCAACCCAAGATTATTTAGTTTCTATGACACTGAGTATGAAGATTCCTGTTTTGGTTGAGTTCAACTTTTATTTCATGAGGGTCCAAGAAGACACAAAGAGTAATTTCTATACTTTCAAATTTGCTGAGGGTAGATTTGTATCCCAGGATATGATCTATTTTGGAGGATGATCTGTGGGCTGATGAGAAGAATATATATTCTATTTTATTAGGATGAAATGTTCTATAGAGGTCTGTAAAGTTCATTTTTTCTAGGGTCAGATTTAAGTATACTATTTCTTTGTTTAGTTTCTTCTTAGAGGATCTACCCAGAACTGTCAAAGGGGTGTTAAAATCTCCAACTATTATAGTGCAGGAAGATATCAAGTTGTTCATATCCATTAGGGGTTGCTTTATAAATTGAGGAGCATTCTGGCAGGGTGCATAAATGTTAATTATCAAAATCTCTTCATGGTGGGTCTTCTTGACAAATATGTAGTGACCTTACTTATCTTTGTTGGTTTAAAGCCAATTGTATCTGCAACTAAAGTTGCAACCTCTGCTTTTTTTGGTTTCTGATTGCCTGCATTATAGAAGTCCATCCCTTCACCCTGAGTCTATTTTTATCCTTTTTTTGTAAACAGCAGATATCCAGTCTATGTATCCAGTCAGCCAGACTGTGCCTCTTTAGAGGGCAATTTAAACCATTCACATTAATTAAGAGAATTGATGGTGTCTTGGGTGTCATGATTTTTAATCCCTTCATCACTGTGGAAGTTGGGTTTTGTTAAAAAATTTCTGGGTGAGTTTACTTTGGAGATAGAGCATTGCGCTAGTCATTATGAAGGATGGGTCTAAGAATATCCTGGAGAGCTGGTTTAGTCATGGCAAATTTCTTCAACATGTCTGTGTCATTAAGGCATTTGATTTCTCCATCACAAATGAAACTCAGTTTAGCTGGATACAGGATCCTGGGCTGGAAGTAGTTTTGTTTTAGGAGATTGTAGGTTGATGATCATCCTCTTCTGGCTTGAAACGTTTTGGCTGAGAGATCTGCAGATCTCTAGGTTATGCTTTTCTTACATCTGGCTGCTTGCAGAAATTTCTCCTTTGTCTTAACTTTGGCAAAGTTAATCACAATGTGTCTAGGAGATAATTTATTTGGATTGAGTCTTGCTGGGGTTGTGAAACTGTCTACTATCTGAAGTTCTGTATGTCTTGCAATGCCTGGGAAATTCTCCAAAATCTCGTGGAGTAGAGCATCTGTACCTTTAGGACTATCCTCTTCTCCTTCAAGAATTCCTATGAGATGAATGTTTGATCTTTTGGAGTGATCCTACAACTCTCTCAGGGAATGATAAGTTTTTGCTCTCCATTTGTCTGCTTCTTTAAGCATTTGGGAATGTTCAAAAGCTTTGTCTTCAGTTTCAGAGATCCTTTCTTCTGCCTGGTCAGCTCTACTACTGAAGGATTCTACTGTATTTCAGAGCTCCTCAACTACCTTTTTCATTTCCTTGAGCTCTGCTATCTCTTTCCTCATTATGTCCATATTTTTGGTGACTTGGGCTTTGAATTCATTAATTTTTTAAGACAACTTAGAACTACTCTTTGGAATTCAATTTCTATCTTTTCTTCCATTCTATTTATCTTATTTGCCATCCATATTCTGAATTTGATTTCTGACCTTGCTGCCATTTATCTATGCATGGCATCTTCAGTTGTATCTCCTTTGTCATTTCTTGGGGGTGTTGATCTACTCTGGTTAGTCTCACTCTTCCTCAGGCTGGTCTCAAACTCCTGAGCTCAGGAAATCCAGCCACCTCAGTCTCCCAGAGTGGTAGAATTCTAAGTGTGAACCTAATTTTTTTTTTTTTTTTTTTTTACTAATTAGGTGACATTTAGAGATGTTGAAGTTTTTTAACTTTACAATTTTTTTTTTTGAGGTAAGTTTTAGAATTTTGTTTCTTTGGGAAGTTTAAAACTGGGTTTGTTCTGTTCTGAGGTAGTCTTATATATAATTATATCTAGAAAAGAGAAAAATTGATGACATTTCAATGACCTATTATGTTGCAACAGTTTAATTGACTAAATTCATGATTAAATGAAATTTTTACTCTGACTGCAAAAAAAAAAAGAAAAAGAAAAACTATCTGAATTGCAGAGCAATGTAAAAATGAATTAAATCATTAATTATGAAGCACCAGTTCTTAGAGAGGGTTATACATTTAACATAAATAATATTATTATGCTTCCTACCATGTGGCATTTAGATATTCTACGGTTAGTGTAAATAATTAATATACATTCTTCAAAATAATCTTCTGAGGGTCTATTTTTATTCTAAAATTATACAAAGTGAAATTGAAACCTGAGAGGTTAAATTACTTTCCAAGAGTTAAAATATACATTTGTCAGAGACCACGTCATACCACAAGGATGTGATATTGTCTACTCTGATCATTGCACTGAAAGAATCCTTTAGTGCTCTTATCTAGAGACAGTCAAACTGAAATTGAAGACACAGTTCTCTACATGACCACCCCTTTCTGACATTAACTGCAAGTTTGTTGAGATGGCTCCTCAAACCACTTTCCATTTTGATAATTTACTATGGGTCCACACAGAACTCACTGAAAGCTATTAAACTCACAGTTGCAACTTACAGATTAAAATCAGACAAAGAAAGAGATGTAGTGGATAGTCTGGGAGGATTCTAAATGTGAAGCTTTTGTTGTCTTCTCTTATGAATTGGACCATACCAGCACAGATATGTGATAATATATTGAGTCTTGGCCAGGCACAGGGGCTCTCGCCTGTAATCCCAGCCCTCTGGGAGGACAAGGCAGGTGAATTGCTTGAGCTCAGGAGTTCAAGATCAGCCTGATCAAAAGCAAGATCCCAGCTAGTGTATGATGCCCCATGATCATATCAATGTACACAGCTATGATTTAATAAAAAATAAATAAATAAATAAATAAAATAAGCAAAATCCCTTCTCTACTAAAGCTAGAAAAATTAGCCAACAACACCTGTAGTCCCAGATACTCTGGAGGCTGAGGCAAGATGATTGTTTAAGCCCAAGAGTTTAATGTTATCATGAGCTATAGTGCCATGGCATTCTACCCAGGGCAACAGAGTGAGACTATGCCTCAAGAAAAAAAAAAATATATATATATATATATAACTTATTTATGTAAGTTATATATATATGTATATATATAACTTATTTATGTAAGTTATATATATGTATATATATGAGTTATATATATGTGTGTGTGTGCGTGTGTAGAGAGAGAGAGAAAAAGAGAGAAAGTGAGAGTATTACCAGCTAAGAAACCTCACTCCCTGTGTCAGTGCCCTAAGTTTTTATGAACATTCATTACATAGTCATGAATAGTCAGTAGTCAATAGTCATAGTCATAGTCAGTCATCCACATGCTGAAACTCATACTCCAGGTCCACTGATACTGTAAGACTCAAAGTCTTCACCCTAAATCACCTGATCAGTTTTTCTGGTGTGGCTAGCTCCTGCCTTAAACAGATACTCCTATTAGGTACAACTTCATAGCAGCAATGGGCAAGGGCAAGACCCTTCTTGGTCAAGGCCATATTCTTTACTTCACATCCACAAATACTTCCTATAGTCATTCATTTCCAGGCATTCTTTTATTCAAAAACTATTCATTTAGTAGCTACCCTGAGAGACATTTCAGTAGGTCCTGAAAATCCGTGAAGAAAAGAGACATGGTCTGCCCCCATGAAATGTGTGAGATAGTAAACATTAAAAGAAAAGCACATAAATCATCATATAGTTATGCATCACTTGATGAAGGGAATACATTCTGAGAAATGTACTGTTAGGCAATTTCCTTATTGTATGTACATCATAGAATGTATTAACACAAACCTAGATTATATAGCATACTATACCCCTCGCATACCTATTGTTTCTAGGTTACAAATCTGGGCAGCATGTTACTATACTGAATAATGCTATATAATTGCAAGCATTTCTGTACCTAATATAGAAAAGATAAAGTAAAAATTTTGTATTATAATCTGATGAGAGCATGGTTGCTTATCCAGTCCATCACTGATTAAAACATACTTACAGAGCATATGACTATAATTAAAATCTTTGATAAAATAAATGAATGAAAGTATAGCTCTTTACAACTGAAAAAGGTCAAAATGTAATATAGACACAGTACTTAATAAAGCCTTACTGACAAAGGGGCATGTGAAATGACATCTAATAGTCTACAGTTGCCTAAGTTAAAATTAGATTCCATAATGTTGATCATAGACTGTTTTCATATTCTACTCAATAGATGGTTGACCTTTACGATTTTTCTTCAAAAAAGTTGTCCCAATTACCTCCCTGAAACCAAGAATTATAAAGCACTTCAACAGTACATAATGCTATATTATGTACTTACATCAGAGTAATAAACAATTGTGTATTGGGCATCTATTATTCTAGACATTGAGTAAACAAACATCAGTGAAAAAACATAGAATAAAACCTCTGTCTTCATGTAGCTAACAGTCTATAGTCATTTAAATAACTGAATTTTAGCTCTTTGGATGATTATAGAACACTGTTTTACAATGTTAAATCTCTTTTAGACTATCTTTTAAATACCATTTCTACAACAAAGTATCTGTGATCTGGATGAATTACTTTGTAATTAAATTCTGTCAGTGCCTAAATTCCTTCATATGTAAAAGGTGAATAATAAAAATACTTATCTCGTACAGTTGTTGTAAAGGGCAAAAAGCGTATTGAATAATTTGAATATTTTTTAAATATTTGATTTTGGCATAGCTCTTGTTTTCCCCTTAACTTACAGAATGCCTATAGTATACTTCACATTTCTTGCCCTCAGCTTCCTGATTTTAAAATGAGGAGTTTGGATAGCTTATCACTAAAATCCTTATAATCTCTGTACAAAGTTAAATCTTTAAAATATTCTCTGACCTTATGTAGGCTTCTAAAAGCCAGGCTGTACTGCTTTGTACATAAATTTGAGGAGAACCTAGTACAAAGTAACAAATCTTTATTTTTGTTTTTCATGATGTTAATTAAAAACGTAAAAATTATTCCTTAGCCAGAATTTTCATGTCTACTATTTTGAAGTTAACCTTTGTGTCAAAAGGAAAATTAACCAATACCATAACCTCAACTACTGAATTCTACTGGAGGAACACAATTCAACAATGTGCTGCTAGAAAGCCATATTAAAAAAGAAGTCTTCTACAGTCAGCAACAGAAAATTAAGATGGGCAGGAGTTAGAAGCCCAATGCCCCACTCTTCCCCCAAAAATAGTAAAGTTGGGGTAGTTATTTGGCATTTCTCTCTTGCCCAGAGATAATTAGAAAAAAATAAATTTAGAAATTACTTTGTTTTGAAGATAAAGTAAATGCTAATTTACCACTGTCCTACTGAATCTCATGCCTCAGTTCAACAGATCAAGATAGAGGTAGTGATCAGAGGAATCAAATTCCAAAGAGATGTGAAAGTAACAGTAAGCGCTTGTGTTATAAACTGATAACTGATTCCTATAAAACCAGTTCAGGCCATTGATCTTTTATTTTCTTTCTTGAACTGTGAGATGAATAGTCAATGTGATCTAAAGACTTGTGGTTTAAAGGAAAACAAATGAAATAGACAAGTTGGAAACTCAATAATGAAACAATGAAAACAAAAGAATCTCTTTTGAAACCAAAACATGAGCATTTTTAGAATGGCTAAAATTCTTAGAGACATATCAGTTTGAAATGAAATGAAAGGGAATTTAAATTCATGATAATTTAGGGAACATCACCAAAGTAAGATGCTTAGTAAAATGTGTAAGTAAAAATGTATAATACCATTAACTAAGAAATTTGAAAGCTTTGGAACTCTATAAAAGAAATAAGCATTAATATCAGCACAATGTCATAATATGAAATACCATATAAAGATACATGAAGGTAGATTTCACAGTAGTGAAAAATATTTGCTACTTTGAAAACATACTTATAAAATTATTAGAACAATAGAAGGGTGTGCAATTTATTTGAGAAAGTGTTTTTATTATTATTATTATTTTGAGAGAGTGTCCACTCAGTCACCCTGGGCAGCATGCCATGGCATCATAACTCACAGTAATGTCAAACTCTTGGGCTTAAGCTGTCCCCTTGCCCAATACTCATAAGGTGGGACTACATGTGCCCCTCACAATGCCTGGTTAGCTTTTCTCTTTTTAGTAGAGACAAGTCATTCCCTTGGTCAGGCTGATCTCAAACTCCTGAATTTAAGCAATTTAAGCAAGGCTAGTGGACTAGCCTTGGCCTCCCAGAGTGCTAGGATTATAGGCATAAGCCACCACATCTGAGAAAATTTTATTTTTTTACATAAATAATGCAAATTTTTGTTACCAGGATTTATTTAACAAACATAATTTAATTTTATAAATTTAATTGTCTTACTGAAAACAAAGAAAATGATGAAAAACAAAAATGGATCCTATTTAACTACAAATTATATTTCTGAAAAATACTATACCATTGCTTCACAAAATCAAAGTTTGTTTTAGATTGTATAACAGTTCAGTTACTTAAGATATCTTGAGATAAACTTTATTATTAAATTAAAATATTTTACTCTGAGTTCATTAAAAATTTTTATTTTGACTTTTCTTTTTTTAAAAGATGTATTCATCAATTTTATTTGAAGGGCTTTACGTAGATTATTCTTAAAATCTCAGATTAATATGAAGGTACAAATGATTAGGTTATATTTTTGGAGTTTTTCAGGCTAAGTCCAAGAGCTAAAAGTAGACCTTCCATTTGATCCTGCAATCTCATTACTACATGTTTACCCAGAAGAAAAAGAAATCATTTATTTTGATTTTTCTTAAAGCAGAATGTCTATATTAATACTAATTCAAAATATTTTTTCCTAATTCTTAAATAGTAGTCAGAATACTGTGATCATTAATTATAGCAAATATATTCACATATTTAACATATAACATATATTTTAAGAACTTGAAGTTTAATGGTAAAAGCAGTATAGCCATATTAGAATCATATGGAAAAATGAAAAGGTATTTTTGATACCTATAATCTCATAATTTCTTAATATTTTTCTTAGTCTTTTTATTTTTAGTCTCTTTTTTTAATGAACTTTTCAATATAACAATTTTATAATTTCTACAATTTGATATCTTGTTTTAAATTTTAATTTAAAGATACTTTTCAGCCAGGTACAGTGGCTCATGCCTGTAATCCTAGCAGGTAGATTTGGGGACCCGGAGACAGAGGCAGGTAGATTGCATGAGCTCATGAGCTCCAGACCAGTTTGAGCCAGAGCAAGACCTCGTCTCTAAAAATAGCTGCATGCTGTGTCAGATGCCTGTAGTCCCAGCTACTTGGGAGGCTGAGGCAAGATAATCGCTTAAGCCCAAGAATTTGAGGTTGCTGTGATCTGTGACGCCATAGCACTCTACTGAGGGCAACAAAGTGAGACTCTGTCTGAAAAAAATAAAGGATACTTTTCAAATTGCTACAAATACTTTCAGTCAAATTTGTAATAGATGCATACATACCTATATAGGTACACATATTTATGTACATATATAGATAATAATTTCCTTCACCATTTCCCTATTGTTGAACATTAGCCTAATTTAATTTTTTTTGCTATCATAAATAAACAAATATACCTATTAATGAATAAAATTTTCCAAATTTTATTTTTTTAGAGATAAATTTTCAGATCAATGATTATTTAATCACAAGTCAAATAATTAATTTTAAAAAGTATTTCCCCCTCTTTACTGTAACATATTCTGGGCTTTGGAAACTAGAGTGTATTTTAAAAATGTATATACCAATCTAAATAGAAAAAAATTCTAAGGGAAAAAAGCTTGCAGTTATCATTAGCATCAAAAAATTAAATTTGTGAAAGTAATTGCCAAGATATCTTTTATTCTTTGAACAGTAAAGTTTCAGTGTGTGCATGGTAACTGTTCACTGTCATCCACGAGACATCTAAAAGCTATGCTGTGTTTTGGGGAAGATATCTGATTATTATAACATTATTTCAAAACAGGAATTATAATCTCTGTTGCACAGATGATCCCTGTTGCACAGGGTTCAGAATCTCAGAGAAAGCAAATGGCTTGCCCAAAGCCACATAATTATTCAGTGGTAGAATCAAGAAAATAAAAAATGTTTGATCCCAAAGTGAGAAAAAAACTTTAAGATTACAGTTTGTATTGCTATGGAGTTATATCAATGCATTTGTTATTTCTCCAAACAGCCATTCTCCTCTCTCCTGTGAACTCACACTTCTTTCTTCCTTCTGGACGTGTTTTTTTCATGCCAGAAAAACTTACGCACACTTTCTTCATCTGACATCTCACCACTTAAAATTCTAGGGATTAGAGACACTTCAAGAACATAGTCTTTATCATCACACATAGTCTTAAAATGTGTGATTTTGGTTTGGATTTGTTAGAAGAGCCCTGAAGAGGAACCCTGAGAAGATAGTACAGAGAATATTGATATAGCCCATGCCTAGTTTTCCCTGTTATTGACACCTGACATTAATATAGTACATTAGTTCAGTTATTATCATTAACCAATATGATGTTTCATCATGAAATAAAGTCCACCCACACTCTATTAAGATTTCCTCAGTTTTGACCAAATGCTCTTTATCTGGCCGGGACACCATGTAGCATTTACCATTGCCATCAGTTGTTGAGTTTATTTACATTCCTCTAGACTGTAGCAGTTTTTCAACCTTGGATGACCGGTAGTTTTGAGGTCTACTACTGGAATTTTTCTAACGATTTTCTCATGGTAGAGTTATAAGTTATTGGGAAGAAGATCACAGAGGGACAGTATACCCATCACAACTAAGGTACCTGCCATCACAATGATTTATGACTTGATATTGAGTTTAATAACCAGGCTCGGGTATCATTATCTAGTTTATCCTCTGGAACATCACTATTTTTTCCTTCTTTTTATATTTATTCTTCTTTTTTAGAGTGGATAATTCTTCACTTTATCCTCGTAGTGCCTTTATTGTTACTTATCTTGGAGGGACACTGATTTTCTTTCATTTTCTCATTGTACTGAACTACTGGTACACAGAGGGAGGGCTTGGTTATCTTTGAATTGTAGTCACACTCAAAGAGCATGTCATATAGGGAATGGGCATTTAAATATTTGTTGGATAAACGAATCTTTTGTAAGTCAAAACAAGTTTTAGGGAGCCATTTTAGGGAGATATTTCAGTATCTTGAAATAGAGCTTGCCATAAATCTGAGACATAGTCTTAATGTATGTGACTTTAGTTTCCACACCTTTTCAACAACTACAGACCATTAATAAAAAGTAGAAATTTCTAAAATTTTTAAGTCATTGCATGATTTGTTTTTTAAAATCTTACAAAAACACTCAATATATATTTTAAAAAGTTATTTTCAAAGTGGGAGTGAAGGATTTTTAAAAAGCTCCATAATGAAACTATTATTAAAGAAAAACATCTTAAAAATGGTACCATTCAATACAATTTCTTTCCAAAACTCAAATTTTTTTAGTTATAGTAATAAAATAAACTCCTAGTACATTGGGAGGCTGAGGCAGGAGGATTGCTTGAGGTCAGAAGTTCAATACCAGCCTGGGCAATGTAATGAGATACTGTCTCTACAAAAAAATTTAAGAATTAGCCAGACATGGTGACATGTGCATGTAGTTTGAGATATTAAGAGGCTGAGGCAGGAGGATTGCTTAAGCCCAGGAACTGGAGCCTGAATTGAGCTATGATCAAGCCACTGTACTTCAGCCTGGGTGACAAAGTGAGCGCCTATCTTTAAAAATAAAATAAAATAAACTGTGAAATGCATGCATCTTACCAATAGGGCAGAAATTTTCTCTAATATTGGTCTCTGACATAAGGAATATCTAATTGAAAATGTTTATGAGTTGGTCATGGGTGTTTGTTATGTTTTATACTTTTTGATTACAAAATTAGATTTTGAGGAAACTCTTCTTTTCCTTCAGAAATGAAAATGATAATACTGCCTTTGAGATAAGTAGAGAAACGACATACCTTATAGCTATGAAAGGCAAAAAATTTCCTTAGAGTCTCTTCTGTTTCACTGAGCTTGAAACATAACATTTTACATTTTTATTTTATTTTATTATTATTATTATTTTTTTTTTTTGCAGTTTTTGTCCGGGGCCAGGTTTGAACCCACCACCTCCGTATATGGGGCTGGCACCCTACTCCTTTGAGCCACAGGTGCTGCCTACATTATACTTTTTTTAAAGGCAGTCTCATCTTCAGAGCACTATTTGGGCTTATTCTTTTGTGGACTTGGAAATTAATCACCTGCTACATAGTAAAAAATTCCCTTTAACGTGAAGGCTTTATTGGTACAATGGAAGTTAAATATCTCCATGCCTCATAAATCTCAGGAAAGTAATTCTACTTTTTGTTTGTCTTCCACTGAATTACTGATACCTGTTTAATATTTGCAGGTCCAAATATTTTAAATTAAATCAGAGATCATGGACTTACGATAACCAAAATCAAATGAATTAGAATAGTTAGCCACATAAATCTGCTTCCTCAGACTTCTCTGTAACTTTACACACTGCTTGTCAAGGCTGTAGAATTTCTTGTTGTCAGTAACCTCATACTTTACAATAAATACAACACTGAATCAAGTCAAGGAACAATGTCCATGTTTCATTACTAAGTTGTATACTATATAAACAACCCAGTTCTAGATGAATTCTTGTATCCTCCTCTAGGTATATATGAATAGTGATTTCTGGTAATATTTCAGAATACTTGGTAGTTAATATTTTAGTTTCAAAATTCTTTCTGGCATAATCATCTGATTTGTTAAATTTTCCATATCTGGTGATATTTTCATCATGAAATAGAGCTAATACTTTCTAAATACAGAGGAGATTTTCCACCCAAGGTTAAATAACCATACTCTTCTGTGTTTCTCCATGAAGCCGAAGGGAGAAGTGTATTAAATGTTCATGAGTAAAGGAAATTATGGACTGAAATTGCATAGACATTGACCTAAATTCTGATTACTTCTCTTATGTACTTCGAGAACTGGTACGAATTACTTAAACTCACTGTACCTCAATGTCTTCATTTATAAAATGGGAGGGGAAAAATAACAACTAACTTCATAGATTTGCAGTGAAGATTAAGTTAAATATGCATGGAAAGAATAGTCTCTGACATATTGTTGCCACTAGAGAGTGGTTCATATATGTATTATAAGGTGAGAGTAGAGAGAAACAAACAAAGAAAAACCTAATATATTCAATTTTCTACTGGCTCCAGAAAGAACTAAGATACTTTTATGTCTCCATGACCATAAATGCATCATTACTATTTGGTGCTTTACTGTCCTATCTTTGCCCAATTTAAATCTTCTTTTAGAAACTTTAAGTGTAAAAGGAAAAATCATATGTACTATACAGAAGAAAGGGAGTATTCTAGAATTGTATATTTTTCCTAAAACAGAGCGCTTTGCCTTTGCTAATGTAATCACATACCTAAAACTGTGTATATATATATACATATGTATATTAAATCTGAAATTCAAAAGTAAAAACAATAAGAGATGGGAATAAATGCAAATAAGACACCAATAGTATTACATATTCCAGCCACATTTTATAATTTATGTTAGAACATTATTGTGGTTCCACTTACCTTTTTTATGCATTTGAATTCTTTAAAAATATCCACAATACTTATTTATCTCACTTTTATATTTCTTAAGAATTCTTTTGTCAAAATATTCTCCAAATGTAATGAAGAATAGCCTTTTAGTTTCCTAATTATGGGTGCAAACATACAAGATGCAAGTAGTTTAGATTTCATGAAATTCAGGATTGTCTCTCTACTTTTTACATAGAGCTTGGGACTGTGCCGCAATAGTAACACTACCTCTAGTCAACCGTGTAAGGAAATACGAAGGAAAACTTTCGGAGGCAGGCCATCAGAGTAACATCCCCAGTTGGTCTTTCCTCCCAGTAAAATGAATTCTTTAGCAGAAAAGATTGTGAACATAAAAACTTAAGAACTGTGATCATATAGTTAGCTGCAAGAAAATATTGCAAGTAAAGTCAGAAAAAAGATTAAATGTGTCTGGGCACAGTTTAGATCACTGAAGATAGTTTCAGACAACATGGGGAACTAGCAGGCTATAAACTCCTTGTTTACATGGATTAATCTTCAGGTCCTCTAATATCCACGTTAATATTAGCAAAATAAATAGAAATAGGACTGCATTAATCAAATGCTCAGATAATTTATGTGTGTGTTTTGTCTTCTTATTTTCCTCATAAGAAGTTTTAATATATGGAAATATGGATTTCCACTTCACTGTAGAGGAAACAAATGACTGTTTACGCTTCTTAATTGTGATTAATGTTATCTTCTTTCAACTAGTCTTAGTATCTCAGTAAATATAAAATAAAAGATTTTGCTTCGTTAGTTTCTGAAAAAAAAATTGCAGTTAAAAGTGAAAATTATAGCATTATCTATTTGGTTTATCACAAATATAGAGAGATATGTAGATATAATATACATGGCAACTATAGCATTAAATATTGGAGTGGAAGTAGTGGGAAGAGAGTAGATGGACCTATGAAGTTGGAAGTTCTCTGCATTTCACGTGAACTAGACAATATTACTTCTTAAGAGACTGAAATGTAGGTATGATATTGTAATCCCCAGAGCAGTGACAAAATACAAGTATACTTTATATTTTTATGAACCATGTGACTTTTTATACTGAAGTTTATTTAACTGATATTTACTTGGCTATTCAAACCTTCTTATGAGTTTTGGTTTTTATTGGTGTATCTTTTTCCCTCAGTTTAATTTCAATCTATCTGTATCTTTATATTAAAAAAAGAATAAAGCAGAGCAGGATGAAGATGTAAAAAATAGTTTCTCTATATAATCAACCACATTATTTTGTAAAATTCCAATTGCAAAATTAACATAGCATTTTGATTTAAATGTAAAAATAAGTTATATATTAAAAGGCATGTAAAAGGGTAACTTAAAGCTGAGTCAATAAAGTTATACAACTTAGCAAATTAAAAAAAATAAATAAAAATAAAATGCATCACTTGTGGGTAGCATTCATTGCTGAATATCACCACTGTCACCTTCAAAGTCCTCCCCTTGGGAAGCTCTGCACTGATGCCAGTGCCTAGTCCACCCTTCAAAGCACTTTCTCTAGGAGGAGTTTGTGACTTAATTGTCATACTTCATACAATGACAGTTCTGATAGCCAATCCAGAAAAAGAGTTCCAAAATTGCTTTGAAGAGTGGACCAGGTACTGACTGGCATTTATGCATAGCTTCCCAAGGGGAGGACTTAAAAGATGACCTCATATGTGTGTATAAATATACATACATACACACACACACACAGTAGAACCTCCAATATTGCCCATCTAAATAGTACATAGACCAAAGAAGAAATAAAGAAAAGAAAAAAATATTTTAAATGGAAAATAATCATGATTTGAGAGATATAGGTAAGGTGTTGCTTTGAAAGAAATATAGAACTTTAAATGTTTACATTGAAAACATAAATGTCTAAAATTAATACCCTAAAATCTTCCTGAAGATGAGAGAATAGAAAAGTAAAACCAGAAAGAAAGTAAGGATTGAAATAACAAATATAAGAAGAGGAATTTTGTTTCAACAAAATTGAAAACAAGCAATAGAGAATATTAACAAATCCAACATACGGCCTTTGAAAGTATTAATAATATTGATTTACTTATAACTAAATTAATGAAAATAAAACTAGAAGGGAAACAACTTTTAGACATTGACCATAAAATAGGGATTACACTAGATACTTATAAATCTTTGGTATCCAACATGGATGCCCTAACTATGTGTGGCTATTTAACTTTAATTTAAATTAAAAAATCAAAATTTATTTTCTCAGTTAGATGAACTCCCTTTGAGACCCTCACCAGCCACATATGACTAGTAGTTACCTGATTGGGCAGTGCAGATGAAGAATATTTCCATTACCACAAAAGTTGTATTAGAAAGTATTGCCTGTTCGAAAGAAAATAAGGGAGTATCCTAAACCAAGTGTATACCAACAAATTTGACAACTAAGAGAAAAATGGACAAATTTGTTGAGTAATGTGATTTACCAAAATTAACGCAGGATGAAAGAAAATCTGTATATCTATGTTTATTAAAGATGTTAAATTTATTGTTTCAAATATTCTCAGAAAGAAAATGCTGAGCCAAATTACTTAATTAATTTTATCAAAAATTTGAAGATGGCAAAATCTTACACAAAATATATCAAAAAATACAGAAAAATAAAATCTATTCCAAATCATTTTAGACGGCTGACATAACCCTAATACCATGATATGACAATGGTATTGCAAAAAAAAAGTAATAATGTGACAAATAGCCCTGATAAACATAGTTGTAAAATTCCTTATACACTTCAACAAATTAAATTCTTCATTGTAGAAAGATAGTGCATAATAATTGAAAAAAGTTTGCCTCAAGAGTGCAGGGTTGACTTCATATGTGAAAAATCATACAGCATCATTCACTCTATTAAGATTTTTTGAAATTGAAAGCATATGAACATTTCAAAAGTTACAGAGAAGACAATTTAACAAAATTTACACATAACAATAAATATCTATGAAAACTAGTAATAGCATCTTACTTCCTATCACTATGCATGTGCATAATGTAAACATTGGATACTGTTTCCTTAATATAAGGAAAAAAGGAAACATGACTATTCTTATCTTTTCTACTCAGTATTGTACTACTCATTATAATAAAATAAGAAAAAGTAGTAAGAACATACTATTTTGAGATGTTAAACTGTCCGTTTACACAGAAATATGGGTTTTTGTAATAAAAAATCTATAAAACTACTACTAGAAGTAATATATGAATTTTAAAAAGTTACAGAATACAGGTAGAAATACAAACAATTTTAATTTTATATATTCTTGTACACCATCTTCGTGGATTAGACTTAATATTATAAAGATGTCAGTTCTTAAACTGATATAGATTCAACAAAACCTCACTAATCATTCCAGCAAAGTAATTTTATAGAATTTGACAATTTGATTTTTTTTTTTTTTTCAAAATGCAAAAGATTTGGACCCATCATAGTAATCTTCAAAAGCAACAGATTTGGAGACTACTATAATGCTTGATTTCAAGACTTACTTTAAATAAAACTCTATAACCCAGTTACAACCTAAGAATAGGGGAAAGGGGGAAAGGGATGGGAGGGAAGGGAGAGGTGGGTGGAGGGAGGAGGATTGGTGGGATTACATCTGCGGTGCATCTTACAAGGGTATATGTGAAACTTACTAAGTGTGGAATGTAAATGTCTTAGCACAGTGACTAAGAAAATGCCAGGAAGGCTATGTTAACCAGTGTGATGAAAATGTGTCAAACGGTCTATGAAGCTAGTGTATGATGCCCCATGATCATATCAATGTACACAGCTATGATTTAATAAAAAATAAATAAATAAATAAATAAAACTCAATGTTGCATGGTGCTCACCTCATATACCGGAGGTTGTGGATTCAACCCTGGCCCTGGCCAAAAACTGCAAAAACCCCCAAAAAAACCTCAATGTTTAATACGGTTTATTAGTTCATTCGTTTTTTTTATTCTTTCATATAATTATTGAGTTTTCAACCTTTGTTTAATCCATCAATAAGCTAGTCCCTGCTTATTAATTGCACTGCTGGAAGAAAAAAAATCAAATAAATGTGGAAATTGAAACCATCGTGCATTTTTATTTTCAAACTTCCCAGAAATACTGCAATGTTTCCTGAGTCAGCTGTCATTTGTGTTCTCCACAAAGGGTATTTCTAACATTTTCATTCTTTGTAAACCCCTGACTGTGCTATCTCCTGCTTAATTCTCAGCATATGACCTTATCAAATTTTCCAAGGATAAAAAAATAGAAACAGAACAGTGGAAACTCACATAATTTTAAGTTAATCTAAAACAATTAAGGTGACTGAAATCATACTTTATCTATTCCATTCTTTTTTGTCTAGGTGTGTGTGAAAGTATCATTCCTTTTTTAAAAGTGTTTCTCATTGTCTATGCTCTGACATCCTCAAGGACTTTGCTCTGTCTTCTTTCTCATTTCCCCTCCATCTGCAATCTATGTCTCTCCCTTAATTTGTCAGTGATTTCCAGATTACTCTTAGGACAATTTTTAACTTCCTTTGCACAGCTGATGAGATTCTCTAGCCTCTTCTTTTCCCCATTGTAACTATGTTGTTGTAGTTCAGACTTCTCATAGCTCCCTGACTTTGCCATATCCTTTCTCAATTTTGGACTTTTCTTACATGCTATTCTTCTCTTTAGACAGTCTGCATCCTATTTGGCATAGTGAATATATACTTCAGGAAATCTTCCAAAACATCCTTCTTCTTCTTCTTCTTCTTTTTTTTTCTCTCTCACTTGTATGGAGAAAAAAAACATGTATTTCTCAGCATATGACCAAATGGCATAAGGCATGCCATTTCATATTGTAATTACTTATTTACTCATCTTTATCTCTTGAATCTTAAAATGCCATTAGTACAGGTATCTTATGGATAAACTAGAATAATTGAACAGTTGATGGTTAAAGAAGCCAGGCACCATGTTAGGATGAGAAGAAATTCATTTTCTCTGATTTCAAAAACTTTACAGTTTAGTGGAGGAGACAATTTAAACCAAAATGATAATATTAATATATTAAATACTAAGCTATTTTTTCCAACCATCTTTCTAACCACTTATACCCTTTAAAACTGTACATCCATCAAAACATTTCTACTACTTACTATTTGAACATATGTTATTCTTTTCTTTCCACATTTTGCTCATGCTTCTGAATCTTTCCACAAACTATGGACATTTAAACAATTGTAAGTAACATTAGAGAAATTTGTCCATCATACTCAGATTTGTCCATCAGACCCAGATGCTCTCTCCTTCCCCTGAACTTTAATAGCAAGTCTAGTTCTATCATCCACCTGATAATCATGATAAAGACTTGATTTTATATATATATATACATATATCCCCTATTAGATTGAGAGGTCCTAGAATTCATAGGTATTATATAATGCTGTATATATGTATGTGTTTTTGTGTGTATATGTATATATTTATTGGTTTATTATATATAGGCATACAGGGTGTCCATAAAGTTCATGTGTAATAAAATTAAATTGCACATGAACTTTATGGACACTGTTTATGTGTGTATAAAAAAAATCCTTAAAAGGCCTATCAAGGAGTAGAAATATCTTGCTAACAGAAGTTTCACCACACTAACTTTTTAAAAAATTATGAGAAGTATGAGCTATGCTGTCAGCTCTGACTATTTCTGTTCTGTTGAATCCTTTGGATTCATTATCTATTCTCCAGATTTTCTCTACAAAATATAGATCTCATTTATCCTGAAAAGTTGAAGACTACTGTTTTATTTATATTACTGGCTGGGTTTTACATGTCCCAAGAATTGTATAAGTGCTTTGTACACATTCTGCCCTTTAATCCTTAAAATAATGCCATGAAGCAGTCACATTTGCTAATTCCACTTCCTTTAAAAAAAAAATGAGGTTCAAAATTCATTCATTTACTTTTTCTGCATCATCCCATTAATATGTGGAAATTGTAAGAACAATATTAACTCTAATTGTAACATCTTAACCTCCAGCTGTTTGAGTTATAGTTAATGTGCAAATACTTACACATTGTCCTATGGACAAGGCATCATTAGAAAATTCCATAGATGCAAGAATAAATGCTACTAATATAACAAAATATATATTTTTAATAAAATTGGCTACTATTTACTGAAGTTCAGAATGTGTTTGGCATTTTTGCCAAAAATATCTTATTTTTTTCTTGTTCAAAAGATTTTTAAGGTTAATATTCTTATGATTATTTTATAGATGAGAAACTTGAGACTTAGGTCAAGTGACCTCCCTAAGTAGCAGACTGGATGTGTGCCAGTTCATTTGTCATAAGGAGTATTTTAACTACACATTATCTTGTCTTGTTACCTCCTCATTCTTGTGCCTCTCAGCTTGTTTACTTTCTCTTTATCATTATATAGTGACGAAGACGGATGCCCTGAGAGTTCTGTTATGTAAACTTACTGTTAAGTAAACTGAGTTCTAAATAGCTGGTTTAACAATCTCTCAACTTTACATTATATGAAAAAGTTACCTGAGATACTATGAGTTCATCAAATTTAAAGATGTAGTATAAGTAAAGATATTATTATTAATATCCCTCAATCTATCACTAAGCATATGTGTAAAAATACATAACTTTCTGAAAATCTATCATGTCATAGAATTAGTGGTTGGCATATTTACATAGAACTTATTTTATACTTTTACTTTTATACTTTTTCTGCAAGGTCAGACAAGTTTAAGAACTCATCCCAGAAAAAGTGCTACCTTTGCTGAATATCACTAGGATTCCCTTCAAGTGTTCCCCATGGGAAGCTAAGCACCAACATGAGCACCTAGTCCACTTTTTCCTAGGACAAGTTCATAAATTTAATTGTCACAGTATAAGTAAAGATATTATTATTAATATCCCTCAATCTATCACTAAGCATATGTGTAAAAATACATAACTTTCTGAAAATCTATCATGTCATAGAATTAGTGGTAGGCATATTTACATAGAACTTATTTTATACTTTTACTTTTATACTTTTTTCTGCAAGGTCAGACAAGTTTAAGAACTCATCCCAGAAAAAGTACTACCTTTGCTGAATATCACTAGGATTCCCTTCAAGTGTTCCCCATGGGAAGCTAAGCACCAACATGAGCACCTAGTCCACTTTTTCCTAGGACAAGTTCATAAATTTAATTGTCACACCTTCTACACAATAGCTCTGATAGACATTCCAGAAAAAGAGTTCCCAAATGGTTTTAAAGGGTGTACTAGGTGCTAGCATACGTGCATAGCTTCCCAAGAAGAGAACTTTGAAGGTGACTGTAGTGATACTCAGCAATGAGGTATGTAGCAGTTTTTCTAGGCGTTCACGAACATAATTTTCCAACCTTGTATGTTTCCATCATAACTCTTAACCAGAATTTTCAAATTCCTTTCTTCAAACTTTATATTTTATAATCCAGACAGAATTATTGGGCCAGGTGGGATACCTAAAAGTCACATTCTTCCTCATGTAATAGGTAAAGCCAATAAAAACACATACTAATGTAAGATAAAAGCCAGCTGCGTTATTTCAACCCAGTGATTAAATTCTATCAATCAAGGTACCCTTTGCTGTCAGAAAACATCAAGAAGATTTTGTATGGACTGAAATAAGACTTAGGGTAATTTAAGTAAAAAGCTTAATCTATGAAAGAAATACACTTCTAAAATTGGGAATCTGAACTAGAAAGAGCAGACAGTATTTGATAAGGTCCGTCTAGACATTGGTATGTGGAGTATGAATACTGAATAATAAAACTGAAATGGATAATACAATGGTCAGATCAGATACATTCATGAAAATACAAATCAACAAGAAAGAACAAAAATGCTATCACATTTGTCATTTTAAGAACAGAATAGGAATATGGGATGAACCTTTATTTGGCAAACACCCTAATCGGCTGATCAATAGTTAATGCCTACTTTGAAAATCACTGATTGTTTGCAGTCTAATTTTTCTGTAAATTTTAGAAAGTACCCACATTTTTTCTTTAACAGTATTCACATTTTATTGTTATAAAGTACAATATATTTATTATGAAACTTTAGAAAATTGAGGAATGCATAACAAATTAAATTCTCGAGTTATCATTTATTTGTAGACCAAATCATTGTTAACACTTTCATTACTTGGATTTTTAAAAAGCCAATGTGGGCAGCGCCTGTGGCTAAGTGGGTAGGGCACTGGTTCCAACTCAGCCCCGGCCAAACTGCAACATAAAATAGCTGGGCATTGTGGCTGGCGCCTGTAGTTCCAGCTACTTGGGAGGCTGAGGCAAGAGAATCGCCTAAGTCCAGGAGATGGAGGTTGCTGTGAGCTGTGACGCTCTAGAACTCTACCGAGAGGAATAAAGTGACACTCTGTCTCAAAAAAAAAAAAAAAGGCAATATTAAGTATTCTTCATAATAAATTTCATACTAAATAAAACTATAATGGAAAATTATTTATTTGTTTAAATATTGATTGCATCTGGTAATTTTTTATTGTTTATTTAATTTTTCTTTTTTTTTTTTTTTTTTTGCAGTTTTTGGCCATGGCTGGGTTTGAACCTGCCACCTCCAGCATATGGGGCCGGCACCCTATCCCTTTGACCCACAGGTGCCACCCAATTTATTTAATTTTTAACATAGTCTATTAAATGTGTTAGATCATGGTTGCAGTGAGAAACATTAGAGATATAAAAAGGCATAATCAAAACTATAAGTTGTGGAAAATATTAATTTTTTCTCATGTTGTGCATGTATATAAAACCAAATAACTCTATATATGGAAGCTGGAAGTTTTGTACTCTTTTTCTCACAGTTCTACCTCTTGTAGCCATTTGGTCACTTTGGGGGGAAAGAATGTCATTGAAGGAGTATATCTGTGTATTGCTTGAAATCCATTCACAATTTGGAAAAGTGACAACATGAGATGTAGAAGTAGCTCCTGGGCGGCGCCTGTGGCTCAGTCGGTAAGGCGCCGGCCCCATATACCGAGGGTGGCGGGTTCAAACCCGGCCCCGGCTGAACTGCAACCAAAAAATAGTTGGGCGTTGTGGTGGGCGCCTGTAGTCCCAGCTACTCGGGAGGCTGAGGCAAGAGAATCACTTAAGCCCAGGAGTTGGAGGTTGCTGTGAGCTGTGTGATGCCACAGCACTCTACCGAGGGCCATAAAGTAAGACTTTGTCTCTACAAAAAAAAAAAAGAAGTAGCTCCTACTCTCAATTTCTTTTAAAAATTCTAAAATTGACCATTATCATGGTTTTCTTTTATTTATTACCATGGTCTTATTTTACTTAAAGGGATTCACACTTGCTTACTGGATTTTTTTTTTCTGTTAAATTCTATAGTTTCACATATCTGCTATTGTGGAAGAAATAAGGGACTCAAGGTCTATAAGCTTGCATCCGCAGAGGAAAAGTGAATTGCTAACGGAATCTAGTTTTCTATTGATATAGTAGTGTCTAGTTTATCTTGAATCATTAGCTTGATCTTCACCAAATTTTTCAGAAAAAATTTATTCTATTATTTATTCCTCCCCAAAATCAGTACTACTCAAAGCATGGTTGTTAAATCACTAATGTCAGCCTCACCTGGGAACTTGTTAGAAATACAGACTCTTAGGCACCATCTCAGACTTTCTGAATAAAGATCTATATTTTTCTATATTTTCATGAGTTTCCTTGATGATTTGCACTAAATGAAGTAAAGCCCCAATAAATGAGATCTCAACTTTTGCCGCCCACTCCAGTAAACCTTCAGTGACATCCCTGACTAGAATGCCCTTATTAATCCCCTCATACACCAAGTGCCTCTGATCCAGGGCTATTACAATTACATTTTTAATTTATTGGTCTGTCATTTGATTGTTCACTCAGTAGATTCTTAGCACCAAGATGTAACTATAACTAGTTTTGGTCATTCTGGTATACCTGGCATAGTATATCACACATATGACATATTATATAAGCAGTAAGCATTTAATGAATGTATGAATAAATGAAGTCTCCTTGAGAGTTAACAAAAAATTCTGTATTACTACCATGTAAGGTTGGTTCCAACTTAAAAATAAATAGCTTTAATTTTTTTACTGACCTATTTTTTTTTATTAAATCATAGTTGTGTACATTAACGCATATAATAGTTATTGTTGCCATTATTTTAAACACTAACCATTTAATAAGTAATGTAAAGAAAGAAATGCCTAAATATAGTATGGCCTTTGTGATTTGGGCTTAAAGTCTGGTAGAGGTGTCAGGATTTTTACAGAAAGACACAAATGATACCTCAGAGCTTGCATATATTAAGAGGCAAAAGAGTGAATCATCCTCATTGAGAGACAGCTTTTTCAGGCTCCAAAATAAGGAATGAAATGTTAGAAATACACTTTTCATTCATCAAATGTTTACAGACATTTTCCATGTGTCAGACACTCCTAAGGCACTGGGGTACTGGACAGATCCAGTACTTTTTCTTGTAGTACTTTTATTCAATTTCTTTTTCTAATATGTAGCATATTAGTGGCTACATAAAAGTGGCTGAGCAAGCCACTTTCTATAACACTAAGAACAGATCAAATTGTTCTAGGAGGCAGTGAACTCTTTGAATAATTGTTCCATATTGCCAATCTTTTTTATATTATTCTAAGTACCAAAAATCCATGGGATAAAGGGAATTTGCTATACAACTTGATGTTAGGGTAATTTTGTAACCCATACTACGGATTTCTTATATGCTTTCCCCTGAGTATGCCTTGATTTCCCTAGATACTCATGTAACATTTTAAAAATTACATACATGATTCATTGAATATTTTTTACCTTTTTTGCTTTGTTTTGATAAAAATGGCTCACACAAGATATGTACCATCCAAAATACTGTTAATTTTAAATGCTCCATTTATTTACAAAATCAGAGATTTTATGAATTATTATGGAAGATCTATTCTTGACAAATTAACTAGGGCCCTTGAATCATTCACCTCTGACCTAATTTAAGGAATTTTTGCATTGGTAAATAGATACATCTGTCCCCTCCAAGAAAACTGAACCAAACATTTTTTCTAGTGTTGTTCTTGCTGACTTGAATATATGGAGCTGTGAGCCCACTTTATCCTAAGCTTCAGATATTGCCAAACTTGTATTTGAAAAAGTAGTCCTTGTGGGTAGGTTCTAATGCCCCTTCAGTATATATTAATCCCTAGGTTAAAAAAAATAGTAAGTTGAGGGAGAACATTATTGCTTCAGACATAGTGTTACACTCTTCTTCCCTCCTGAAAGCAGAATTGTAGCTTTAGATACTTTAACTTTGCTTTACTTAGTCAGCAGTATGGCAGAATACATATAGTTATTTGATTGATTAATTAATTTTAAAATTAAAGGCCAAAGTGACCAGGTTTCAGAGGTAACATAATACAAATGATATCCAAAGTCTTTTATAGCTGACCTGTTTATACCAACATGCTTATCTCTGAATATTCCAAGGCAAGGACAGAAGCCTGAATAGTACTGGGGTCTACCTAGATCCTAGTCCTAGAATAAAACAGAAAGTTTGGGATGTTTCTCCTGGGGCTGAGAAGGCTATTCTTTTATCATTAGAGGTGCCTCTTGCCGCTAGTCAGAGATATGAATGTCAGACTGTTCCTAAAAATGCAATACTTTTCATTTGAAAAATTTCATTTTAGGCTTTGGCACCCGTAGCACAGTGGTTACCGCATCAGTCACATAAACTGAGGCTGGCGGTTTGAACCCAGCCAGGGCCAGCTAAACAAAAATGGCAACTGCAACAACAACAAAAAAATAGCCAGGTGTTGTGGCAGGTGCCTGTAGTTCCAGCTACTTGGGAGGTTGAGGCAAGAGAATCGCTTAAGCCCAAGAGTTGGAGGTTGCTGTGAGCTATGACACTACAGCACTCTACCGAGGGTGGCATAGTAAGACTCTGTCTCAAAAAAAAAAAAAAAAAAAAAAGAAAAAAAAAGAAAGAAAACAGAGAAAATTTCATTTTACCTTTACCTTTGCAGAATACATATAATGAGTTTAAGAAATGGAAATTGAAGATTGGAGACAATTAAGATTTTTATGAAGTTTGATGCTTAGGAATCATAATACATTTTCTTGTGAAAATCGTTTCATTGAGAAGATAAGCTATAAGCTCTTATCTTTATTTAAAATAATAGTTTCTCATCATTTTCAAGAAGTATGGATTTTATTATTCTTATTTATCATTGGAAATGTTCCATCAGGTTATATTTTGTTCTGATATTTTTGAGGGTTTTATTTCATTTGCCTTTCTTTTTTTTTTTTTTTTTTTTTTTGTAGAGACAGAGTCTCACTGTACCGCCCTCGGTAGAGTGCCGTGGCATCACACGGCTCACAGCAACCTCTAACTCTTGGGCTTAGGCGATTCTCTTGCCTCAGCCTCCCGAGTAGCTGGGACTACAGGCGCCCGCCACAGAGCCCGGCTATTTTTTTGTTGCAGTTTGGCCGGGGCCGGGTTTGAACCCGCCACCCTCGGTACATGGGGCCGGCGCCCTTACTCACTGAGCCACAGGCGCCGCCTCATTTGCCTTTCAATATGCAAATATATACAATCTTCCCCAGTGAGTAGCACTTATACTAATTTCTTCCTTAATTATCTTGCTATCTACACCACCTCTAAATAATAATGGGATTGTGTGATCTCCTGTTTGGGAGGGAAAACTAATCTCACATTTCTTTTCCTGACTGTGATAGGCTGGTTCTTCCCAATAAGACCTAGACGCACTAACTAAGAAAAAAAAAAGTCAAAATGAATAAATAAATAAGTAAATTCTCCCATTAATGTATTTTCTGAATATATGATCTATTATCTTTCATTCCCCAAACTTGAAGTTTTAATTGTGGCTTTCTGTCTGATTAATCACAGCCTGAAGCTATTTTACTAAGTGTTGTCCCAACAGTATTCACAAATATACTGAAAGCTAGAAAAATATAAAGGAATTAAAATACTTGTAGAAGACAGTGATTAAAGTGACTAAGAAAATCTTCACCAAAAACAAGAAGATTCATTGAAATGCATACTTTTGTTACATGAAATTCCTCAGAAAGCACTGCAAAGTAGAAACATATTTAATTAATTATATGTGAAGATCCTACAGAGCTGTCAGCTAGTTCATATTTTTAAATTGATCATTTATGAAGTCAAAGTAATATATGTATATGATTTAAAATTTAAATAGTTCTATAAAGCTTAGAATAAAAAAAGTAGTCATCACCCTCATTCTACCTATCACACATATTCTTTCAAGAGCATCGTGTCAGTATCACAGTTATTGTTTAAATTGATATTCATTGATTTCATTATCTTGTACATATTTTTAAAGCTGAACCATGTAGGGTGGTGCCTGTGGCTCAAGGAGTAGGGCGCCAGTCCCATATGCCAGAGGTGGCAGGTTCAAAACCCAGCCACAGCCAAAAACCACAAAAAAAAAAAAAAAAAAAAAAAAGCTGAACCATGTAATAGACTATCAATACTTTTTTCTTTTTTATCATTTTTTTAATTGTTTAGGATTCATTGAGGGTACAAAGTCTTTTTACACTGATTACAATTGTTAGGTAAAGTCTCTTTTCCCTCTTGTAATTGTGTCCTGCCCCAAGTGGTGTGCCATACACCATGACCCCCAGACCCCTTCAGTCCTCCCCTCTACCCAATCCCTCATTCCCCTACCCCATCCCTTGTATTGGGTCATCTACTGCCTTCATATTAGAATTGAGTACATTGGATTCTTGCTTCTCCATTCTTGTGATGCTTTACCACCTCCATCCAGGTTAATACAAAAGATATAAAGTTTCCATCTTTTTTAATAGCTGAATAGCATAGAGGATTTTGGAAGTTATATCACCAAGAATTTTTTCTAAAAATTATAGAAGAGACCAGGAGGGTGGAGCAAGATGGTCTTTTTTTTTTTTTTTGCAGTTTTTGGCCGGCACTGGGTTTGAACCCACCACCTCCAGCATATGGGGGCCGGCACCCTACCCCTTTGAGTCACAGACGCCGCCCAAGATGGTCTTTTTTGTCATTAAAAAGAAAAATTCTTGGTGACATAACTTCCCAAATCCTACATGCACCTTCTCTAATTTAGTTTGGTTGCATCAGTGTTGTCAGGATTTCCCTTCATCAGCTACCCAAGAAGTGCTTGGTTTTCTCATATGCAGGTTCTCTCATCCTCTGGATCATTATACTTTTTCTAAATTTACCTTCTCATTTTGATAAAGAACAGAACAGAAATCTTCCTGTATTCATGCTTCTCTATAAGCTTCTTGAGGAAAGTTGCTTGGGTAATAATTTTAGGAGGGCACAGGTGTCAGAAAATACATTTATTACATTCCCTCAATCGATAGTCTACCTCTCCATAGAAGTAGAGGTTGAGAACCATTGTGTATTAGAATTTAAGGTATTTAAATGCTTCACTGTTTTCTAATTTCTACTTCTACTAATGAACATTTCAACACCATTGTAATCCCCGATCCTTTGAATATGATTTTTAAATAATAGCTCTAAGTATAGAGCTATAATTTGCACACCATACAATTCACCCAACTAAAATGTAAAATCCAGTGATTTTCAGTGTATTCATAGAATTGTGCAACCACCATCACTATCAATTTTAAGAACCTTTTTTATGCTAAAAAGCGCTGTATCCAATTAGCAGTCACTCTACATTTTTTTCTAATGCTCCCACATTAGGTAACCCCTATTCTATTTTTTGTCTCTATTGATTTGACAATTCTGGATAAGTCATCTAAATAGAGTTATATAATATATAGTCTTTGGCTTCTTTTACTAGTACAATGCTTTCAGGATTTACTCATGTAGTAGCTTGTGTTAGTAATTCATTCATTTTTATTGCCCAATAAAATTCCTTTCCTTTTATCTTATTTTGTTTATCCATTTGTACATTGAAAGATGATTGAAATTTTTTTGGTTTGGGGCTGCTATGAATACTCATATACAAGTTTTTGTATATTCTAATTTCACTTGGGTACCTATCCAAGAGTAGAATTGTTGGAATATATGGTGACTGTATATATAACTTTTTGAGAAACTGCCAAAGTCATTTCTAAAGTAGCTGATTTGTTTATATTTCCACAAGGAGTATAGGAGAGTTCCCATTTCTCTGCATCCTCACCACACTTATTACTGTCTGTCACTATGATTATAACTCTCTTAGTGAGTATAAAGTAGTATTTCATCATGGTTTTGATTTGCATTTGCCTAATAAATACAAAGGCAACAATATCCACTAGTGTGTTTATTGGCCATTTGTGTAACTTCTTTGTAAAACTATCTGTGCAGATCCTTTATTTGTTTTTATATTGGCTGTTTCCACATCTTTGGAAGTGTGAATCGTGCTGCCATAAGTATTTGAATACAAGTGTCTTTTTGATAAAATGGTTTTCTTTCACCATTCCTACTAGTGAGATTCCTGTATAAAATGATAGCTGTACTTCGAGTTCTGTGAGTTATCTCCATACTACTTTCCATAGAGGTTCTTATAGTTTGCAGTCTCACTAACATTTCATAAGTGTGCCTTCTCTCCACATCTGTGCCAACATCTGCTGTTTTGGAATTTTTTGTTTGTTTGTTTGTTTGTTTGTTTGTTTAGCAAGCCCTGGCCAGGTGGGATTTTTTGATAGGACCCATTAACCCTGGAGTTAGGTGATAGATCATTGTGGTTTTGATTATCATTTTTTGAGGACTAGAGATGTTGAGCATTTTTTTCATGTGTTTGTTGGCCATTAGACTATTTTCACTTGAAAAGTTTCTGTTCCTGTCTTTTGTGCACATTTTAAGGGGGTGGTTTGATTATTTCTTTCTAATTTGCTTATGCTCTTTGTAGATTCTGGTTATCAGCCCTTTATTGGATATATAGCATGCAAATATATTCTCCCATTCTGTAGGTTGTCTATTTACTCTATTGATTGTATCCATAGATGTGTAG
Source organism: Nycticebus coucang (assembly GCF_027406575.1). Classification (NCBI taxonomy): domain Eukaryota; kingdom Metazoa; phylum Chordata; class Mammalia; order Primates; family Lorisidae; genus Nycticebus; species Nycticebus coucang. The sequence goes on along the minus strand of NC_069786.1, from coordinate 35,418,856 downwards.
AATCTTTAACTTAATCAGGTCACTTTTTTTTTTTTTTTGGTCTGTTTTTTGTTATTGTTGTTGTGATCGCTTTTGGGGTTTTCTCCATAAATTCTTTCCCTTGGTCAATATCTAAAAGGATTTTGCCAACATTTTTCTTCTGGAATTCTTATAGTTTATGCCTTAGGTTTAAGTGTTTTATTTATCATGAATTAATTTTTGTGAGTGGTGAGAGGTGTGGATCACCCTGTTTCAGTCTTTTTTTTTTTTATTAAATCATAGCTGTGTACGTTAATGCAATCATGGGGTACAATGTGCTGGTTTTATGTACAATTTGAAATATTTTCAGCACACTGGTTAATATAGCCTTCCTGGCATTTTCTTAGTTATTGTGTTAAGACATTTATATTCTACACCTAGTAAATTTCACATGTACCCTTGTAAGATGTACCATAGGTGTGGTCCCACCAATTACTTTCCCTCCACCCATCCCCTTCTCCTCTCTCCTCCCTCTCCCCTTTCTCCTTTTTCTTGGGCTATAATTGGGTTATAGCTTTCATAAGAAAGCTATAAATTGGTTTCATAGTAAGACTGAGTACATTGGATACTTTTTCTTCCATTCTTGAGATACTTTGCTAAGAAGAATATGTTCCAGCTCCATCTGAAACATATTCATAACCCAATTCATAATTGTTAAGTGATGGAAGAAGCCCAAGTGCCCATCGACCCATGAATGGATCAATAAATTGTGGTATATGTACACCATGGAATATTATTCAGCCTTAAAGAAAGATGGATTCTTTACCTGTGTCAGTCTTTTGTATGTGGTTATCCAGTTTTCCCAGCATTTATTGAATACAGATTTTTTTTCCCCCAGAGTATGTTTTTTACCTTCTTTGTCAAAGATCAGATGGGAAAATGAGAATGGCTTAAATTCTGAGATCTCTGTTCTGATCCATTTTGTCTATGTCTCTGTTTTTGTACTACTATCAAGCTGTTTTAATTATGACAGCCTTGTAGTATGTAGCTTGAAGCCTGGTAAAGTGATCCTACCAATTTGTTCTTATCATATAAGGTTACATTGGTGATTTAGGCCTTTTCTGGTTCCATATGAAATATAGAAATATTTTCTACATCTTCAAAAATGGCATTAATATTTTAATGGGGATTGCATTAAATTTGTAAATCAGAGTGGTAGCATACTCCTTTTAACAATATTGATTCTGCCAATCTGTGAGAATTATATGTTTTTTCAATGTTTTCATCCTCTGTAATTTTTTTGCTCAGTGTTTCATAGCTCTTCCTATAAAGGTCTTTCACCTCCTAAGTTAATTATATTCTTAGGTATTTATTTTCTTTGTTGCTATTACTGAAGATACTGCATGTTTGGTTTGATTCTCAGCTTGATTGTTCTGGGCATATAGGAAAGTTACTGTACGTCTCATCTATACCAATTTTGTAAAACATTGTTATCATAAAAGGCTAGTGAATTTTGTCAAATGGTTTTTTTGTGTCTACTGAAATGATCATATAGTCTTTGTTTTTGCAATCACTTATACAGCAAATTACATTTATAGATTTGGGTATGTTGAATCATCTTTGCATTTCTGGGATGAAGCCCACTTGATTGTGATTAATTATTTTTATATGCAGCTGAATTTGGTTTACAAAAATTTTACTGAGAATTTTTACATCTATAGTCATAAAGGATATTGGTCTGTTTTCTTTTTTCTTTGTTCCCTTTCCTGGCTTTGGTATCAATGTGATACTGGCTTCTTATAACAAGTTATGAAGGATTTCTTCCTTTCCAATGTTATAGATTTTTTTTTCCATATTATAAGTATAACCTCTTCTTTATAGAATTGGAAAAATTGGGGTGTGAAACCATCTGGTCTGGGGATTTATTTTTTTGGAGGTTTTCTTTTTATTGTTAAATCATAGATGTGTACATTTGTGCAATCAAGGGGTACAATGTGCTTGTTTCATATACAATCTGAAATATTCTCATCAAACTGTTCAAGGTATCCTTCATGGCATTTTCTTAGTTACTGTATGTAGTCATTTGTATTCTGCATTTAGTAGGTTTCTCCTGTACCCAGTCTAAGATGCACCATAGGTATGGCACCAACCATTACCCTCCCTCCCCCTGATTTTCCCCCTCCCTTCCCCTCTCTTGGCTCTGTCCCCATATTCTTGTGCTATAGTTGTGTTATAGCCTTCATATGAAAGTTATAAATTAGCTTCATAGTAGAACTCAGTATATTGGATAATTTTTCTTCCATTCTTGAGATACTTTGCTAAGAAGAATATGTTCCAGCTCCATCCAGGTAAAGTCTCCATCTTTCTTTAAGGCTGCATAATATTCCATGGTATACATGTACCACAAGTTGCTACTCCATTCGTGGGTTGATGGGCACTTGGGCTTCTTCCATGACTTAGCAATTATGAACTGGGCTGCAATAAACATTCTGGCACAGATGTCTTTGTTATATTGTGATTTTTGGTCTTCTGGGTATATACCTAGTAAAGGAATTATAGGATCGAATGGCAGGTCTATTTTTAGGTCTCTAAGTATTCTCCAAACATCCTTCCAAAAGGGACATATTAGTGTGCATTCTCACCAGCAGTGTAGAAGAGTGACCTTTTCTCCACATCCACGCCAACATCTCTGGTTTTGGGATTTTTTTATGTGGGCTACTCTTACTGGGGTTAGGTGATATCTCAAAGTAGTTTTGATTTGCATTTCTCTGATGATTAAGGATGATGAGCTTTTTTTCATGTGTCTGTAGGTCATGCGTCTGTCTTCCTTAGAGAAGTTTCTCCTCAATCCTTTGCCGACCCTGAGATGGGATCACTTGTTCTTTTCTTGCTAATACATTTGAGTTCTCTGTGCATTCAGCTTATTAAACCTTTATCAGAGACATAACCTGCAAATATCTTCTCCCATTCTGAGGGCTGTCTGCTTGTTTTACTTACAATGTTCTTGACTGTGCAGAAGCTTTTTAGTTTGATCAAGTCCCAGTAATGTATTTTTGATACTGCTTCAATTGCCTGGGCAGTCCACCTCAGTCCAGGCCGATTCCTTCAAGAGTTTTTCCTGCACTTTCTTTGAGTATTTTTTAGTTTCATGTCTTAAGTTTAAATCTTTTATCCAGTGAGAGTCTATCTTAGTTAATGGTGAAAGGTGTGGGTCCAGTTTCAGTCTTTTACAGATCGTCAGCCAGTTCACCCAGCACCATTTGTTAAATAGGGAATCTTTTCCCCACTGAATATTTTTAATTGGCTTGTCAAAGATCAAATAACAGTAAGTAGATGGATTCATCTCTTGGTTCTCTATTCAGTTCCAGACATCTACTTCTCTGTTTTTGTGCCAGTACCATGCTGTTTGGATCATTATCGATTTATAGTACAGTCTCAGGTCTGGTAGCATGATTCCTCCTGCTTTGTTTTTATTTCTGCGTAATGTTTTGGCTATTCAAGGTTTTTTCTGATTCCATGTAAAATGAAGTATTATTTTTTCAAGATCTTTAAAATATGACAATGGAGCTTTGATATGAATTGCATTAAAATTATATATTGCTTTGCGTAGTATAGACATTTTAACAATGTTGATTCTTCCCAGCCATGAGCATGGTATGTTTTTCCATTTGTTAAAATCTTCAGCTATTTCTTTTCTTAAAGTTTCATAGTTCTCTTTATAGAGATTTTTCACATCCTTTGTTAGATAAACTCCCAAATATTTCATCTTCTTTGGCACTACTGTGAAAGGAATAGAGTTCTTGACTGTTTTTTTTGGTGTGGCTATTGTTGGTGTATATAAAGGCTACAGATTTATGGGTATTGATTTTGTAGCCTGAGACATTGCTGTATTCCTTGATCACATCTAAATGTTTTATAGTAGAACCCCTAGTGTTTTCCAGATATACGATCATGTCATCTGTGAAGAGTGAAAGTTTGATCTCTTCTGACCGTACACTTGATCACCTTTTCTTCCCTAATTGCAATGGCTAAAACTTCCATTACAATGTTAAAGAGCAATGGAGACAATGGGCAACTTTGCCTGGTTCCTGATCTAAGTGGAAATGATTTCAATTTATCTCCATTCAATACGATATTGCCTGTGTATTTGCAGTAGATGGCCTCTATTAGTTTAAGAAATGTCCCTTCTATACCAATTTTCTTAAGTGTTCTGATCATGAAGGATGCTGGATATTATCAAAAGCTTTTTCTGTATCAAATGAGAGAATCATATGGTCTTTATTTTTTAGTTTGTTTATATGCTGAATTACATTTATAGATTTATGTATACTGAACCTTCCTTGAGAACCTGAGATGAATCCCACTTGGTCATGATGTATAATTTTTTTTTGATGTGCTGTTGGATTCTGTTTGTTAGGATCTTATTGAGTATTTTTGCATCAATATTCATTAGTGATATTGGTCTATAATTTTTTTTTTCTTGTTGGGTCTTTTCCAGGTTTAGGGATAAAGGTGATGTTTGCTTTGTAGAATATGTTGGGGAGTATTCCTTCTTTTTCTATATTTTGGAAGAGGTTTAGTAATATAGGTACTAGTTCTTCTTTAAAGGTATGGTAGAATTCTGCCGTAAAGCCATCTGCTCCTGGGTTTTTATATTTAGGGAGATTTTATATAGTTGATGCTATTTTAGAACTTGTTATAGGCCTGTTCAACATTTCCAGTTCATTCTGGCTAAGTCTTGGTAGGTGGTGTACTTCCAAGTATTGGTCGATTTCTTTCAGAGTTTCATATTTCTGAGAGTAAAGTTTCTTGTAATATTCGTTAAGATTTTTTGAATTTCTTAGGGTTGGTTTTTATTTCATCTTTACCATTTTTAATTGATGAAGTTAGAGATTTTACTCTTTTTTTCCTGGTTGGCTTGGCCAAAGGTTTATCTATTTTATTGATCTTTTCAAAAAACCAACTTTTGGATTTATTGATCTGTTGTGTAATTCTTTTATTTTCAATTTCATTTAATTCTGCTCTGATTTTGGTTATTTCTTTTCTTCTGCTCAGTTTGGGGTTAGAATGTTCTTCCTTCTGCATTTGCTTGAGATGTCCCATTAAGTTATTAACTTCTTCTCTTTCCATTTTCTTGAGGAAGACTTGCAGTGCTATAAAGTTCCCTGTTGGGACTGCCTTTGCAGTATCGCAGAGGATCTGATAATTCATTGTTGTTTTATTTCAAAAATTTGGTGATTTTCTTTTAATCTCGTCTATAACCCATCTATCCTTCTGCATAAGGTTATTTAGCTTCCATGTTCTTGTATGGGTATGTAGATTCCTGTTTTTATTGAGTTCAACTTTTATTACACGATGGTCTGAGAAGATGCAAGGGATAATTTCTATTTTTTAAATTTGCTGAGGTTATATTTGTGGCCCAGGATGTGGTCAATTTTGTTGGGATGAAATATTATGTAGATGTCCTTTATACAGTTTTCTTTTTTTTTTTTTTTTTTTGTAGAGACAGAGTCTCACTTTATGACCCTGGGTAGAGTGCCGTGGCATCACACAGCTCACAGCAACCTCCAACTCCTGGGCTTAAGTGATTCTCTTGCCTCAGTCTCCCGAGTAGCTGGGACTACAGGCGCCCGCCACAACCCCCGGCTATTTTTTTTTTGTTTTTGGTTGCAATTCAGCCGGGGCCAGGTTTGAACCAGCCACCCTCAGGTATATGGGGCCAGCGCCCTACTGACTGAGCCATAGGCGCTGCCCTCTGTAGATGTCTTTTAAGTCCAGATGTTCAATGGTTAAGCTTAAATCTAAGAATTCTTTGCTTAGCTTCTTTTTGGAGGATCTGTCCAAAACTGCTAAAGGGGTTTAAAAATCTCCAACTACTATGTAACTGGAGGAAATCAAGTTACTCATGTCTGTTAGAGTTTCTCTTATAAATTGAAGTGCTCCTTAAGAAAATCGGTATAGAAAGGACATTTCTTAAACTGATAGAGACCATCTACATCAAACCCACAGCCAATATCATATTGAATGGAGTTAAATTGGAATCATTTCCACTCAGATCAGGAACCAGACAAGGCTGCCCATTGTCTCCATTGCTTTTTAACATTGTAATGGAAGTTTTAGCCACTGCAATTAGGGAAGAAAAGGCGATCAAGGGTATCCATATAGGGTCAGAAGAGATCAAACTTTCGTTCTTTGCAGATGATATGATAGTATATCTGGAAAACACTAGGGACTCCACTATAAAACTCTTAGAAGTGATCAAGGAATACTGCAGCATCTCAGGTTAAAAAATCAACATTCATAAATCGGTAGCCTTTATATACACCAACAATAGTCCAGTTGAAAAAACAGTTAAGGAATCTATCCCATTCACAGTAGTGCCAAAGAAGATGAAATATTTGGGAATTTATCTAACAAAGGACGTGAAAGATCTCTATAAAGAGAACTATGACACTCTAAGAAAAGAAATAGCTGAAAATATTAACAAATGGAAAAACATACCATGCTCATGGCTGGGAAGAATCAACATTGTTAAAATGTCCATACTACCCAAAGCAATATATAATTTCAATGAAATCCCTATGAAAGCTCCACTGTCATACTTTAAAGATCTGGAAACAACAATACTTCGTTTTATATGGAATCAGAAAAAACCTTGAATAGCCAAGACATTACTCAGAAATAAAAACAAAGCAGGAGGAATCATGCTACCAGACCTCAGACTATACTACAAATCGAAAGTGATCAAAACAGCATGGTATTGGCACAAAAGCAGAGAAGTAGATGTGTGGAACAGAATAGAGAACCAAGAGATGAATCCAGCTACTTACTGTTATTTAATCTTTGACAAGCCTATTAAAAACATTCAGTGGGGAAACAATTCCCTATTTAACAAATGGTGCTGTGTGAACTGCCTGGCAACCTGCAGAAGACTGAAACTGGACCAATACCTTTCACCATTAACTAAGATAGACTCTCACTGGATCAAAGATTTAAACTTAAGACATAAAACTATAAAAATACTAGAGGAGAGTCCAGGGAAAACCCTTGAAGAAATCGGGCTGGGCAAATATTTTATGAGGAGGACTCCCCGGGCAATTGAAGCAGCTTCAAAAATACACTACTGGGACTTGATCAAACTAAAAAGCTTCTGCACAGCCAAGAACACAGTAAGTAAAGCAAGCAAACAGCTCTCAGAATGGGAGAAGGTATTTTCAGGTTATGTCTCCAACAAAGGTTTAATAACTAGAATCCACAGAGAACTCAAAGGCATTACCAAGAATACAACAAGGGATCCCATCGCAGGCTGGGCAAGGGATTTGAAGAGAAACTTCTCTGAAGAAGACAGGCACGTAGCCATCAGACATATAAAAAAATGCTCATCATCTTTAATCATCAGAGAAATGCAAATCAAAACTACTTTGAGATACCATCTAACTCCAGTGAGAATAGCCTGTATCACAAAATCCCAAGACCAGAGATGTTGGCGCGGATGTGGAGAAAAGGGAACACTTTTGCATTGCTGGTGGGAATGCAAATTAATACATTCCTTTTGGAAAGTGATGTGGAGAACACTTAGAGACCTAAAAATATTCTGCCATTCAATCCTGTAATCCCTTTACTGGGCATATACCCAAGTGCCCATCAATCCACGAATGGATTAATAAATTGTGGTATATGTACACCATGGAATATTATGCAGCCTTAAAGAAAGATGGAGACTTTACCTCTTTCATGTTTACATGGATGGAGCTGGAACATATTCTTCTTAGTAAAGTATCTCAAGAATGGAAAAATAAGTACCCAATGTACTCAGCCCTACTATGAGACTAAGTTAGGGTTTTCACATGAAATCTATAACGCAGTTTCAACCTAAGAATAGGGGGAAGGGAGAAAGGGAAGGGAGGGAGCGGGGAGGTGGGTAAAGGGAAGGGGATAGGTGGGATTACACCAGCGGTGCATCTTACAAGGTTATATGTGAAACTTGGTAAATGGTCTGTGAAGCTAGTGAATGATGCCCCGTGATTATATCAATGTACACAGCTATGATTTAATAAAAAAAAAAAAATTGAAGTGCTCTCTGGGTACATAAATATTAATATTTGAAATCTCATCATATTGAGTATTACCTTTAACAAATATGAAGTGTCTGTTTTTATCCTTCCTTATTTTGGTTGGTTTAAAGCCGTTTGCATTTGCAAATAGGGTGGCAATGCCTGCTTTTTTCTGTTTTTCATTTGCCTGGAGTATAGATGACCATCCCTTCACCTTGAGTCTATATTTGTCTTTTAATGTAAGATGAGATTCTTGTATGCAGCAGATATCTGGCTTGAGTTTTTGTATCCAGTCAGCCAACCTGTGCCTCTTCAGAGGACAATTTAAACCATTCACATTAATTAAGAATATTGTTAAGCCTTTTGAGAGTCTGGTGGACATTTTTAATCCTTTTGTGATTGTGGAAGTTGGAATTTGATCAAAATTTTCTGGGTGGGACTACTTTTGTGGTGGACGATTATGCTGGTCTTTATGAAGGATAGGTCTGAGAATATCCTGGAAAGCTGGTTTAGTTGTGGCAAATTTCTTCAACATTTGAATGTTGTTAAAGTATTTAATTTCTCCTACATAAATGAAACTCAGTTTAGCAGGGTACAGGATCCTGGGTTGAAAGTTATTTTGTTTTAGGAGATTAAAAGTCGATGACCATCCTCTTCTAGCTTGAAAGGTTTCAGCAGAGAGAAGTGCAGTTATTCTAATATTCTTCCCCTTGTAGGTGATGGTTTTCTTTCATCTGGCTGCTCTCAGAATTTTCTCCTTCATATTAACTTTAGTGACATTGATTATGATGTGTCTGGGGGATGTCTTATTCAGGTTGAGTTGTGCTGGAGTTCTGAAACTGTCTGCTATCTGAATTTCAGAATCTCTTGACATGTCTGGAAAGTTCTCATTCATAATCTCATGGAGAAGAGGCTCTGTGCCTTGCGAAGCCACTTCATCGCTTTCGGGGATCCCTATAATACAAATATTGGTTTTCTTCGAATTATCCCGCACTCTGAGAGAGTGATCTCTTTTTGCCCTCCATTTCTCTTCCTCTCTGAGAGTTTGGGAGTGTTCAAAAGCTTTGCCTTCAATGTCAGAAATCCTTTCTTCTGCTTGCTTCATTGTGTTACTGAGGGATTCTACTGTGTTTCTCAGATTCTTGAGGGCTGCAACTTGTGACTCAATGTGTCAAAATTTTGGTCATTTGGTCTTTGAATTCGTTGAATTCTTGAGACATCTTTTGGGTTACTGCTTGGAATTCTAATTTGACTTTATTTGCTATCCAGATTCCCAATTTGATTTCTGGCATCTCAGCTATTTGTGTATGGAATCTTGTGCTGTGTCTGCCCCATTGATCCTTGGAGCAGTTTATCTACTCTGATTATTCATATTGCCAGAGTATTTCCTTTGATTTCTTCTCATGATTGCTTTTCACTGTTGCCTCTGGCCGTCCTCAAAGTTGGGGTGGTGTCTCTCCAAGATTAGACCCAGGGGAATCACTTTATTGTTGCTGGATCTTTGTAGGAAGTGACCCCGTGTAGCTCTTCTGGGGCTGCCCCAGCCAGGGAGTTCTGGCTGTGGAAGCAGCTCCAGAGTGTGACACCCCCAGATCCAGCAACAGGGCTGGGGGTGGTGCATGCGGTTCTGGGAGTGCCTGGTGCCCAGTGACTTTGGCACAGAGGGCCCAAGGCTCCAGCAGTCTCTGACCAGGAGAAGGGCTTTGTGCAGAGGCAGGGAGCACTCTGGAGGGCACACTGCCACCAGATTCCCTGGCCAGATGAGCAGGCATTGTGGAGGCAGCGGGGAGGATGTGGGTTGTGCAGCTCCCGGAGTTCCTGGTCAAGGCATGGGGAGGCCTTGCAGGCAGGGTAGCAGGTCCCTGCGCAGCTTTTACCAGCATCTGGGATGGCGCAGCTCTTCTGGAGGTCTGGGAGGGTCCCGGCTCAGCTCTTACCGGGGTCCAGGAGGGTGCTGATCACGGGTCCCAGCGCAGCTTTTCCTCAATGTTTTGATAGTAAAGTTGCTACTTTGCCAATGTCATAGCTGGGATTCTATGAATTCTAACCCAAACCTGTGTGTGTCCAAAGCCCAGATGACTATTTTTCTGTGCCAAAGGTCAGCATACATTTTCAGAGCACAGCTGTGTCTGTTTGTCCAGGTACCGTCGGGGCAGAGCTGAATAGTCACAACAGAAACCGCATGACTCTCCAATTAAAACACTCCAGGGTAGTCAGCAGAATCAGGGCGAAAGCCCCAGACAGCCTCCTTTAGCCAGTTGGGTTTCCTTTTTCCCTCCTAAAGTGCAGATAGGCAGCTCAGGGTTGGTAGGGCAGCTCCACCACGGTCAGAACCATGCCTGGATGGTTTCTTGTGTGTCCCTTTGCCGACCTCAGCACACAGCTTTCCAACTTCCTCTGGAAGTTTTTTTTTCTAATAACTGCTTCAATTTTGGTGTTTGATATTGGTCTGCTCAGGAGTTCTATTTCTTCTGATTGATCATACAGAGATTGTGTGTTTTGAAGAATTTGTCCATTTTCTCCATGCTTTAAGTTTATAAGTACAGAGATTTTATAGTATTCTGAGATTTTTTGTATTACCATAATATTGGTTGTGATTCTCCTTTTTCAATTTTAATTGAGCTTCTCAGAGTTCCTTCTTTTCTGTTTCTTGTTAATCTAGGTAGAGGCTTTTCAATTTTGTTTATCTTTTTTTTTTTTTTTTTTTTTGGCCTGGGCTGGATTTGAACCTGCCACCTCTGGCATATGGGATGGGCACCCTACCCCTCTGAGCCACAGGGCATTGCCCAATTTTGTTTATCTTTTTAAAGAACCAACTTTTTGCCTCATTAATGTTCTGTATAGTTCTTTGGGTCTCGATCTCATTTAGTTCTGATCTGATTTTGGTTGTTTATTTTGCTTTTCTATGTTTTGGATTGGTTTGCTCTTCCTTTTCCAATTCCTTGAGATAATTCATTATATTGTTGATTTGTGATCTGTCTTTTGGATGTGTGCATGTATGAACGTGAGTTTTCCTCTGAAGACAGCTTTTGTTTTATACCATTGATTTTTATAACTTATGTCCCCATTATTATTTAGTTTAAAGACTCTTTTGATTTTGATTTTTATCTTCTCATTGACCCAACTGTCATTCTAGAATAGGTTGTTTAGTTCCATGTCTTTGAGTTAAATATGTGTCTCTGTTGAAATTGATTTCTAATTTTATTCTGCTGTGGTCTGAGAAGATACACGGTATGATTTCTGGGTTTGTTTTTTTTAATGTGTTGTGACATTTTGTGGCCTAGGTTGTGATCAATTTTAGAGAATGATTCATGAGCTGATGAGAACAACATATGAAGATCTGACAAGCTCATAAACTTGTCATTGTCTGCTTACATACATTGACAACACTATACAAACAAATTGGTAAGGTTTTGTAACATTGGTATTTCAGTGTCTCACAGTTGAGTTTGTGTTAATGCGTGGCAGTATCTTGCTGAATGGTCATTATTGTTATATGCTTTTGTGTGCTGTCCTGAGAATGTTGGAACTTAAATGAGAACAATGAACAAACATTTATAAATTTCTTGTTAAACTTGTCAACAGTGCAAGTGAAATCACAGAAATTTTAGTACAAGTTTATAGGGATAATGCCATAAAGAGAATGGCAGAGTACCAATGGATTAAATGTTTTTCTAAGGGGAGAGAAAGGAAGTGTCATTGATGAAAAGAGTTTAGGGTGGCCTGTAACAAGCAAAACCAATAACAACATTGTAAAAAATTTCCCAAATTTTATGTCAAAGTTATTGGCTGACTGTGAGAAGCATAGAAGACCAGGTAAACATCATTAGAGAAATAGCTAGGAAAACCTAATGAAACTGCTGATCAACAACTCATGCTCTCGCATCATGACAATGTACCAGCTCACTTGGCACTGTCTATAAGAGAGTTTTTAGTCAGTAAACAAATATCTGTATTGGAACACCCTCCCTACTTGCCTGATCTCATCCAAAATGACTTTTTTCTTTACTCACAAGATAAAGAAAATTTTGAAAGGAAGACATTTTGATGACATGTAGAACGTCAATGGCAATATAACTACAGTTTCAATGGCCATTCCATTAAAAAGAGTCCCAAAAATGCTTTGAGAGGTGGACTAGGTACTGGCATTGATGCATAGCTTCCCAACATGAGTACTTTGAAGATGACTATATTGATATTCAGCAATGAAATATGTAGAACTTTTTCTACAATGAGTTCATAAACTTAATTGTCATACCTCATATATTCAATAGTTTTGGGATAAAATGTTGTTAAATACCTGCTGGGGTCATTTGTTCTAGAGTTCCTTTTAAGTCTATTGTGGTTTTGCTCATTTTCTTTTTAGAGGGTCTGTGCTGTTCTTTCAGTGGGGTATTGAAGTCCCAGCAATAATGGAGTTCCTATTTATCATTTTGATTAAATTAAGTAAATTTTGATTTATAAATCTGAGTGCTCCAGTTTTAGTTGGGTCAATATTTAGGATTGCTATATCTTCTTATAGAACTGGCCCTTTCACCATTATGTGAAGACCATATTTGTCTTTCTTTACTTTTGTCAATTTAAATTCCATGTTGTCTGATATGAGAATGGGTACACCAGCTTTCTTTTAGTTTCCATTTGCATAGAATATTATTTTTTATCCTTTGACCTTGAGTCTACAAGAGTCCTTGGGGGTTAGATGTGTTTACTGGAGGCAGCAGATACTTGGGTTATAAATAAATAAATAAACAAACATACGTGTGTGTGTAAATATATATGCATATGTATATATTTTTTTATTTTTGTTTTTTGGCATTTTAAGTGTTTTCAGTGGCAAGTTCAAGCCATTCACATTTATTAAAAGTATTGATATGTGTGGTGGATTTCTGTTTGCTCTGTTGGGTAGTCCCTTATTTCTTTGTTTTACCTCTTGACACATTGTGATATCTGACCTCTTAACTTTAGCTTTTGGATGTTTTACACTGGTGGGTGTCTACTGTGCTTATCCATATATAATGCAGGTCTGAGTACTTCCTGCAGAATAGGTCTGGTCTTTGCAAATTCCCTAAGTTATTGCTTGTTTGAGAAAATCTTTATTTTTCCCTCAAATAAGAAACTTAGTTTTGCAGTATACAAATTTCTAGGCTGGCCATTATTCTATCTCGTAAGGCTAAGGATGGGTCACCAAAACCTTCTGGCTTGTCAGCTTCCAGTTGATAAGTTTTCAGTTAGTCTGATCTGTTTTTCTTTGCAAGTTACCTGCTGTTTTCACCTTATGGCTCATAGGAGTGCCACTTTCATGTTTACTATCGTCAGCCTAATGATTATATATCATGGTGATGATGAATCTCCCAGAGTTCCTGTGTGCTTTTTGTACTTGAATATCTAAATTTCTAGCAAGGCCAGGTAAATTTTCCTCAATAATTCTCTGAAATAAATTATCCAACCCATATGTATTTCATCTTTATCCTCAGAGGTGCTTATGATTTTTATGTTTGGCTTCTTTACATAGTCCCATGTTTCTTGCAGGTTTTATTCCTTCCTCATATTTCTCTGTCCATTCTTTAACTGACATGTGTAGCATAAAGGTATTCTCTTTAAGTTCTGAGATTCATTCATTTTTTGGCTTTCTACTGTATTCTGTAATCCCTTGAATGAATTTTTCATTTCCAGAAGTTCTGGTTTTGGTTTTTCTTGAATTCTAAAATTTCTTCAGAGAATTTTTCTTTTTTTTCCCTGCATTATCTTGGTGGCTTCTTTGTGTTAGCTTTCTATCTTCTCTTGTATTTCCATGAGCGTCCTTACAACCCACATTTGAAATTATTAATCTGTCATTTAAATATTTTCATTTAGGTTGGTACCTATTGATAAGGAATTACTGTTTTCTTTAGGAGGTGGCTTTTCACTTTGATTGATTTTTTATATTTCCTTTTTTTTTTTCTTTCTTTCTTTCTGGTTCCTTCTCATCTGGCCCCTCAATTAAGAGCTGAGCATATTTGGCTTATGGGCCTGTTTCTGAGACCCTGGAAATAGGACTCTGTGTCAGGGAGAAGATTGCTGGTCCTGAGTGGCCTTTGGGTTGCTCTAGCACATTTAATAAACCTCTTGGTTCACCTGTGATCTGTGTCTACACCTCTTCCAGACAGTGTATAGGGAGTTTGGTCACCCATCTGACACCTAGTGATGGTGGGTGGTCCTTATGAGTGTATCAGCTGCACCTTCTTTGCTTCATTTAGAAGACACATTGGTGGGCTATATCACTATTATCCCTGTCAGTGGTTGATGTTTGTGTGAGTGAGCCAGCTTCTGATATAATCTTTTATGTCTGTGGTAGCCTCTATTCTGGCCCTCCAGATGGAGTACTTGAATGTCCCAAGCTTTAGAAGTAGCTCATAGGGAATCTGTAGGGACTCTGTAGCTCATAGGGAATCTGTTGATCTTCATTACCATTGAGGTGGGTGGAGGAGCAAGGTTGTTCATGGCTAGGTTGTGTGAGCCTGAGTAAGAGCCATTTCTGAGTTCTCTTTTTCTCTCTCATGCGCTTCTTCCTCATATAACATGATTCTTTAGATGTCAATCTCACTCCACTATGTGACTCTCACTCCATGCAGTCCCCACAGGAGAGGCCAACTTCATCAGAAAGAATTTTAATGAGACTTCTTTGTGTTAATAACTAATACTGGTTTATCATTTCCTTATTATATCTTTATTAGGATTTGATATCAGGAACATATATGCTTCATATAATTAATTGGAATGTTCTATATTTTGAAAGAAATTGTAAAAATATGGTATTAATTTTTCTTTAAATGTTTGGTAGAATTCACCAGAGATATTATTTAGGTCTTGGATTTTCTTTGCCGAAAGAGTTTTAATAATTTATTTGCATAGACTCAGGGTGAAGCGATGGTCATCTATAATTCAGGTAAATGGAAATCAGAAAAAAGCAAGTGTTGCAATTTTATTTGCAGATACAATAGGCTTTAAACCAACCAATGTAAGGAAAGATGAGGATAGTCACTTTGTATTTGTTAAGGGCAACACTCAACATGATGAGATTTCAATTATCAACATTTATGCACCCCACGAGAATGCACCTCAATTTATTTATTTATTTTTTATTCTTTTTTTATTGTTAAATCATAGCTGTGTACATTTGTGCAATCAAGGGGTACAATGTGCTGGTTTCATATACAATCTGAAATATTCTCATCAAACTGTTCAATGCAGCCTTCATGGTGTTTTCTTAGTGTATGTAGACATTTGTATTCTGCATTTAGTAGGTTTCACGTGTACCCATTCTAAGATGCACTGTAGGTGTGGTCCCACCCATTACCCTCCCTCCCCCTAACTTACCCCCTCCCTTCCCCTTCCTTGGCCCTTTCGCCATATTCTTGTTCTATAGTTGCCTTATAGCCTTCATATGAAAGCTATAAATTAGCTTCATAGTAGGGCTCAGTACATTGGATACTTTTTCTTCCATTCTTGAGATACTTTGCTAAGAAGAATATGTTCCAGCTCCATCCATGTAAGCATGAAAGAGGTAAAGTCTCCATCTTTCTTTAAGGCTGCATAATATTCCATGGTGTACATGTACACAAGTTGCTAGTCCATTCGTGGGTCGATGGGCACTTGGGCTTCTTCCAAAACTTAGCAATTATGAACAGGAATGGCACAGATGTCTTTGTTATATTGTGATTTTTGGTCTTCTGAGTATGTGCCTAGTAAAGGAATTATAGGATCGAATGGCAGGTCTATTTTTAGATCTCTAAGTATTCTCTAAACCTCCTTCCAAAGGGAACATATTAGTGTGCATTCCCACCAGCAGTGTAGAAGTGTGACCTTTTCTCCACATCCACGCCAACATCTCTGGTTTGGGGATTTTGTTATGTGGGCTACTCTTACTGGGGTTAGGTGATATCTCAAAGTAGTTTTGATTTGCATTTCTCTGATGATTAAGGCTGATGAGCTTTTTTTCATGTGTGTATAGATTGTGCATCTGTCTTCTTTAGAGAAGTTTCTTTTCAAGTTCCTTGGCCACCTTGAGATGGGACCACGTGTTCTTTTCTTGCTAATACATTTGAGTTCTCTGTGGATTCTGGTTATTAAACCTTTATCAGAGACATAACCTGCAAATATTTTCTCTCATTCTGAGGGCTGTCTGCTTGCTTAACTTAATATGTTCTTGGCTGTGCAGAAGCTTTTTAGTTTGATCAGGTCCCAGTAGTGTATTTTTGATACTGCTTCAATTGCCTGGGGAGTCCTCCTCATAAAATATTCACCCAGGCTGATTCCTTGAAGGTTTTCCCTGCATTTTCTTCAAGTATTTTTATAGTTTCATGTCTTAAATTTAAATCTTTTATCCAGTGAGAGTCTACCTTACTTAATGGTGAAAGGTGTGGGTCCAGTTTCAGTCTTTTACAGATTGCCAGCCAGTTCACCCAGCACCATTTGTTAAATAGGGAATCTTTTCCCCACTGAATGTTTTTAATTGGCTTGTCAAAGATCAAATAACTGTAAGTAGCTGGATTCATCTCTTGGTTTTCTATTCTGTTCCAGACATCTACTTCTCTGTTTTTGTGCCAGAACCATGCTGTTTGGATGACTATCGATTTATAGTACAGTCTCAGGTCTGGTAGCATAATTCCTCCTGCTTTGTATTTATTTCTGAGTAATATTTTGGCTATTCGAGGTTTTTTCTGATTCCATATAAAACAAAGTATTATTTTTGCAAGATCTTTAAAATATGACAATGGAGCTTTGATAGGACTTGTATTAAAATTATATATTGCTTGGGTAGTATAGACATTTTAACGATGTTGATTCTTCCCAGCCATGAGCATAGTATATTTTTCCATTTGTTAACATCTTCAGCTATTCCTTTTCTTAAAGTTTTATATTTCTCTTTATAGAGATCTTTCATGTCCTTTGTTAGGTATACTCCCAAATATTTCGTCTTCTTTGGCACTACTGTGAAAGGAATACAGTCCTTGCCTGTTTTTTCGGCTTGGCTGTTGTAGGTATATATAAAGGCTACAGATTTATGGGTGTTGATTTTGTAGACTGAGACAGTGCTGTATTCCTTGATCACTTCTAAAGGTTTTGTAGTAGAATGCCTAGTGTTTTCCAGATATACGATCATGTCATCTGTGAAGAGTGAATGTTTGATCTCTTCTGACCGTACACTTGATCGCCTTTTCTTCCCTAATTGCAATGGCTAAAACTTCCATTACAATGTTAAAGAGCAATGGAGACAATGGACTACCTTGCCTGGTTCCTGATCTAAGTGGAAATGATTTCAATTTATCTCCATTCAATACGATATTGCCTGTTGTTTGCAGTAGATGGCCTCTATTAGTTTAAGAAATGTCCCTTCTATACCAATTTTCTTAAGTGTTCTGATCATGAAGGGTGCTGGATATTATCGAAAGCTTTTTCTGCATCAGTTGAGAGAATCATATGGTCTTTATTTTTTAGTTTGTTTATGAGCTGAATTATATTTATAGATTTACGTATATTGAAACAGCTCTGAGAGACTGGGATAAATCCCACTTGGTCATGGTGTATAATTTTTTTGATGTGTTGTTGGATTCTGTTTGTTAGGATCTTATTGAGTATTTTTGCATCAATATTCTTTAGTGATATTGGTCTATAATTTTCTTTTCTTGTTGGTTCTTTCCCTGGTTTAGGGATCAGGGCGATGTTTGCTTCGTAGAATGTGTTGGGTAGTATTCCTTCTTTTTCTGTATTTTGGAAGAGGTTTAGTAATATAGGTTCTAGTTCTTTTTTAAAGGTTTGGTAGAATTCTGCTGTAAAGCCATCTGGTCCTGGGCTTTTCTATTTAGGGAGATTTTGTATAGTTGATGCTATTTCAGAACTTGTTACAGGCTTGTTCAACATTTCCACTTTGTTCTGGTTAAGTCTTGGTAGGTGGCCTGCATTCAATTATTGGTCGATTTCTTTAAGAGTTTCATATTTCTGAGAGTAAAGTTTCTTGTAATGTTCGTTAATGATATTTTGAATTTCTTAGGGGTCGGTTGTTATCCCATCTTTACCATTTCTGATTGATGAAATTAGAGGTTCTACTCTTTTTATCCTGGTTAGGTTGGCCAAAGGTTTATCTATTTTATTGATCTTTTCAAAAAACCAACTTTTGGATTTATTGATCTGGTGTATAATTCTTTTGTTTTCAATTTCATTTAATTCTGCTCTGATTTTGGTTATTTATTTCCTTCTGCTGGGTTTGGGGTTGGAATGTTCTTCCTTCTCCAGTTGTGAGATGTTCCATTAAGTTATTAACGTCCTCTCTTTCCATTTTCTTGAGGAAAGCTTTCAATGCTATAAATTTCCCTCTGAGGACTGCCTTTGCAGTATCCCAGAGGTTCTGATAATTCGTGTCTTCATTGTTGTTTTGTTCCAAAAATTTGATGATTTTCTTCTTAATCTAATCTATAACCCACCTGCCCTTCAGCATAAGGTTATTTAGCTTCCATGTTCTTGTATGGGTATGCAGATTCCTATTGTTATTGAGTTCAACTTTTATTCCATTATGGTCTTAGAAGATGCAAGGAATAATTTCTATTTTCTTAAATTTGCTGAGGTTAAATTGTGGACGATTTTGGAGTATGTTCCTTGGGCTGATGAGAAGAATGTATATTCAGTTTTGTTGGGATGAAATGCTCTTCAGATGTCTGTTAAGTCCAGATATTGAACGGTTAAGTTTAAATCTAATAATTCTTTGCTTAGCTTCTTTTTAGAGGATCTATCCAGCACTGCTAAAGGGGTTTAAAAATCTCCAACTGCTACGTAACTGGAGGAAATCAAGTTGCTCATGTCTGTTAGAGTTTCTCTTATATGAAGTATCCATCCTTATCCTTCCTTATTTTGGTTGGTTTAAAGCCTATTGCATCTGCAAATAGGGTGGCAACGCCTGCTTTTTTCTGTTTTCCATTTGCCTGGAGTATTGATGACCATCCCTTCACCTTGAGTCTATATTTGTCTTTTAATGTAAGATGAGATTCTTGTATGCAGCAGATATCTGGCTTGAGTTTTTGTATCCAGTCAGCCAACCTGTGCCTCTTTAGAGGACAATTCAAACCATTCACATTAATTAAGAATATTGTTAAGCCTTTTGAGAGTCTGGTGGACATTTTTAATCCTTTTGTGATTGTGGAAATTGGAATTTGGTCAAAATTTTCTGGGTGGGACTACTTTTGTGGTGGACGATTATGCTGGTCTTTATGGAGGATAGGTCTGAGAATATCATGGAGAGCTGGTTTAGTTACGGCAAATTTCCTCAACATGTGAATGTCATTAAAGTATTTAATTTCTCCTACATAAATGAAACTCAGTTTAGCAGGGTACAGGATCCTGGGTTGAAAGTTATTTTGTTTTAGGAGATTAAAAGTCGATGACCATCCTCTTCTAGCTTGAAAATTTTCAGCAGAGGGATGTGCAGTTATTCTAATATTCTTCCCCTTCTAGGTGATGGGTTTTTTTTTCGTCTGGTTGCTTTCAGAATTTTCTCCTTCATATTAACTTTAGTGACATTGATTATGATGTGTCTGGGGGATGTCTTATTTGGGTTGAGTCGTGCTGGAGTTCTGATACTGTCAGTTGTCTGAAATTCAGAATCTCTTGCATGTCTGGAAAGTTCTCATTCATAATCTCATGGAGAAGAGACTCTGTGTCTTGGGAAGCCACTTCATCGCTTTTGTGGATCCCTATAAGACAAATATTGGTTTTCTTCTAATTATCCCAGAGCTCTCTGAGAGAGTGATCTGTTTTTGCCCTCCATTTCTCTTCCTCTCTGAGAATTTGGGAGTGTTCAAAGCTTTGTCTTCAATGTCAGAAATCCTTTCTTCTGCTTCTTCCATTCTGTTACTGAGGGATTTTACTGTGTTTCTCAGATTCTTGAGGCCTGCAACTTCTTTTCCTAATGTGTCAAATCTTTGGTCATTTGGTCTTTGAATTCATTGAATTCTTGAAACACCTTTTGGGTTACTGCTTAGATTTCTAATTTGATCTTATTTGCTATCCAGATTCTGAATTTGATTTCTGGCATCTCAGCTATTTGTTTGTGCATGGGATCTTGTGCTGTGTCTGCGCCATTGTTCCTTGGGGGAGTTTATCTTCTCTGATTATTCATATTGTCAGAGTATTTCCTTTGATTTCATCTCAGGATTGTTTTTCACTGTTGCCTCTTGCCATCCTCAGAGTTGGGGTGGTGTCTCTCTGAGATTAGACCCAGGGGTATCACTCTATTGTTGCTGGATATTTGTAGGGAGTGACCTTGTGTAACTCTTCTGGGGCTGCCCCAGCCAGGGAGTACTGGTTGTGGGAGAAGCTCCAGAGTATGACACCCCTAGATCCAGGCTCAGTGTGGGGGGTGGATCACTGTGTTCTGGGAGTGCCTGGCACCCAGTGACTTTGGAACAGAGGGCTCAAGGCTCCATCAGTCTCTGGCCAGGAGAAGGGCTCCACGCAGTGGCAGGGAGGGTTCCGGAGGGCATGGTGCTACCTGCATCCCTGGCCAGTGTGGTGGCTGGGAGCATACAGGAGGGAGGATATGGGGTGTGCGGCTCTCGGATTTCCTTCTAAGGGCATGGGGAGGCCCAGTGGGCAAGGTAGTGGATCCCAGTGCAGCTCTTACCATGGTCCTAGCAGGCGCAGCTCTTACAGAGGTTCAGAAGGGTGCCAATCATGGGTCCCGGTGCAGTTCTTCCAGAGGTCCGGAAGGGTCCTTGCACAGCTCTTCCAGACATGTGGGAGGATCCTGGCACAGCTCTTACCTGAGTCCGGGAGGGTGTCAATTGCGGGTTGAGGTGCAGGACTTCCGGAGGTCCGGGAGGGTGCTGATCGCAGGTCCTGGCGTAGCTCTTCCGGAGGTCTGGAAGGTTTCTGGTGCAGCTCTTCTGGAGGTCCAGGGGGTCCTGGTGCAGCTCTTACCGGGTTCCAGGATGGTGCCAATTACGGGTCACTGTGCAGCTCTCTGGAGGTCCGGGAGGGTGCCAATCACATGTTCTGGCACAGCTCTTCTGGAGGTCTGGGAGGGTCCCCTGCACCTCAATTTATAAGACAGACTCTAACATACATGAGCAACTTGATTTCCTCCAGCACCATAATTGTCAGAGATTTTATCAGTCCTTTGGCAGTGTTGGATAGATCCTCCAAAAAGAAGCTAATCAAAGAAATTTTAGACTTAAACTTAACCATGCAACATTTGCATCTAACAGACATCTACAGAACATTTCATCCTAACAAAACTGAATACACATTTTTCTCATCAGCCCACGGATCATCCTCCAAAATTGATCACATCTTAGGTCACAAGTCTAACCTCAGCAAATTTAAAAGAATATAAATGATCCCTTGTATTTTCTTGTACCATCATGGAATGAAAGTTGAACTCAGTAACAACAGGAATCTGCATACACATACAAATACATTGAAACTAAATAAACTTATGCTGAGTGACAGCTGGGTCATAGATGATATTAAGAAGGAAATTACAAAATTTTTGGAACAAAACGATAATGAAGACATGAACTATCAGAACCTTTGGGATACCACAAAGGCAGTCCTAAGAGGGAAATTAATAGTGTTGTTAGCCTTCCACAAGAGAACAGTAAGAGAGGAAGTCAACAACTTAATGGGACATCTCTAGCAACTGGAAAAGGAAGAACATTCCAACCCCAAACCCAGCAGAAGAAAAGAAATAATGAAAATTATAGCAGAACTAAATGAAATTGAAAAAAAAAAGAATCATAAAACAGATCAACCAATCAAAAAGTTGGTTTTTTGAAAAGGTCAATAAAATAGATAAACCTTTGGCTAACCTAACCAGAACTAGAAGAGAGAAACCCCTAATTTCATCAATCAGAAATTATAAAGGCCAAATAACAACAGACTCCTAAGAAATTCAACAAAATTCTTAATGATTATTACATAAAACTCTATTCTCAGAAGTATGAAAATCTGAAGGAAATAGATCAATACTTGGAAACATGCCACCCTTTTAGACTTAGCCAGAAAGAAGTGGAAATGTTGAACAAGTCTATAACAATTTCTGAAATAGCATCAACTATAAGAAATCTCCCCAAAAAGTAAAGCCTGGGACCAGATAGTTTCACATCAAAATTCTACCAAACCTTAAAGAGGAAATAGAACCTATATTACTTAACCTTTTCCAAAACATAGAAAAAGAAGGAATACTTCCCAATATATTCTATGCAGCAAATATCACCCTGATACCCAAACCAGGAAAAGACTCAACAAGAAAAGAAGATTGTAGACCGATATCTCTAATGAATATTGATGCAAAATATTCAATAAGATCCTAGCAAACAGAATCCAATAGCACATCAAACAAATTATACATCACGACCAGGTGGGTTTCATTCCAGGGTTCCAAGGATGGTTCAATATACATAAATCCATAAAAATAATACATCACATAAACAAATTAAAAAACAAAGACCATACGATTCTCTCAATTGATGCATAAAAAGCTTTTGATAACATCCAGCATCCTTTCTTGATCAGAATGCTTAAGAAAATAGGTATAGAAGGAACATTTCTTTTTTTTTTTTTTTTTTGGCCGGGGCTGGGTTTGAACCCACCACCTCTGGCATATGGGATTGGCGCCCTACTCCTTGAGCCACAGGCGCCGCCCAGAAGGAACATTTCTTAAACTGATAGAGGCCATCTACAGCAAACCCATAACCAATATGGTTTTGATTGGAGTAAAATTGAAATCATTTCCACTCAGATCAGGAACCAGGCAAGGATGCCCACTGTCTCCACTGCTTTTTAACATTGTAATGGAAGTTTTAGTCACTGCAATCAGGCAAGAGAAAGCAATCAATGGGATCCAAATAGGACCAGGGTAGAATAAACTGTTTCTCTTTGCAGACGATATGATTGTATATCTGGAAAACCTCAGGGAATCAACTATAAAACTCCTAGAAGTGATCAAGGAATACAGCAATGTCTCAGGATACAAAATTAACACTCACAAATCTGTAGCATTTACATATCAATAATAGTCAAGGGGAAAAAACAATCAAGGACTCTATTCCCTTTACAATAATGCCAAAGAAGATGAAATATCTGTGAGTGTATCTAACTAAGGACATGAAAGATCTCTATAAAGAGAACTATGAAACTCTGAGAAAAGAAATAGCTGAAAATGTTAAGAAATGGAAAAATATACCATGCTCAAGGCTTGGAAGAATCAACATTGTTAAAATACTCTTCTTGTAAAGTATCTCAAGAATGAAAAAAATATATATATCCAATGTACTCAGTACTACTGTGAAATCAATTTATAATCACTCACACTTGTATATGAAAAATTAAATACAACTATAGCCTAGGATGAAGGAGGGAAGGAGAGAGAGGGGGGAAGGGAGACGGTGGGTTAATAGAGGGAGGGTTATTAGGGGGACCACACCTATGGAACACATTCCAAGTATAAGTTGGATCTATCAGGTGTAGAACACAAATGCCTTAATGCTGTAATTTGGTAAATGAGGTGAAGGCTTTGTTGATTAGTAGGATGTAAGCACTCCAATTTGTACAAATAATCAACACATTGAATCCCATAATGGCATAAATGTATTTATGATCTATGTACAAATGACTTAATAAAAAATATGTATTTGAACTGTTTTATTTATTTATTTATTTTTAAATCATTTTTTAGACTTTATTCAAATTAGTATAAGGGTACAATATTTAGGTTACATTGTTCTCACTTCCAGGGTGAAGTTGCATTTGTAGAAGAGCCCCTCACCCAGGGGGCATGTTATACACCCTCACAATGTGCACATTAGATGAGATCCCGTCTCATGCCCTCCCTCCTTCTGCCATGTAAACCCTGTAGTACATGTGTATAATTATTACTTTATGTAATTTTGTCTTTAAGAGGAGTTGAGAGAAGACAGGATAAAAATATTGTTATATTAACCTTCTTTTTAGCAGTTGTGGTTCTATTCATTTGTTTCTGTATGTGGTTACAATCTAATGTCATTTTCTTACTTCAATACAAATTTCTTCTGCTTATGTCCTTTGTGCTATTATTGTCAAATACTTTATATTTCTATGTTACAAGCTCAATATAATTATATACACATTGTATACAGTTTCTTTATAAATCAGCTATGAAATGAAGAATTATGCAATTATACCATAATTTTTACTTGGACATACAATTATTATTACTAGTTGCCTTCTTTATAAATCTAAATTATTCTTATTATCTGAGGTTATTTCTTTGTGCCGAATGAAATTCTTTCAATATTTCTTATAAGGTAGATTTACTAGCAACAAATTATCTGTTTATTTAAGAATGTCTGTACTTTTCTTTCATTATTGAAAGGAAGCTTTGCTGCTGTATATGAGATTCTTGGTTAACATTTTTTTATTCCCAGCCCTTTGAATATTTTATCCCACTGCCTTCTGACTTGAATAGTTTCCAATGAGAAATAAGCTGTTATTCATATCACAGGGATGAGGAGTTTGTATGTGAAAAATAGTTTTCCTTTTGCTGCTTTCAAGGATTTTCTTTCTCTCTGACATCTCATAATTTTGACTGTGACATATCTCAATATGAAAACTGTCGTGTTTCTCTTATTTGAAAATTATTGATCTGCTTGGTTGTCTTAATCAGTATTCTTTATCATATTAAGAAAGTTTTCAATATTATTTTTTTTTCTGTCCCCTTGCTTTTCTCCTCTCCTTTTTCTTTTCTCATTATATGGATGTTGGTACACCTAATATTGTTTCCACATTCCTCTAAGGCTCTGTTTATTTTTCTGTGGTCTTTGTTCTCTACATTGCTCTGATTCCATAATGAATCTTTAAGTTCACCAATTATGTCTTCTGCTAGCTAAAATGTACTTAGAATTTCCTCTTATAAAATTTGAATTTTAGCTATTTTTCTTTTCACATCAAAAATTTTCATTTGGTTCATTGTGATTTCAATTTTTTATATGTGTACTTTATTTGATGAGGTATTGTCTTCATAGCTTACCTTACTTCTTGTTTGTTTATTTATTTATGTACATTTTTTATGGTGGTAGCATATAAATAATATAAAATTTTACCACTAAGCCAATTTAAAATATACAGTTAAGTGGCATTAAATGCAGTCATATTGTTTTTTTTTTTTTAAATAACCATCACTATCCATCTTCAGAACTTTTCCATCTTCTCAAACTGAAACTCTGTGCCCATTAAAAAGGTTCTTCTTTCCACACACACTCTGTCAACTATCATTCTATTTTGCCTTTGTAAATTTGACTATCTTAGGTACCTCACATAAATAGAATATAAAATATTTGTTCTTTTGTGGCTTACTAGCAGGGGTCCTTAAACTTTTTAAACAGGGGGTCAATTCACTGTTCCTCAGACCATTGGGGGGGTGGGCTATAGTTTAAAAAATAACTATGAACAAATTTCTAGGCACAATGCACACATCTTATTTTGAAGTAAAAAAACAAAATGGGAACAAATACAATCACACTGCCTCATGTGGCCCGTGGGCCATAGTTTGAGGACCCCTGCTTCATTGAGTGTAATATCATCAAGGTTTACCCATGACACAACATATATCATAATTTTCTTTCTTTCTTTCCTTCCTTCCTTCCTTCCTTCCTTCCTTCCTTCCTTCCTTCCTTCCTTCCTTCCTTCCTTCCTTCCTTCCAGTTTTTGGCCGAGGCTAGGTTTGAACCCACCACCTCTGGCATGTGGGGCCGGCACCCTACTCCTTTGAGCCACAGGCACCGCCAATTTTCTTTCTTTTTTAATGTTCCATAATGTTGCATTCTATGCATACATTTCATTTTGTTTGTCCATTTATCCATCAATGGGTATTTGAGTTAGATCTACTTTTTGCTATTGCAAATAACACTGCTAAAGACATAGTTCTATAAATATCTCTTTGAGATTCTGCTTTCAATGCTTCTGAGTAACACCAGAAGTGGAATTGTGGATCATGTGGTATTATGTTTAATTTTTGTGGAAGAAATTGCTATACTGTTTTTCATAGTGGCTGTGTTATTTTACATTCCCAATAGCCACGCGATGAATTCTGATTTCTCCAAGTTCCCAACAATATTTGTTCCTGCTTTGGAGGGTTTTTTGGTTTTGTTGTTCTTCTTTGCTTATTTTGTGTAGTTGCCATTCTAATGAGGCATAAAGTGCTATTTGTGTTTTTTTATTTTCATTTCCCTAGTGATTAGTAACATTTGCTACCTTTTCTTTCATATGATTATTAGAAATTTGCATATGTTTAGACAAATGCCTAATCAAGGCCTTGTCTATTTTTAATTGGATTTTTTTGTTGTTATTGACTTTTAGGGGTTTTTTTTATTTATTTTAGATTTTAATTTCTTATCAGATGCATAATTTAGGAATATTTTTTCCCATTATGTAGGTTGCCTTTTCATTCTGATGTACAAAAGTTTTAATTTTAATGATGTTCAATTTTTTTTCTTTTGTTGTCTGTGCTGTTGTCATACCATTTCTTTACCTCTTTAAGCCCTTCTTAAAAGTTCTTTTAATATATTTATGATAGCTGAGTTGAAGCTACCCTTGGTCTGCAAGTTTCCACATCTGGGCCCTGTGAAAGATAGATAGTTTCACTTGTATATGGACCGCATATTTCTATGTCTTATACTTTTTTATTGACAACTGATAATTTGAGGTAATATGTTGTAGCAAATCTGAATACTGTTCCTCTCTCCCCATCTCAGTGGGGACTGATTTTGTTTGATTACTTTATGTAAACCAGTCTATTTTAGTGAAATCTACTTCCCCACAGTGTACAGTCTCTGATACATCCCTTGGAGACTATAACCATGTGCACAATCATTCTGCAATGATCTTTAGTAGGGTTCTCTTTGACTGTCACTTTTCCTGATCTCTCTATTAAGCTGTGTTCCTTTGTTGGTATTGCAGCTAGCAGATAGCTTGCACTAACTGTCAGTTGATTGCTCTCTTACATTAAAAGCATACCTTTTGGTATAAATTGCTCCATAGCCTTATTCGATTCAATTCTGGCTAAGTTTCAGGAATCAATTTTGAGGTTTATTCCAATTCCCCGGTGATTTTCCCTATCTGTTTTTTATTCCCCTGTTCCTATCTGACCTAAGTTTTATCTATGGAACTATGATTTTTGCTTTAATTAATTATCACAAAAAAATATTCATTGTTTTTGACAATGCCCTTAGGCTTGAACTTTTCTGTCCTGTGATACAAATGAAGTTAGTCTGCTTGGGGAAAGCAGCCTAGCTCTCTGTTCTTCAAGCATGCATTTTCCAGAGCAAAACATCTGCATCACTGCTGTGGAGTGGGGGACTGGGGCAGTGACCCATTTTTCAGAGTATGACACCTCTAATTTATTGATGGGATGCTGAGTTTCAGTGTTTGCCTTTGGTCTTGGCATGACACCTCTAATTTATTGATGGGATGCTGAGTTTCAGTGTTTGCCTTTGGTCTTGGCATATCTCTCTTGGCATAGAATCTATACCTATGAATGATCTGGATGAGGGCAATTTAATCACACTTTTCTTGGTCTATGCCTGTGACGAAAATTCTACCCTGTAAGTATGTTCTCTTGTTTTTTAATTTGATATCCATGTATTTTTGCTGAGCTTAGTTCTAGTTCAGTTTCTACAGAGAGTAATTATTCAGTGTTCTTTTTTTTCTTTCTTTTTTTTTTTTATTAAATCATAGCTGTGTACATTAATGCAATCATGGGGCACCATACACTGGTTTTATATACTATTTGACAGATTTTCATCATACTGGTTAACATAGCCTTCCTCGCATTTTCTTAGTTATTGTGTTAAGACATTTATATTCTACATTTAGTAAGTTTCACATGTACCCTTGTAAGATGCACCATAGGTGTAATCCCACCAATCACCCTCCCTCCCTCCCGTCCCTCTCCCCCTTCCCCATATTCTTAGGTTATAACTGGGTTATAGCTTTCATATGAAAGCCATAAATTAGTTTCATAGTAGGGCTGAGTACATTGGATACTTTTGCTTCCATTCTTGAGATACTTTACTGAGAAGAATATGTTCCAGCTCCATCCATGTAAATATCCAAGAGGTAAAGTCTCCATCTTTCTTTAAGGCTGCATAATATTCCATGGTATACATATACCACAATTTATTAATCCTTTTGTGGATCAATGAGCACTTGGGCTTTTCTATGACTTAGCAATTATGAATTGGGCTGCAATAAACATTCTGGTACAAATATCTTTGTTATAATGTGATTTTTGGTCTTTTGGGTATATACCTCGTAGAGGAATTATAGGATTAACAAAGGTTAATAAGGAAATCCAACTTTCCTTCCAAAAAGTTCTCAGTTTACATCCATACTCCACCACACTTCTGCTAGTCTCAGGAATATTAAGTACCTATAATTTCTGAGGCTTTGCAATGTTTTGGTTTTGTATTGACTTGCTTCTTGGCTTTCTTCCAAGGGATTTCTATGTTGCACAACTTAATTGAGTGCCATTCATATCAAAGTTTATTTTAATAGTATCCCTTTGAGAAGTGCAGGGCACAGTCTAAGTGGTTGAAATGCAGCATCATCCTGCCTCTCATTATCTTCAACTTCTGGCTTAGATTTTACTTTCTTTATATTCTAAATAGCTAAGTAATTCAGTCAGACAATACTCATTTGTTGCTTTTTTGCTTCTAAATTTTTGTTAATATACTTTGCTCCAGTTTCTAGACCCATTATCCTTGTAGGTTTGAACCTTTTTATAATTGCCATTTCACTGAGATTTTTGTAAATTATACAGATGCAGAATTGTGTTCAATTGCTATGCTTCACCAAATATGCTAATTTTTGTAGTCTTTAGGAATTGTTTTTCTTTGTAATATCCCTGGGATTTAGGACACGTTTCTACCAATATACTCTAGTATATGATTTAGGAAATGTATGAATAAATCATGCTGACCTGCCCCAGAGAGAAAACAGAGTAAAGAAAGGTGATTAGAAGTTGCCAAACAGATTCCAACAATTTCAAGTTATTATTATTGAAGTTTTTTTAGTTTTTTAGTTTTGTTTATATAAATAGCTTTAAACTGAAGAACCACTATTTGTCATATAGTATGTGTAGCTATCAGACAAACTGTGGTGTAATCACTATGCTGCCACTTTTATGACCTATAATTGAGCAATTTTCATTGATTATGTATTGGACGTAGTGGGACAGTGAGAACATAGCAGTATTATTTTATTTGTATTCTTCCAGGTTTTGTTTCTCCCTGAGAAGAAGTTAAAACTTTTAGAAATACACAAGATGTCTGAGATATTATTTTACATAAGGGATATTTCATTCAATTTTAATAATAAATTCCTGCTTGAATTTGGCTTGTACAAAAATGCCTTTTAACCAACAACTATAATCATAATCAGAAAAAAAGTGTTTTCTTTCCTAACATAGCACATTAAAAAACAAGTAGCTCACTCACTTTTTGTACTTGGAGAATGAAAAGCTGATACAGCTATTTAACATTCCAGACCATCCTTCTTGTCAGTAGGACATATGCTTGACATATTTAGAATGCTGATAATTTGTGTCACATCATTCATCCTCACCTCTATTTCCTTGGCCTAGTAGAATGCAGTGTGAGCTGGCTTGCAGAGATTAGGCTGCTGCTTATGACTGTTAACATGGATTTCTTCAGAATCCTTTGCTTAATGTTAGACTACTTACTGGCCTCAATTTTTCAGTGTACTTTTATTTAAAAAGACATAGCACTAAGGCAATACTTTTTTCTTTCTTTCTTTTTTAATTTTAATATTATGGTATAATTTAAATACAGTAAAATTCACTCTTCTAAATGTACAGTTCTCTAAGTTTTGATAAATTTGTATAGTTGTCCAACCAATACCATCATCAAAGTGTACAATAGGACTATTATCCCAAAATATCCCCTGTGTACTTCTGTAGTCAACCCATTTTTAGTCTACCAGTTTTGAGTGGTCACTGACTTGTTTTTTATCTCAATGGTTTTACCTTTTCCAGCATATTACAAAATGGAATCATCAAGTGTTTAATATTTTGAGTCTTGATTCTTTTAAGTAGCACAACCTATTTGATAATAGTCTATATTGTTTATAAGTGGTAGTTCTCCCTTCTGATTGTTGAGTGGTATTCCACTGTATGAATGTATCTTAGTTCATCCATTTCACAAGTGATGGACACTGGGTTGTTTCATGTTTTGGCTTATTATGGATATATTTGCTGTGAACATTCACATGCAGATTTTGTGTAAATATAGACTATCATTTTATTTGGGCATACCTGGGATTCCTGTGCTACTTTATAAATTGTTTTTTCAAAGCGGTTGTAACCCTTTGCCATCCTAGGACCAATATATCAGTCTTCCAGCAACTCTGCCCATTGGTATTATTAGCTGCTAATTGTGTTTCTCTTTTTAGCTATTTTAATAAGTATATTTTTTATTTTATTTTTTTATTAAATCATAGCTGTGTACATTGATATGATCATGGGGCATCATTCACTAGCTTCACAGACCGTTTATTTTAATAAGTATATAGTAGTATGTGATATAGCATTCACTTTTGTTCTCATTGCTTCACTGAAATGCTTTTTTTTTTATTTGTTTGTGTTTTGTTTTTTTTTTTTTTTTGAGACAGAGTCTCACTTTATTGCCCACAGTAGAGTGCTGTGGCATCACACAGCTTACAGCAACCTCCAGCTTAGGCGATTCTCTTGCCTCAGCCTCCCGAGTAGCTGGGACTACAGGCACTCACCGCAATGCCGGCTATATTTTTTTTTTTGCAGTTTGGCCAAGGCTGGGTTTGAACCCACCACCCTCAGTATATGGGGCTGGCGCCTTACTCACTGAGTCACAGACGCCACCCTGAAATGCTTTTTAAAGGCCTGAGTTGATCCTATTAGGAAATACAGTACATTTTCATCTATGCATATTTCTCAAAGAATTTAACATTGATTTCCCTGCTTACTTCTATCAGCTGTTCTTCTTCCTTAGGGTTTTGTGAAGTTTTCTGCGTTTTCTACTTATGTATGTTATTATTACACAGTTTCCTTTGTTGATAGCAGATAGATAGATTCAAATCCGTTTTAGACTGATGCTATCATAATCAAACAAAATGTGACCACTTAATACCTAACTTTAAGAGGTAAAGGAACTGTCTTTGAGATTTAGATTAATTCAATGGACTGGAAATAATACCTAGTGTTAATCCTCATCCTAAAGTTTGGCTGTTTTATTTATTGATTGATTCGGTACAAAAAGTTTAAACCATTTCCTGTATTTATAGCATACTACTGAGCCTAAGGTAACATGGTAAAAAAAAGAACATGCTTTAGTTCTCCCTGTTCCCACATTATAGGGTAGAAATAAGAAAAATTATTAAAAATATGAGCTTTTTAGTCAGACTGACCTTGTTCTGAATGCCAAATATATCATATATTTTGCTCTATAATCTTGGGCTAGTTATCAACTATCACTTGCCTTCTGTATAATACATAGATTATAATAATATCTACATTGTAGACTGTTGTGAGGTTTCAAAGAGTTTGCATATTTAAAGAAATTTTTTAAAATAGGCTCTTAATTTACAGCTGTACATCCTAATAGGGGAAACCAAACTTCAAATAACTACCATAGTATAAGGCAAAAGTACCATAATTTTCAAAGAATCATTTATTCCATTTATTCCATACTTTTTAAAGTATATTTTTACAGATCTAATCAATGGTCTTTGTATATTATATAACTATTAGCATTTATATTAGCAAGTAATTAGCATTAACTCAATATGTAAGCCTATAAATCAGATATAGTTGATTTCTACATTGTTAGAATTTATATAAAGGAAACCAAAACTGTTCTAGGTATTTCAAGAAAAAAGAAATTTATTATAACATATTAGTGATTATTGGAGCAGTGAAAATTAGAGTTTGAGGAAGTCACAGCCACTTTCATGGTATAGTTCTGCAGTTATGTTCTAGATAGAGAGAAAACCTAGACATGTAGACAAAGGGAAATAGACTGAGGTTTTGTCCCTGTGGCACTTCAACCTTAGGAGGAGAGAAAGAAAAAGAGTCTGTGATATAGGGGGAAAGCCAAGAATGCAGTGCCCTGGAAGCAAAGTGATGAATATGTATCAGACGTAAGTAGTTATCAACTGTGTCAAATGTTGATAGGTTGAGTAGATGAAAAGATCATTGGATTTATCAACATAGAGGTAGCTGGAGACAGTTACATGAGCATTTTTTTGTGGCGCTATGGATAAAAGTTTGATGGAGTGGGTCTAAAGTAGAAACAGGGAAGAAGAGATACAAGGGTTGTAAATTTTTCCAAGTTTTGTTATAAACAGAAATAAAGGAATTGAGCAACAGTGAGCAATCGGCAGAGATGAGGTCAAGATTTTTTGTTTTTAAGTTGAGGAAAAACAGGTGCATATTTGATAGTGAGAATGTCCTAGTACCGGCATCAGAAAACTTTTTTGTGGTAAGCTACAATAAATATTTTAGGCTTTTTTTGGTCATAGCAATCCTGAAATAGTGTGAAAGAAGCCTTAGAAATAAGTAAATAAAGAGCATGACTGTGTTTCAACAAATCTTCATTTATAAAAACAGACAAGGACCCTAGTTTGTCTACTCTGCCCTAATATAAATTGGGAAAAAATGGTGATTAGAAGAGAAAGTAGAATACACCTGAAGTGATATCCCTGAGTTAGTGAAGAAGATGGGATCTGTGTACAGGAGTTAGGGGGACAGCTTTGATTATGAGCTCAACTAAGTTTAAAAACCAAAAGTAATGGGTAGAGGAAAACCAAGAATGGGTAGAGATAGGTACCCTGTTTCCCCGAAAATATGACAGTGCCTTATTTTAAGGTGTGCTCC
Organism: Nycticebus coucang; assembly: GCF_027406575.1. NCBI lineage: Eukaryota > Metazoa > Chordata > Mammalia > Primates > Lorisidae > Nycticebus > Nycticebus coucang. The sequence goes on along the minus strand of NC_069786.1, from coordinate 35,385,913 downwards.
CAAAGATGTGCTAGGTCTTATTTTCAGGGGACGTCTTATCTTTCCTGTAAGTAGGTCTTATTTTTGGAGGATGTCTTATTTTCGGGGAAACGGGGTAGATATGGAATATATAAATCTGGAAAATCTCTTATGATTGCTTTAACTTTCTCAAAGAAGTAGGAAGCAAGATCATAGCATGTGAGTGAATATTAAGGATATTTGGCATTTTAAGGAGAGAAGATGTTTAAAATGTATAAGTATTGAAAAATAACTGAGTTAAGGAAATACTACAGATAATTACATTTTTAGTAAAATACCTTGTACTGAGTTTGGAATGTTCTTTCTTCACTTTAGACTTTTAATTTATTTTTTATTATAACTTAATATATTTTTGTGAAGAACCAGGTAAACTTGTGGAAATATTAACATATTTTGAATTATATAATGTTAGTCTTCAAAATCCTTTTCTCTCTGGGGAAAATGGAGAAAACAACATTATTACAATCCATTAAAAACCCTATTTTCGAACAGTCGTGCATTCTTTTTTTTTTCTTTTTTTTTCAGTCGTGCATTCTATCTAAATCTGTAGTATTTATCTACTTTAGCAAATCTTATCCCTGTTGGAAATTGTTTTTGCACTGCTCCTGTCAATTCATCTCTATTCATGCTTTTATCATATTGAATCCTAATTTACTCTGAGGGTTTGCTAACTTTGCTTCAATGATGTGTTTGCCTTGAAAGAATTCAGATTTAATGAAATATATTTATGTAAAGAATTTTTCTAAAATTTCTCCACCAATGAAAAATAAATGGAATACTATTCAGCTATTAAATAAAAATGGAGACCTTACATCCTTCGTATTAACCTGGATGGAAGTGTAAGACATTATTCTTAGTAAAGCATCACAAGAATGGAGAAGCATGAATCCTATGTACTCAATTTTGATATGAGGACAATTAATGACAATTAAGGTTATGGAGGGGAGGAAAAGCAGAAAGAGGGACGGAGGGAGGGAGTGGGGCCTTGGTGTGAGTCACACTTCATGGGGGCAAGACATGATTGCAAGAGGGACTTTACCTAACAATTGCAATCAATGTAACCTGGCTTATTGTACCCTCAATGAATCCCTAACAATAAAAAAAAAAATGAAATGCACTATATTTACATTGATTCCTATGAAGGTTACACATGAATCAGTACATAAATCAAAGCAAGTCCTCAAAAGATAAAAAATCAATTGATATGTCAGATTGGAAAGACATAGGTAGTGAAATCAACCACTGAGATGATATTTTTCCTCTTGTAATAATTTAATTTATCAGTTGTTGAAATGTTTTGGTGACTTTGAACATAGTAATAAGCTAAAAAATGGAGACCAAACAGAGTGATCCTAAATTTTATTAACAATACTTCAGCAAATGCAAACCAACATCATTTCAGAGGGAATAGATATTTTTTTCTTCTCTAGACTAATCACATAACCTCTTCTGGAGGCCCTAATAAACATAAATATTATCTAAATTTAAACAATAAACATATGTACTTAGTCAAATATAGATAATATGCTTATATTTCCTCTACAGAATTGATATCCAGTTGCCAGCAGTTGAATTGTCAGTATAAATGTGCTATGGTCAGAAACAGTTCAAGATGTTACTGTGAGGATGGATTTGAAATAAAAGAAGATAGGAGAAGCTGTAAAGGTAAGAATTACATGGAACTCTATTCTATTTGTTTTTATATAGAGGTTTCATTGACAGAAATTTAATAATGTATCTGTGAGCACCAACCATGCGTGCCTCACACAGCATTTAGGTTAACTTTTATTTTGCTTCCTGATATTTAAACATTGGCATTCCCTCCAAAACATAAACATTACACATAAAAATTCATGCCAATCAATTTGCAATTTGTTTTATAATAATTTCAAAAGTGGGAAATCTCAGCAATGGGAAATATTTTGGTGAACCACTAACACATTTGATTTAATTATTTTAACTTCCTAAATGTTTTATGGCTGCTATAGCTATAGTCTAGTAGACATGTTATTAAATAAGTTAGGTTACAAATGTACTAATTATGTAAAGTTCTTTATAATTTTGGCACTGGTAATTCTAGCAGCTGGCATTTTACCAATAGCAAAAGAAATGTACATAAATACTGATTTTTTCCCGTATCCTCATTCTTGCATTTGTGAGTGGTTCACAACAAATGTTTACCCTCCAAAATGACTCCCCTCTGCCATAGTGAACAATTCTAGGTCAGCCAGCCATCTTATTGACTATATATGTAGAATACCTGTCCACAACACTTATAAGTCCACAATGCATATAGGTATTACTTTATATGGTAGTTAGAATCAATCTGTCTCTATATTTCTAATACATAATATATAATCTCCGTGTGTGTGTGTGTGTGTGTGTGTGTGTGTGTGTGTGTGTGTGTGTGTGGTATATTTGGGGACTACTTGCAATGCTATAACCACTAAAATATAGAATATTTTCGAAGGAAATTAGTGATTTGATGCCAGGGATGTTCAACCTTTTGGCTTACCTGTGCCCCATTGGAAAGGAAAGAGTTGCCTTGGTCCACACATTAAATACACCATCACTAACGAAAGCTGATGAGCAGAAAAAGTCTTTGCTTAATTTTCATAATATCCACCATCACAGATAAGCAAACAACTCCTCACATTACTCATGGGCCACATGTTGGAAACACCTGCATCTTCACTCTAATAGTATCATTTTTACCTTAACATAGAATCTTAAATTTGAGAGAGTTCTTAGAATATTTTTCAAATTCCTAATGACAAAAAAATGAGAAAATAAAGTCACTGAGAAGTTAATTGACTTGTTTAAGTTCATCATCTTCTCAGAAATAGAATTGGGACAAAACACATGTCTTCAGAGCCCACTTACTCTTATCCTAAAGAGGCTCATTGACTTTTCAGGTACATCCAGGACTTGAATTTCAGTTTGATGCTTGTTTGTTTTGTGCATTAAACAAATGTTATACCAACATTTTTTATTAAATGTTTGTCAGACCCAAAGGCTGCATAAGCTGACTATAGGGATACAAAACTGGCATATTAATTTAACTCATGTCACTTTAAACCAACATTGAAAAATCAGAAAATTACACACAAAAGTTCAGATATTGTGGAAAAATCAGGGCAACACTAGAACCCTCATGATATAGGGTTATATAGCCAGATATAAATTTTGCCAGCCATGAGTGATGCTTTGACCATGCATGAAATCTCCAATTCCAAACATCCTTTGTCATTCATGCATCTTAGGCTTAGATACCTATACTGCATCCTTTTCTCATTTGCTACACTGACTCCTCCATAAATTAGTACTTAGAGTTCCTTTGCAAGGGTAGAACTGAATTGAGCGCTTGGACTGCTGAATGTCTTGATCAAGTGCATAAAAACAATCAGTTACTTCTATTGAATGTTAGTAAAGAATTGTACAGCAATCATTTGAAAATCACCAATGGAGAAAGAATAGCTCTTTTGGTTTCTCTATATTCCCTGTTAGCCAGCTCTGAACATCTTTTAGGCTATCCTGAAATTGTATTTCCAGGTATTTCTCTGTTTTTAAAGGAGGAAAGAGCATTTCAAATAATGATTTGTCTATTCCTTTGTGGTGCATTCTTCCGAGTAGAAAGGAGAAAACTCATTGATTCTATTGCTCTCCTGGATAGCATAATCATATCAGAAAGACTGAAATAGAATCCAATAATATTAAAGTTGAAAAATATCTGTGAAAATAGTTAAGATTGATTACTGCCACCAGGGGCTGGATTTACCACAAATACAAGACACAATTTCTTAAAGGATTACTACAGACTTAGTTCCAAACACAAATTTTTTCTTTCTTTCTTTTTTTTTTTTTTAAAAGCTCCAGAAGTACTTACTTTAGATAAGCCATCCATGACTTCCAGCTATTATAAGATTATGAAGAAATGGAGAATAGCACAAATTAATGCCATACCAATGCATATTTTCTCAATTTAAATGGTCCCTTATGCTACTCAACTATCTTTTTTATTTTCCTTTAATAAACTTTTTTCTTAGCTTGGGTTTTCCCAGAAGCCAAATTTAAAATGAGGATTCAAGTGAAAGTTCCTATTTATTTGTTGTTGTTATTTTAAGTTTTATTGGCATCACATTTTTGGAAGAGATAGAAGAGGAAGCAACCAATAGTTTGCACGATTAAACCAGCTGCGAGAAGATAGGCTAAAGCTTAGGTTGTAGCAAAACTCCTGGGCATGAGAGACATCTGAGGAATAAAGCACCGTGTGCTGAAGGTGTTATTATCTCTCCCAAAACTCTGACCTGTCTTTAGTCCTGGCAGAGCCTCTCACTGGAGAAAGGGATATGCCAGAATTTCTTTCTGCAGTAGGCCCGCCCTCTTGGAGATTCAAAGAATGAACCCATGGACTACAGAGATCAGTGATAAGATAAGATTTAAGAATATAGAAATGAATAGAAAAGGAAGGGTATCAGAGGCTCTGGCTGAGGGGAAGACCCAAATGGGAAATCTCCTCTGGAGTCTTTAATCTGAGAATTTTACACTGTTTTGGGAATTACACTTGGTCAAGACATGACAGACTACAATGTTGGTTAGTGAGTTAATGAGTGTATTAACAGATAAACGCAGTTCGTCCATTCCAGAAAAAAGTAATAGGAGGTCCACTCTAAAAGGGGCCTAGCGTACACCAAATCCTGGAAAAACTGCTTTTCTCCTGTCTTACTTGTATCCAGAGAGTGCAGTTTGGAGAGGAAAAGTCTGTTTGTTTAGACCTAGGAAATGGGGGTCCTTATCCAGGCCTGAGCAGGGGAAACCCTGTGTCAGGGAGAATTGGAAGAGCCCTCAGGTACAGATGAAGATCCCTACAGTTGTGGAATCACACAGAAAAGATCTGATGGATATGAACACAGTATCTGCTAGAGCATACTCACTACTTTGTTTCCATCATAACTAGAACATACTCTTATAAGAAAATGAATAATATCATAATTATACTTCCATAGACTTCTCTCACTTAAGGGCAGGAACCATATTTTATCAATTTTGTTCTCTGCTAGGATAAGTATTGTGCTTGCTACATAGGACAGACTAAACACACATTTGTCTAAATAATAACTATTGACAGGATGTCTTTTTATTTACCTGGTCAGTTAAGAATCATTAAGTACTATCTATTAGTGAAGATTTGAACCAAATGCTAGAGCAGTGTTTTTCAAGCACACTTGAACCTATAGTTAAACTTCCACAGCAAACTTAAATTATGTTGATCAAAAAAAGAAAAAGAAAAAGAAAAAATATATGCTTACTGTGTTTTGAATTTCTTTCAAAAATAATGTAATTAGTGAACTACAAAATTTTCCTGGCATATCTAAGATCCACTCATGGCACACTGGTTTAGAGGAAGAAAATAGAGAGAATGGAAAGAAAGAAGGAGCAGAAGGACCACAAATATTAAAATAAAATTTAATCAAGACAAAGTTTCTGTTTTTAACAAATGCTTAGTAGTTTCCTCTTCTTAAGTTAGTGAAAATAATTCGTATAGCTTGTCTCAAACTCTTATTTAATCTGTTGATTGAAAACTATGTTATCAGGTTAATTTTTTGTTAAAATAGTGAAAAATCACTGTCATACACACTGGAATTATTCACCAAACATGAATTGGAGTGCATTTTGTATTTTGCAAAAATATCCAAGAACTTCAAGTCTGACTATCACAAATGCAAATAAATCTTCTTTTAAATAAATTATTTGATATTAAGTGTGATGTTTTATCTCTGTAAATATTAATAGTGATTTTATCTTTAGTGAGTGTGAATTTGAAAAGACTTATTGTGGTATATGTACACCATGGAATATTATGCAGCCTTAAAAATATAGAGACTTTACCTCTTTCATGTTTACATGGATGGAGCTGGAACATATTCTTCTTAGCAAAGTATCTCAAGAATGGAAGAAAAAGTATCCAATGTACTCAGTCCTACATATGAAACTTTTCATATGAAAGCTATAACCCAATTATAGCCTAAGAATATGGGGAAAGGGGATAGGGAGGGGAGGGGAGGATGGGTAGAGGGAGGGTGATTGGTGGGATCACATCTATGGTGTGTCTTACAAGGGTATGTGTGAAATTTACTAAATGTAGAATGTAAGTGTCTTAACACAATAACTAAGAAAATGCTGTGAAGGCTATGTTAACTTGTTTTATGAAAATATTTCAAATTATTATAAAACCAGCACCTTGTACCCCACGATTGCATTAATGTACGCAGCTATAATTTAATAAAAAAGAAAAGAAAAGGAAAGACTTACTGGAATTAGATTTTACTTTTTTTTAAAATAAATAAACAATAATATATTTCCAGAGTTTGTAAAAACAAATTTCTTCCAAGAGAAAAAGAAATGCCAATGAACCGAGCTGCTTAGAAATGATATCAACTTTTCTTTTAGATCAAGATGAATGTGCCATTTATGGAACGTGCAGCCAGACCTGTGTAAATACCCATGGATCCTTTGCTTGCAGTTGTGTGGAAGGCTACCTACTGCAGCCAGACAACAGGTCTTGCAAGGCCAAAAATGGTAAGTTATGATCCTTTTTTTTCTTCTAGAATTTTTTGTTTACTTTTTCCCATTTCTTGTCATTAGAGGTATTGCATAGCAATATGAAAATTTGAAGAGAAAGATTTTCCGTCATTTTGCTGTGCTGATCTGTAGTTAGAAATCTGGGGCAGTCCATTCAGTTGCCACTGATCATTATGAAAGTCCTTCTATTACAGGGAGTTTCTAATTAGCAAAAACATGTTCAAAATAAATGGATTTATTGATTTGAATTAGCTAGCTCTCTCCTGGACTATTGTAATAGACTTCTAACTAGATTCTGTGAGCTTCTAGTTTGCCTCCAAAATTCATACTCCATGTAATAAAATGGCCTGCTAAAACATAAACCAGACCATGTTGTTCTTTTGTTTAAAATCTCTGGGTAACGTTCATACACCCTAAAAATGAAATCTGAACTCCTCGCAGGAGCTATAAGGGCCTAGTTGTCTGGTACCATTTACCTTTCCAATCTTACCTTCCACTGTTCTCTTAGCATCGATGCCAGCACATTGGTTTCCTTATTCCACCATGTTGCTGCTTTATTCATCTGAAACGCTTTTTCCTTATTTTCACATGAATGTCTCCTTTTTATCATTTTAAGCTCAACCTTAATGTCAACATCAGAATGGCCATCCCTATCCATCCTATTTAATGGTATATACCCTTTATATTGTATGTTTTTTCTCAGTTTTATGTATACCTACTCTACCACTATATGGTTTCCTGGTTTTATTTTCTTTTTAGTGCTACCACTTGAAATGGACCCATTTATTTATCTTATTATGTGATTTTCCCAGGATAATGTATGCTTTATGATAGTACAAAACTTGTCATATTTATTTACTCAGTACTGACCATTGAAAAAGGTCTCCAGGCTTCAGAAAGAACTGTATAAAAATATCAAGGCCAAGTGATGCAACAGGAAGCTATAAGTAGACCCAAAAAGGACATCCTATAAAGACCATACAAGATAATAGATGGATAACATTTACTGGAAAAGTAGCCCTTTCTTCATATGAAGGCAGAGAGAGGCAGAATCAATTGGCTGGGAAGTAGCTTATAAAGGTGTCGAACTAGTTTAGCAAATAGCAATATTATGATTTCTTCTCAACTATTCACCCCAAAGCTTTCCTGAGGGGTGGGTCTTATTTTCAAGACAGTTGACAGTAATTAAGTAAATTAATGCAACTTAATTGGTAATTCCTCCTTCATAATATAATTCTCAAGCCCATGTGAAATTTATATACCTTAAGAGCATTAAAAAAAAAAAATAACTGCACCAAAGGGAAGGATTTTAGACATTAATCCAGATAGGTGAGGTGATTAACCTTAGGCAGGAGGCATTTTCATTCTTATTAATTCATGTAATGCAGACAGATTCTTTTCTACACTTAGTAAGATTGACCCTGACTGCTGAAATATATAATCAATTATTTCAGAATTCAGAAGAACTTCAAAAGTAATCTAGTCCAACTCTTTACTTGATACTGTTTAAGTCAAAATATTTCTTTAAAAAAAATCTGCAACATATATTTTTTAAAGTAACTCTAATTGAAATATGTACACTTCAATAGTTCTACATAAGAGGAGATATAGCAGAATACAAATGTCATGAAGAAGCATTCATGACTTTGGAATGGAGAATGCATTAAAATCTTGTAATTTTTCCAATTAAATGTTAATTTAAAAAAATAGTTAAAATAACCATTTCTAGGTACCCAGTACTATTTCTTGTATATTTTCACATTTTTCTGAGAATAGTTATAACTATGACTTGTCAGATGTGAAAATGAAGGGTTTTCTTAAAATTTTTCTTGCTTGTGAGTGATTTAGACTGATTTTGATATAGAAACATGCGTTGAATGTGGACACCTGTTACTAAAAGCAGGCTCACATAGATCCTATAAAGTAACAGTGAAGGGTTTAACTTAGTAGTTAGCAATTTTACTCCTGATAAAGTCAAGCTCAGTGGAATATAATGTTCAGTGTTCTGACCACTAACTGAAGGCACTTATCTCACTCTCCCAAACCACTTGGGCTCTGCTGAGTGCACTGAAGCAACAACAAAATAAAGAGCACTTGGCTCATCACACAGAGCCAGAGCATCATATGGTGCCCTGAGACAGGGTAAGTCTTTGTCATGGAGCAACCAGAGCAGTGAGAAAACAGACCCCATTAAAAACTACAGGATTCTACTGTATCACAATTTATATTTTGCTGTTCATTGATTTGGTGAGCAAAAAACAAAACCAAAAAAGTGTAGAAAGTTTCATGAGGCAATGGAACTCTTAGTTGTAGGAACGGGAATCAGAATCCTTGTATAATCCAAGGATGTATACCCTTAGTCAGCACTAGGTAGGAAATGTTTTGTACCACTTGCTGTTGTCTTTGCTACAATTCTTTGAAAAAAAGAGAGGGAGATACAACAAAATAAAACTCTCCACAACTCCTACTTTAAAACTCTTAGAACAATGTACCATCTATTAACATAGTTTAAAATTTTCTTTAGAAAGGGGAGGATTCACCTATAGTTTGCTGCCAGGGCAGACTCTGCTTGCGGGGAGAATAGGCAGGTGCCTGTATCATGGGGAAGAAGTATCTGGTACAGAGAATCATCTTCTTATCAGCTACTCAGTAATGCCTGGCATTCACTTATTAAAATGTTATTCTCCAGGTTAACCCAAAAGATGTAACGGTCTCCATCTTTTAGTGGAACACATTCTTCTTAGTAAATCATCATAAGAATGGAGAAGCAATAATCCAATGTACTCAATTTTAATATGAAGGCAGTACATAAGCTAATACAAGGGGGTGTGTAGGGGAATGAGGGATGGGGAGAGGGAGGAAAGAGGGGGATGGGGGATCACGGTGTATGGAACACCACTTGGGAGCTGGACACAATTATAAGATGGACTTTACCTAACAACTGCAATCAGTGTAACCTAATTCTTTGTAACCTCAATAAATCCCAAACAACCTCCTCAGTACTACTGTGAGACCAATTTAGAATCACTTACACTTGCGTATGAAGAATTAAACACAACTATAGCCTAGGATGAAGGAGGGAAGGGGAGGGTGAAGGGAGGAGAGGGGGGTGGGTTGATAGAGGGAGGGTTAGTAGGGGGACCACACCTATTGAGCACATTGCAAGTGCAAGTTGGATCTATCAGGTGTAGAACACAAATGTCTTAATGCTGTATTTGGGTAAATGAGGTGAAAGCTATGTTGATTAGTAGGATGTAAGCACTCCAATTTGTACAAATAATCAACACATCGAATCCCATAATAGCATAAATGTATTTATGGTTTATGTACAAATGACTTAATAAAAAAATTAATAAAAAATAAAAAAATAAATCCCAAACAATAAAAATAAAGTTTTGAAAAAACAAAACAATAACAACAAAATGTTATTCTCATGATCTTCTTAAAAGGACTCCATACTAAAATGTAAAGTATTTTCAGGAAGAGGAACATACTAAGTCTTTAGTAACCGTTCTGATATGGGAGTAAGTCAGATGTTTCAATAGATTATCTGGCAATAAAAATGGCTTCTTGCAAAATGACTACCATGAGAAGATTTGCCCTGTAGGTCTTCTACTATTTTTTGGCAGTCCAAAGGTCTAATTCCTGCATAATTTATTATCTCATTGTGCAGTTAACTGTAAACAATATTAAATGACATAACAGTGCATGGAAGGTTATTGGCCGGAGATGAGCCTAGTAGACCAGCACCAGCATAGTAACGCAGAGTTCATTACTGTGTCAAATGAAATCATATACACTGTAGTAAGTAGCAAGTGTCAAGAAAGTAGTAGCTCAGTGGCTGGAGTGTTTGCAAGCACAGAGTGTGAGCTTGGTAAATGTTTGTTGAATGCTTTTAGCAATTTCTTGAAAATGCAGGAAGAAGAATGAGGGTACTGGGAAGTTGAAGATCAATAAAAGGAGAATTAGAAAACTGGAGGGAATTCAGAGAATGGATTGCTTTGCCAGCTTTGTCCTCTTATTGGGGGCTTTCTCTGGCTTTACTGTAGTATTGGTGTCAGGCAGCAATCTGAGAGTGCTGCGTAATCTCTGTATGTCCTCTCTTTCAAGAACCCTTCCCACCCTCCCATCCCTATCAGATGAACAAACAACCCTAGTAAAAACTGTGTGCTTGCTATGCAAATACAGCTGGAGAACAAGCTCGACCATCTGCCATCACACTCTATTGCCTAAATCACCAGCTGCCTCTGAAATTCTGGCCAGGTCATTGAAAATATTTCTTTATCTTATAGGATACTTTCACCCCACATCTTCTCTGGCCCATCACTCATTTGGAAATCATATTTTATGGCAGGATAAGGCAAGAATTTCTAATGGAACTCCTCTTATCCAAATTACACAATGTACTTTCTTTCCTAACCAAATACTGTTAATGAGTATGCCAGTTTGGGGGTATAAAACTCCTAAAGAATCTTCTAATTTTTCTGTTAGATTGTGCCATCTTCACAGTCTAGCCCCTTTCATGAAATCTCTAATCTTTCTTCTAGAAACACAGTTACAAGATTGATAACAGAGAACATAACAATGATGTTTTATATGTCATGACTACTTTCATTCACTCATAGGCTAAGAAAATAACAGACATGAAAAGAATGTAAGTTTTCTATTTTCTTCATAACTTAACGTCTTTACTGCAGGCTATCTGAGGAATTTTCTGTTTGGGTATGAAGAATTACATAGCCTTACTTCTGGACTCTACATTTGCCAATAAACAAACTTTATTTTTATAAATGTCACAAAAGTTTGAATGTCTATCATTGTATTTAACTATTTCATGGAATACCTGTCAGCCAATTAAGTCAGTTCTCAGTTGAGAATTGAGATAACTCCTATATTTGTCTACAACTAACTCTCTTTCCCTATTTAAATTTGGGCAAGTCTAATGAAGATAAAAATAAATGAAACACATTTTAATTTATAGAAATTAAAGGTGGTTAAGAAGGTAAGACAAGAATTATACATATATCTATAACTTTTATATTGCTTCATTTCAGAAAAATGTAGAAGTGTATAGCTCTACACTTGGAAAAGAAAAGGCTTGAAATCTGAGAGGTAGACAGAACAATAAGAACATTGCCAAAATGAGCAACACTTTAGAAAGAGTATTGTTAGGAGAGAGAATGAAAAGTTTGTAGACTTTGATATTTTTGTTAAATATCTAAATGGGTAGATATGTGTGTTTCTCACACCTGTATTCCCAGTACTTTGGGAGGCCAAAGCGGAAGGATCGGCTGAGATCAATAGTTCAAATTAAGCCTGGGCAACAGAGTGGAGTGAGGCTCTATCTTTCCTTTTTAAAAAAGAAACACAGATTCAGGACTGACTATATGTGCATAATATAAAAATCCAGAAGTAAAGACTATTCCCTTGTATGGATTAGGAGGCAATCTATTCACAATGGAAGTTAATTAATACTATGTCAACTCAAATAATAATTGGGTGTGTGAATTCCTTTTATTTAAAAAATAAAAATACTGCTTAAAAAATGCCTTGAAGATATTAAATATACAGTTGTACCTGCAAGGCTTGAGTTCACTGAAAAGGCCTTTTTTCAGAGAGAAAAAGTTTTTTAGAGAATCCTCAAGGCATCCTGTGTGTCAGTTGCAATCTCCAGGTATTGAAAAGATAGGGAGTAATAACAGCAGTTAAAGAATGCCCCTGGGGCACTCCTGCCTCTGGAGCCCATACTTAACCATTAGCAGAGATGACCACCATTCTGAATATTCCTTAAGAAAGCTGCCTAGAGTCATTTTAATACTGAGAAGAGAAAATCTGTTGCATTGATACAATTTTTTAATGTGTGGGACCATTTCTTCTTAGTAGCCTCTGTTGTGGCTTCCACGAATGATGAACCTGGCCAATTATTAGATAAATTATATCTTAATACTCTTAGGATGTTTAGAATAACATATATCAAGGTACAAAGAACATACCTGGTAAGTAGTTAGAAGCTTGGCGAATCGTCAACTCTGAGTGCTTAGCAGAGTAGAAAATTGTGATCTTAAACATAAGTTATATATTTACATCCTTCGGCAGCCCTGTTAGAAAACAGTGAAATATGTATATTAAATGACCTTTACTTTTTCCCACCTCTGGATAAAGAAATTTCATGGCTCTACCTCCCTCTTTATTCTGAGGTGATGATCTCATTTCATATCTCCCTGAGAAAAAGAGAAGCAATTAAAAGAATTTTCACATCCATTAATTTTCACATTAATGGAATTGCCATTAATTCTACCAGTCTATTGTGAATCTAGAACTAATTGCTCCACCTTCCTCTTACCTGAATTGAAGAACAAACTGACTTTTCTCCTATCAAAGGCTGATTGTGCAATTACATACTGATCCTATCTCTCTCACTTGTTCAAAGATTAGACTCCTGCAATCTTCTTTATTCCTTGAATCACTACCATTTTCTTTTCTCTCATGTCATACCCAGCAGCATACAAGCATGTTGTAAATATGATGCAAATTTAGAACCGTATTTCTCTCCAGTTACCATGTTGACTCTTTCTCCACTTCCTCCACTTCACTTTTGAACCCACTTCAGTGGTCTTACGTTATTCTTATCATTCACATCTATTGCCAAGGTTGTGTCTAATTGTGTCAACAAGCATATAACTGGTAATTGTCTCCTCTGTGAATAATACTTTTTCTTTTAGAGCAGCACAGTTTTGGAATTTTGTTCTTACCTTGCTGGACATTTTTTTCTTCATTTACTTTGCTTTGTTATCCTCATTTTGCAATTTTTTTTGGCATTATTCAGTGTTGAGTCCTTTAGACATCTTTTTCTTTAATACTAAGTCCTCTCATCCTGTATCATGGCTTTAAAAACACATTATTCCATTGCTTTAAAATTTTTTCAAGGCTCATACTCTCAAGTTTTTATCACCAGACCTGATCTCACTATTGAACTCCAGACTCAATAATCCAACCATACATTTAATATTTCTATTTAGATATAGAAGAGAAATATCAAATTCTGTGACCTAGTCCTTCTCTGTCCTAACAGTGCTCTTTCTTCAGTGTTTCCCATCTTGGTAATCTTATCCTCGTTCAGCTAATTATTTAGGCCAAAATACTGAGTTACCCTTCACCCCACTCTTTTTCTCAAACTCTTTGTTTCTAACTTTTAAATATATTCTGAATTGGACTGCCTTCTCTAAGAAGCAGCACTCATCCCCGTTACTATGAGTACTTTACTCATCTTTATATAATTTACCACTGTCAGACATTATAAATATCATTTATTTAGTTGCTTACTGATTATCTCTCCTCATCAAATGTAAAGGTCTATGAAAATAGGGATTTCATGAGCTTTGATCGCTATTGCAGCTCCAGCATCTAGAGCACAGAAGCTAGGCATGTGCAATAAATATTTGTTGAATAAATAGGTAAACAGGACAATACCAAGGTGTTATTTTATTTTTAGGAGCCAGATTAAGTGTGACTTTTTAAAGGATTCATGTTTTCAAACAGGAACTACTTTATGTATAGGAGGTAGTTATAACCAATGTGCAAATGAGCCAATATCTTTTACATTGTAAATGTAAATATTACCAATTTATAACACAGAGGAACATGTCTGAGTAAAGAAATATGTTTTATAGCTAAAGTAGTTACTGCTGGCTACAATTAGAAAGAGAAATAAGGGGCTTGAAGTCTGTAGCTCAGTGGCTAGGGCACCAGCCATATACACCGGAACTGGCAGGTTTGAATCCAGCCCCAGCCTGCCAAACAACCATGCCAACTGCAACCAAAAAATAGCTGGGCGTTGTGATAGGAGCCTGTAGTTCCAGCTACTCAGGAGGCTGAGGTAAGAGAATCACATAAACCCAAGAATTTGAGGTTGCTGTAAGCTGTGACACCACGGCACCAGGGTAACAGTTTGAGACTCTGTCTCAAAAAAAAAAAAGAAAAAAAGAAAAGATAAGAAAAGAAAAGAGGACTAAGGGATTAAGCAGCCATTGGCTTCTTCTCAGTAACTAATGAGAACTGACCATATTTAGATTGTCTGCTAGTTCTAATATTCACTTTATAACCTAAAAGTTGAATGGAATTATCTCCTGAGACCTTGAGATTGACTAGTATGAATTTTCAATGACTATCAATTAAATTGCTTTCATTATTTTTCCTAAATATAATCACATTATTTATTTCATTATACTTAATGAAACACATTATCATTCGTAACCTTAAGAATTCAATAAAATATCTTTAAAAACAAAGGAGATTGCATATTCAAACAGCCCACATTTCATTAATGTGGTGAACACTTGCAATGTACCAAGTAAGTATTTCAGATAAGACAAGAAATAGCTGCTTGGTCTACTTGATCAGCTCTCTGTGGAACAGGGAAATCATGAGAGCTGCTAATTTGCAAAATGAAAAAGCTTTTTTTATAATGGAATGATATTGTTGACTTTTGTTGCTCTTGTAAAATGAATTTTCTCACTGAGATAAAATATATTTTATTGCTTCTCAATTATCATATTTCAATTTGAAATATTCTCTATTTTAAGTTACTAATATTTCCCTAACAAGGTCTGAGTAGCAATATGATTAAATTGTTTTAAGGTTTATGGTTAAATCAGGTTTTTCAGTAGTTTACCTGAGTGAGTTTTTACAATTCCAAAGATTACAAAGCATAATTTTAGACATTGGGCTAATGTCCTAACACCAATTTCATCATCTTCTCTTAAAATTAACTCTACTTTCTTCCCTTACTGTTTCTTTTAATGATACCATCATTCTCCCTATCACACAGATACGCAATTCCACATAATTCTTGACTCTGTCTCACTCATCATCCTCAATACAGCAATCACTGCAATTTAGTTCTACTTTTATTGCAATAAGTCATGTCGACTTAAGATTCAACATTTCCTACTTTAGGTTTTTATTACTTATTTTCTGAGAAATTAAAATGACATTTGTGTGTTCAATAATGCAAAGATCGCAAACCTATATCCAAAGTTTTTCATAATTTTGTGTTACCTTCATTATAACTAAAAATGAGATGAATACCATTCTTTAACATTTAGAACCTAAAAATGAGGAACCATAGATGAGTTTTATTTATTTATTTATTTATTTGTTTGTTTTATAAAATCTCAGAATTCTTTCTGGGTTTTACATATCTCCTAATGATCTTTGCTTCCAGTAGGAATGTCATCACATATGGCCATTATTCCCTTCCACACTGCATCAATTTAAATAGGAACAAAGATATTTTTTCCATTCACCTAACGCTCTAACTCCTTTCCAACCTCACTTCCACCATCAAGAATATCACCATCAAGGCTATTTGTACATTAAACTTTTACATTTTACCTTTCCATCTGACAGGAATTATACTATACCATTATAACTCTTAAACTTATATCTCCTATCTTACTATAATTTGATATCCTTTGCTCAAAATCTCCCCAAACCCCTCTCTCCATCAACTGCCCCAGCCTCTGGTAATTTTATGAAATCAACCTTTTTAGATTCCACATGTCAGTGAGATCATGCAGTATTTGTCTTTCTGTGCTGGCTTATTTCATTTACCATAATGCTGAGGAGAGTGGATATTGAGTATTCCCACCAAAAAAAAAAAAAAAATGGTAACTATGTGCAGTAATGAATACATACAAGGTCCGACAATTAAATCAGCTAACTCATCCTAGAAAAAAATACTACATACCTTACAGCTGAATAATCACTACAGTCACCTTTGAAACACTCTCCTTGGAAAGCTCTGCACTGATGCCAGTACCTAGTACACCCTTAAAAGCAATTTTGGAACTCTTTCTGGAATGACCATCAAAGCTGTTGTCATATTACCCTTGATGTCCTGAATGTCATCAAAATGTCTCCTTTTCAGTATTTTCTTTATCTTTGGGTAAAGAAAAACGTCACTGGGGGTCAGATAATGTGAGTAGGGAGGGTGTTCCAATACAGTTATGTGTTGAGTGGCTAAAATCTCCCTCATAGTCTTATGTGAACTAGTGCATTGTCATGATGCAAGAGCCGTGAGTTGTTGACCAAGATTTTCAACTATGATTTTCCTGTTTCTCTATTGATGATTACTTGGTCTGCTATACAATGTAAGCATATGGTGACAAGTTCATAAACTAAATTGTCAGACATCATATATTAATTCAACAATGTCTATATACTTCAAGACATAATTTTTATGCAGTAAATACATATAAATTTATGTATTTGTGGTTCCTAAAATATGCTCAGAAAGTGTAACTATCATTACTCTCATTATACAGTATTTCTACTAGTTATACAAGTTATACCTTAGAGAAAACTAAAAAACTGCAGTCAATATCTCAACATGGTCTAGTCTTTTGCACACCTGTACTTTTGTCAAAGCTGCATCTTTCACCCCCTTCCTACTTTTCTTCTCTGCATGTTGAATCTCTCTTCTTCCATTAAGGCAACACTGATATGAAATGCCATTATTGTTAGGGAACTTTTGACTTCACTGACGATGTATCTAACCATTCTCAATGATACTATATCTTTTCAGGAAGGTATAACACTTGATTGTAAAAGTATAGATCTTAGTAGACATACCTAAATCTTTTTATTCTATTGAATCTTTCTTAATGGCAGACTGTCTTGTGGATCTTCTTCCAGTCCCAGTTATTATAAATGGCTGAGATCTGTAAATACTAGACAAAAATTAAATATGTTTATCTGAACAAAGAATAGCTCAGCATAAATACATCGTGGTGATAAATTATAGTGGACTATTATCACAGTTGTAGCAATATATACATTTTCTTGCTCAGCCTAAAACTACTTTAATGCATTTTTAATTTTCCACATTTGATCTATACATTACTTTAAATAATACTTTCTTGTGATATATGAAAATATGTTCTTATTCTGAATATCATTCATTACTATAGAAATTTTTTTCACTAAAAAACAGTTGAGGAATGAAAATAAGAAAAAAATCAATCTGACTATTAAGTTTGGGAAAAGAAAAAAATGGTTCTATGTGTCTTTAACTTATATGATATTAATGACCCATAGTCTCAGGTTGGTTTAGTAGATTTTGATCTATGAATCATTATATATTTAATGCACTAATACCTTCGCTCTCTTTTTTAAGGTAGATAATTTCCTCCTAATATTACATATTCAAATTTTCTTTTTTTCATGATTTTAGACTTTTTTTTGCCAGTTTTTGGCCAGGGTCAGGGTTTGAACCCAACACTTCTGGTATATGGGGCTGGCATCCTACTCCTTTGAGCCACAAGCACTGCACTTAGTTTCTGTATGGATTTTTCTGCATTGTGCTTCATATAGATGTAATTCTCTTCCTATGTGGATTTTCATGATTTTTTTATTACAAGTTGTTAGCATTCTTAATTTCTCATTTATAACTTAATGCCTATTTTTATATTTTTATAGCTTTTATATAATTTGTATATAATAAAATAAAAGTAAAATTTTTAAAACTTCTCTTTTAACCATTTTAAATTCATATTGGTTTAAAATGAATTGTGTTATATATATTACAATTTTTGTTTCTTCACAATCTAAGACTTACTTTGACACTTTGTTTTATGTATTTTATATGTAAGTCATATTTAACCTTTATATACTTAAGCCTTTAAACATATTTTTTCATTTTTTACTTTAAAAAATATATATAAGTACATATACATATGTACAATTATATATATAAATATACAATTATTTTAAGATGGAGTCTTGCTGTTTTGCCCAGTGTGGTCTCAAACTCATGACCTCAAGCAGTCTTCCCACTTCAGACTCCCAAAGTGCTAGAATTGCAGGTGTTAGCTATCATGCCCAGCTTAATGTTGCAAAAATGGAGGTGCACATACTGAACTTCATTTAGTGGAAAAAAATTGTTCACAATGAGTATCTCAATCCATTATTTAAATCATTTTAAAAAACTAGATAAATTAATATTCTTATAATAAAATGGAGGAACAAAAGAGTTTAAATGAAACCTTAAAATTTAAGATTTTATTCACAGTGAAAACATTTATTTAGCATCAACTACATGTATATGCCAAAATCATATAATTGTATATAATTTGTATATGATACAATACATATATATGTACATATAAATGCTTGTTTGTATATTCTTAACTGTCCAAAATTAAAGATATATTTGCAAGGACATAATTGCAGTGGCTTATAATTTAAATAGATATTTTTATTAATCTGGCAAAATAAGCATTTCCATGTTTCCAAGTTTCTCTTCTCAATTCACAATTTTAGCACCAGTTTTCAAAGACTGTAGTACTGATTAATATGACATATTTAATGGGAAAAAATCAAATCACTTTTTGATTATGCAATACAGAAATACATATCTTATCACTGTTTGGAGAGAGAAACCTTTTTTTTTTTTTTTTTTAACATAAAGGTACATTCAATTAGCCTACTTCGTTTTCATCTGTAAGGTAAAGTCTGAGTTTTAAAGTCCTTCACCCAGGAGATGCAGCCTGTACGCCTATATTGTACCCATTAAGTGGGAGTTTAACATGTGAGGAGTGGTGATGAGTAAAGGGCTAATTTTCTTCCTCCACTGTGAATCAACTGACAGCCTGCCGTAGAGGTTTATTCAGCCTCATTTTGGGTTCTGTAAGCTAAAATGTTGACTGCGTGCTCTCTTATGTTTCCCTTCTATATGGAAGGTTAATGTAGATTACCACTAAGTGTTAAAGGAGGCATCCCTATGTGAAGTCATCTAATGTGCTTTTCAACTGTTCCTCTGGGAAAACTGTCCATTTACTTTAAGAACCATATTCAGCAAGAGCATCACATCACGTTTTTTCTGGTCAGTCTATTATCCTCATTGAGCAAGCTAATGGTGGTTTTCATCTGGCCTGTGAAAACTTGAGGTAATGATGCAGAAAAGATGTCAGGTGCAAAGCAGGTAGAGGTGGATTACAGGTTGTATAATGCTAAGTAAGCTTTCATCATGAAGTACACTAAAAAATTTGTATCCTTAGACTCTGATATTTTTTTTGGGGGGGGGTCTTGTGTTTCAATGGCTTTCTTTATCCATACTTTAAGTTTATTTGTCTAAAAAGGGAAATAACACTTAGTAATTAGCAGAAATACATGACAATTATTTAATTCAAGCACTTCACAATTTATAAGTATTCTTTTAAAATCACCACGATTAAATCAAACACAGATTATGAAGCATCTGTCTTTCTCTTTGTTAGTTTTTTGTTTATCTGAGGTTTTATAATCAGTGGTATGATGTTTTCATTAAAACATATCAGTTAACTGATCTGCTCAAAAAGCAGCTACAAAAATAAAATAAATTGATTATTGTGTCAAATAAGCATTGCCTGTGTCAACCTACTGGGTTATTATCCATTCTCATTAGCTCAGGGTAATCTTAGTGTTCCTTCATATTTTAGCCTTTCTTCTAAGAATATTTACGACATACATAAACTTACTGACTATTGGTTAGTTAAAAAATAGATGTCTAAGTTTGGACTTTATGCATAAAGTTTTGAGGCAAGGAAGCTTTCAATAGTGGCTCATTTTAAGTGAGAGGCTGTTTCACTGAAGGTCTGGCATCAGTGTCAGCATATCTTTGTTAACCTGTAACAGCCCTCTAAGATCCCTCTGTAACCTGAGAAATTTATGATCCAACAGATCGGAGGAGTGCCAAGGTCAACTAGAAAATGACAGAACTAGGACTATAGTAAAAAGACCAAGCCTGCACCTCTAAATTAAAGAGTGGTAAGGACAAGTGAAATACAGTTCAGGATAGAATTAAGAGATTAGGAAAAAATCAACTGGCTAACCAGGCTCAGATGTGATCTGTTGACAGTTATGTTAAGCATAGATTATTCACCAAGCCAAGCTTTTGAGATAACCATTTGTTATGGAAATGATGATACTTTTTTTGTTTTTCTGGGTTTATGCTCAAGCAGTCCAGTATAATAAGCCTTTTGTGTCCACTGGGAAGGAACTGTTGGACTACTTAGTTTTATAATCTTATGGGGACATTTTTTGTTTATTTTTGTTTGCTTTGTTGTTTCTATTGTTTTTATTTTATTTTTTAATTTTTTTATTGTTAAATCATAGCTGTGTACATTAGTGCAATCGCCTGTAACCATTCTAAGATGCACCGTAGGTGTGGCCCCACCCATTACCCTCCCTTCACCAAAACCTCTCCCCCCTTCCCTTTCCTTGGCCCTTTCCCCATAGTCTTGTGCTATAGTAAGGTTATGACTTGATTGAGAAAATTGCTTGGGGTTAAAAACTCCAATGCATTGATATGTGTATTTTAAGTGTGTGAGAGATCACCCCACATCATCTTCATTGGAGGGCTCTTCTATCTGAGAGAAGCCCCTGCCAGAAACAGCACACCACTTTATAATACTGTTTGAAAACTTTAGACTTCTGTGTTTATATTGATCACAATATATGCATTTGCTTTCGTCCTGCCTTTACAATGCTCAAAATGATCAAATAATGTTATGAAATTTTTGGAATAGTCAGCCATTCTCTGGATTCCCTTTATAGGTTAAAAAGAAAAATAAATTATTTCATTATATTATATAGAATGTTTCTAAAGGACCTGACTATGTAAGAGACCCATTTGTCCCATTCACTTGTTAAGAAAATTTGTATTGAGTGACCACTGAGTTCTAGGCTTGTTTCTAGAGGCTAGTAATACACGAGCAGAAATAGATAATCAGAATAATAAATAAGATACATGCTATACATGGAGGTGGTAAGTGAGAAATAAATCCGTGAAGGTGTACAGAGGTGCAGAAGTTTTCAAACTTTTTAAACGGGGGGCCAGTTCACTGTCCCTCAGATCTTTGGAGGGCCGGACTATAGTCTTTTAAAAAAACTGTGAACAGGGCGGCGCCTGTGGCTCAGTGAGTAGGGCACCGGCCCTATATGCCAAGTGTGGCGGGTTTGGACCCAGCCCTGGCCAAACTGCAACAGAAAAATAGCTGGGTGTTGTGGCGGGCGCCTGTAGTCCCAGCTGCTGGGGAGGCTGAGGCAAGAGAATCGTGTGAGCCGTGTGACGCCACGGCACTCTACCTGAGGGCGGTACAGTGAGACTCTGTCTCTACAAAAAAAAAAAAAAACAAAACTGTGAACAAATTCCTATGCACACTGCACATATCTTATTTTGAAGTAAAAAAACAAAATGGGAACAAATACAATCACACCGCCTCATGTGGCCCACGGGCCGCAGTTTGAGGACCCCTGATAGAGGCTGCAATTTTTAGAAAATACAGTGGTTAGAGAAGTCCTCACTAGAAAGAAGACATTTGAATAATGCCCTAGTCAGGTAAGACAGTCAGTAACAGAGGGATAATCATTCCAAGAAGGGGGTAAAGTCTCTAGGTGGTGCCTTGACTGACTTATCCAAGGACCAGCAAGAAGTGCAGGCTATGTGGAATGACATGAACAGGGCGAGGGTAGCAAGAAGGAAAAAGAAATAATGTTTTAGAGTTTTACAGATAATTATAAAAGCTTTAACTTTTGCTCTGATTGGAATGGGAGTAATTTTGGGGATTGAATAAAAATAAATGAAAAGGCTATTGGAATAATTTAGGTGAGAAATGATGGTAGCTTAGAACAGGATAGTAGCAGTAGTTACTGAGCAGTGGTAGGATTTTTTTGATTTGTTTGACATAATCCTCAAAGGGATTTATTGATCCATTGCATATGGGTCAAGAAAAAAAAAAGGAACAGTGGAGATTTTCATTTACGTCTTATTCCCTAATTAGAGTTCCTCTGAATATGATTGTACAGCTAAACTCTCTCTCAACATTGATTTAAATATAGGATTTTACTGTTATTTTTGCCTTTTCTGCTGAAAGTCTGGACAGTTCACCAAAAAACTTATCAGTTTTAACACCAGTGAAGTAGCATTGTTCAACAAATTGGTACTGAACAAGTTCCTCTTACATCTAGAATCTTATTCTAGTCTGTCAGGAAGGGTTGTGAAAGGAAGTGGTTCAGTAACCATAATGTAGTTGTTAAGAAAATGCGTGATTGGGCGGCGCCTGTGGCTCAAGGAGTAGGGCGCCAGTCCCATATGCCAGAGGTGGCGGGTTCAAACCCAGCCCTGGCCAAAAACCAAAAAAAAAAAAGAAAATGCGTGATTGTTCAGCTACTAGGGTCAACCAGGAACCCAGTGAGGCCACAGGTGCACTCCTTTTTTTTTTTTTTTTATTAAATCGTAACTGTATACATTGATATGATCATGGGACATCATACATTTGCTTCATACACCATTTGACACATTTTCATCACAATGGTTAACATAGCCTTCCTGGCATTATCTCAGTTACTGTGCCAAAACATTTACAGTCTACATTTACCAAGTTTCGCAAATACCCCTGTAAGATGCACCACAGGTATGATCCCACCAATCCCCCTCCCTGTACCCACCACCCCACTCCCTCCCCTCCCTTTCCCACTTCCCCCTCTTGTTAGGTTGTAACTGGGTTATAGCTTTCATGTGAGAGCCCCAAATCAGTTTCATAGTAGGGCTGAGTACATTGGGTACTTTTTCTTCCATTCTTGAGATACTTTACTAAGAAGAATATGTTCAAGCTCCATCCATGTAAACATGAAAGAGGTAAAGTCTCCATCTTTCTTTAAGGCTGCATAATATTCCATGGTGTACATATACCACAATTTATTAATCCATTCGTGGATCAATGGGCACTTGGGCTTTTTCCATGACTTAGCAATTATGAATTGGGCTGCAATAAACATTCTGGTACAAATATCTTTGTTATGCTGTGATTTTTGGTCTTCTGGGTATATGCCCAGCAGAGGGATTACAGGATTGAATGGCAGATCTATTTTTAGATCTCTGAGTGTTCTCCATATCTCTTTCCAAAAGGAATGTATTAATTTGCATTCCCACCAGCAGAGCAGAAGTGTTCCCTTTTCTCCACATCCACCCCAACATCTCTGGTCTTGGGATTTTTGATATAGGCTAGTCTCACTGGAGTTAGATGATATCTCAAAGTAGTTTTGATTTGCATTTCTCTGATGATTAAAGATGATGAGCATTTTTTAATATTTCTGAAGGCCGTGCACCTGTCTTCTTCAGAGAAGTTTCTCTTCAAATCCCTTGCCCAGCCTGCGATGGGATCACTTTTTTTTTCTTGCTGATGCGTTGGAGTTCTCTGTGGATTCTGGTTATTAAACCTTTGTCAGAGATATACCCTGCAAATATCTTCTCCCATTCTGAGGACTGTTTGTTTGCTTTACTTACTGTGTTCTTGGCTGTGCAGAAGCTTTTTAGTTTGATCAAGTCCCAGTAGTGTATTTTTGAAGCTGCTTCAATTACCCGGGGGTGTTCTCCTCATAAAATACTCGCCCAGACCAATTTCTTCAAGGGTTTTCCCTGCACTCTCCTCTAGTATTTTTATAGTTTCATGTCTTAAGTTTAAATCTTTAATCCAATGAGATTCTATCTTAGTTAATGGTGAAAGGTGTGGGTCCAATTTCAGTCTTCTGCAGGTTGCCAGCCAGTTCACCCAGCACCATTTGTTAAATAGGGAATCTTTTCCCCACTGAATGTTTTTAATTGGCTTGTCAAAGATCAAATAGCAGTAAGTAGCTGGATTCATCTCTTGGTTCTCTATTCTGTTCCAGATATCTACTTCTCTGTTTTTGTGCCAGTACCATGCTGTTTTGATCACTATTGATTTGTAGTAAAGTCTGAGTCTGGTAGTGTGATTCCTCCTGTTTTGTTTTTATTTCTGAGTAATGTCTTGGCTATTCGAGGTTTTTTCTGATTCCTTATAAAATGAAGTATTGTTTTTTCAAGATCTTTAAAATATGCCAGTGGAGATTTAATAGGGAGTGCGTTGAAATTATATATTGCTTTGGGTAGTATGAACATTTTGATAATGTTGATTCTTCCCAGCCATGAGCATGGTATGTTTTTCCATTTGTTAACATTTTCAGCTATTTCTTTTCTTAGAGTTTCATAGTTCTCTTTATAGAGATCTTTCACGTCTTTTGTTAGGTAAAGTCCCAAATATTTCATCTTCTTTGGCACTACTGTGAATGGGATAGAGTCCTGGACTGCTTTTTCAACTTGACTGTTGTTGGTGTATATAAAGGCTATGGATGTTGATTTTGTAACCTGAGACACTGCTATATTCCTTGATCACTTCTAGGAGTTTTGTAGGAGAGTCCCTAGTGTTTTCCAGATAAACAATCATATCATCTGCGAAGAGCGAAAGTTTGATCTCTTCTGACCCTATATGGATACCCTTGATCCCCTTTTCTTCCCTAATTGCAGTGGCTAAAACTTCCATTACAATGTTGAAAAGCAATGGAGACAATGGGCAGCCTTGTCTGGTTCCTGATCTGAGTGGAAATGATTCCAATTTAACTCCATTCAATATGATATTGGCTGTGGGTTTGCTGTAGATGGTCTCCATCAGTTTAAGAAAAGTCCCTTCCAGACCAATTTTCTTGAGTGTTCTGATCATGAAGGGATGCTGGATATTATCAAAAGTTTTTTCTGCATCAATTGAGAGAATCATATGGTCTTTGTTTTTTAATTTGTTTATGTGCTGAATTACATTTATAGATTTACGTATATTGAACCAGCCTTGAGACCCTGGGATAAAACCGACTTGGTCATGATGTATAATTTGTTTGATGTGTTGCTGGATTCTGTTTGTTAGGATCTTGTTGAATATTTTTGCATCTATGTTCATTAGTGATATCGGTCTATAATTTTCTTTTCTTGTTGGGTCTTTTCCTGGTTTGGGGATCAGGGTGATGTTTCCTTCATAGAACATGTTGAGTAGTCTTCTGTCTTTTTCTACCTTTTGGAACAGGTTGAGTAATATAGGTACTAATTCCTCTTTAAAGGTTTGGTAGAATTCTGATGTAAAACCATCTGGTCCTGGGCTTTTCTTTTTAGGGAGGTTTTGTATAGTTGATGCTATTTCTGAACTTGATGTGGGTCTGTTCAACATTTCCACTTGATACTTGGAAGGTGGTGTGCTTCCAAGTATCGGTCAATTTCATTCAGATTTTCATATTTCTGAGAATAAAGTTTCTTGTAATATTCATTAAGGATTTTTTGGATTTCTGAGGAGTCTGTTGTTATTTTGTCTTTGTTGTTTCCGATTGATGATATTAGAGATTTTACTCTTTTTTTCTGGTTAGGTTGGCCAGAGTTTTATCTATTTTGTTGACCTTTTCAAAAAACCAGCTTTTTGATTTATTGATCTGTTGTATTATTCTTTTTTTTTTTCAATTCCATTTAATTCTGCTCTAATTTTGGTTATTTCTTTTCTTCTACTGGGTTTGGGGTTGGAATGTTCTTCCTTTTCCAGTTGCTTGAGATGTCCCATTAAGTTGTTAACTTCCTCTCTTTCCGTTCTCCTGAGGAAGGCTTGCAGTGCTATAAATTTCCCTCTTAGAACTGCCTTTGCAGTGTCCCAGAGGTTCTGATAGTTTGTGTCTTCATTGTCGTTTTGTTCCAAAAAATTGGCGATTTCTTTCTTAATCTCATCTCTGACCCAGCTATCATTCAGCATAAGGTTATTTAACTTCCATGTTTTTGTATGAGTATGCAGATTCCTGTTGTTACTCAATTCAAGTTTCATTCCATGATGGTCCAAGAAGATGCAAGGAATAATTTCTATTCCTTTAAATTTATTGAGGTTAGACTTCTGACCTAAAATGTGGTCAATTTTGGATTAAGTTCCATGGGCTGATGAGAAGCATGTGTATTCAGTTTTGTTGGGATGAAATGTTCTGTAGATGTCTGCTAAATCCAAATGTTGGATGGTTAGGTTTAAATCTAAGATTTCTTTGCTCAGCTTCTTGCTGGAGGATCGATCCAATACTGCCAAAGAAGTGTTGAAATCTCCGACAATTATGGAGCTGGAGGAAGTCAAGTTACTCATGTCTGTTAGAGTTTCTCTTATAAATTGAGGTGCATTCTTGTTGGGTGCATAGATATTAATAATTGAGATCTCATCATATGAGTATTACCCTTAACAAATATGAAGTGACCATTCTTGTCCTTCCTTACTTTTGATGGTTTAAAGCCTACTGTATCTGCAAATAAAATTGCAACACCTGTTTTTTTCGATTACCATTTGCCTGAAATATGGATGACCATCCTTTCACCCTGAGTCTGTATTTGTCTTTTAGGTTAAGCTGTGACTCTTGTATGCAACAAATATCTGGCTTGAGTTTTTGTATCCAGTCAGCTAACCTATGCCTCTTTAGAGGACAGTTTAAGCCATTCACATTAATGGAGAGTATTTATAAGTCTGGTGGAATTTTGGGTATCGAGTTTTTCAAAGGTCCAGTGGACATTTTTAATCCTTTTGCCAGTGTGGAAGTTGGAGTTTGATCCGAAGTTTCTGAGTGAGTTTACTTTTGTGGTATAGGATTGGGTTGGTCATTGTGGAGGATAGGTCTGAGAATATCCTGAAGAGCTGGTTTACTTATGGCAAATTTTTTCTACATATGAATGTCATTGAAGTATTTAATTTCTCCATCATAAATGAAACTCAGTTTAGCTGGATATAAGATCCTGGGTTGAAAGTTATTTTGTTTTAGGAGATTAAAAGTTGGTGACCACCCTCTTCTGGCTTGAAAAGTTTCAGCAGAGAGATCCGCAGTTATTCTAATATTCTTTCTTTTGTACGTAATGGTTTTCTGTCGCCGGGCTGCTTTGAGTATCTTCTCTTTCATATTAACTTTAGTGAAGCTAATTATGATATGCCTGGGGGATGACTTATTGGGGTTGAATCGTGCTGGGGTTCTGAAGCTGTCTGCTATCTGAATTTCAGATTCTGTAGGCATGTCTGGAAAATTTTCTTTCATAATTTCATGCAGAAGGAACTCTGTGCCCTTCGAGGCCATTTCATCATTCTCAGAAATCTCAATTATTCATATATTGCTTTTCTTCGAAATATCTGAGAGTTCTCTGAGTGAGTGGTCTGTTTTTGCTCTCCATTTCTCTTCCTCTTTTAGAGATTGGGAACGTTCAAAGACTTTATCTTCAATGTCAGAATTCCTTTCTTCTGCTTGCTCCATTCTGTTGCTGAGGGATTCTACTGTATTTTTCATATCTTTGAGGGCTATAAATTCTTGCTTCAAGAATTTGGTGGTTTTGTCTTTAAATTCGTTAAATTCTTGAGACAACTTTTGAATTTCTCCTCGAATTCCTAATTCCATTTTATTAATCTTGTCTGCAATCCAAATTCTGAATTTGATTTCTGACATCTCAGCCAGTTGTTTATGAATGGGATCTTCAATCACATCTGCCGTATCTTTTCTTGGGGAGGTTGATCTATTCTGGTTATTTATGTTACCAGAGTTTTTCCGCTGATTCCGCCCCATGGTTATTTTACTCCCTTTGATTTTTCCCCTGGGGCTTTATCGAGGGCCCGTACAGTGTTGTGGCCTGAGAAACTGGGGCCCTGTCTTGTGCGGTGGGGATAAGTGGTTCTGTCTTGTTTTCAGCTGGTTTCTATTGTAACGTTTACTCTGGCTTGAAGTCTCAGCTATGTGGAAAAACCAGCAATTAAGTCACCCCACCTGCCCACCTCTGGCCCCAGTTGGAAAAGGAAAACCAAACCTTCCTACAACCGCATACCCAGGGCACCGCCTGAAAAGTCCTCAGTCTATTAGTTCAGTTCAAAAGGTCCAAATCGATTGTCTCAATCGGCACCTGTCTCGGGTGGGAGAGTTCAAGAGGTCTCTGGGAACTGGATCACAGGGGTCTGGTGACTCCTCTGATATGGCTTACTCCAGTGCTGCGTGGAGTCAGGAGGAGCCACCTAGCAAATAGATCAGTCTGGGAAGGTTGATGTCTCCTTCCCCACTTTGCCCCTCCGTCGGACCCAGTCACTGGTGTCTCTGCAGATGGCTAACCCAGTTGCCTGTAGTGAACAGATACTCCAGGGGGTTGCACCTGCCTGAATTGCAAGGAAGTCTGCCAGACCCCTGCAGTCTGCCGCTATCTAGCAGGAGGAGATGGGGCCTGACCTCTTTGAGTGCTTGATGGAGGTGGTGGGAGGGAGGTGTTCACTCAGGCTTAGCCCTGTCCCTGGTTGATGCTGCTAACAGAACAGAACAGAGCAGACAACTTTGTGGGGTTGTGTCTCTGTTTCTGCTAAAATCGCCTACAGAAGACGGGTTGTTCTGAGTTCAAATGTCTTTGCTGCTGGAGGTTTGTGTCTGATTACCTCTCTGTGTTGGCCCTGCCCTGGATGCTTCCCCGGTGTGTGAGCAGCGTCAGGCAAATCCTTTGCTCACTGGTGGCCTCCTCTGGTTGCCCAGGGAGACAGTGGGTGTGGCTTCAGAATATCCAGAAGTGAGCCGTTTTGCTGTTAAAAAAAAATGGCTGTTGATTTGCCTCCAGGAACTGCCGCTCTGGTGTGGGCACCCAGCTGACCCTTTTCTCCTCTGTCTTGCGCCCCAGAGTCAGCACTGAGCGGCCGCAGTTTATGCTCTGTCCACACCCCTCGAGAGATCTCCCAAGAATCCAGACTCCTGGGGGGCGGGCCCCCAGACCCCCGAGTGAGAGTGAGGGGAAGCTAGAGTTTCATTCAGTTTTATGCCTGGCCGTATTGATGCACGGGGAGGGCTGCTGCACCGCACTGCAGGGAAGTGCCGCCAAGGTGTGACTCTCCCTCAGCCGAGTGCCCTCTCCTCGAGTGCCCTCTCCTCATTCGTGTGTCTCAGAATCAGCACTAGCCAGTCGTGGCTCGGGCACTGTGCACTCCACTCGAGAAATCACCCAAGGATCCGAACTCCTGAGGGACAGGCCCCCAGACCCTGAGTGAGAGTGGGGGGGAGTGCTGAGAGCTCAGCGGGGAAGCTAGAGCTTCATTCAGTTTTATGCCTGGCCGTATTGATGCACGGGGAGGGCTGCTGCACCATACCGCAGGAAAGTGCTGCAGAGGCGTGACTCCCCCTCAGCCCGGTGCCCTCTCCACACTCACGTGCCTCAGAGTCAGCGCTGACCAGTTGCAGCTCGGAGACTGTCCACTCCCCTTGAGAAATCGCCCAAGAACCCGAACTCCTGGGGGACAGGCCTCCAGACCTCAGTGAGTGGGAGGGGAGTGTTGGGGATTCAGGGTTGTCGGCAAAGGATTTTTAAAGTTTTATACAGTTTTATGCCTGGCAGGAGAACCCCATGGCACCCTAGTAGGGGAGGTAGGTCCAGTTTTTAGAAGGTCTCTCCCGTGGAGTGTAGTGGGAGGGCCTTTAATTTCTGCCCATTTGTTTAATTGTGGGGCTCTTGAGCTGGTCTCATGGGGGAGGGGGACTCCCGTCTGCTTGGTGGTGGATTTCGTACCTTTTGTTTGCATCCTTGTGATCACAGCTTGCCTCAGTGGTGTTGATGTGCGTTCTTCAACCTTCTCTCTTGGTGAGGCTCAAATCCACCAGGATACTTACTAAATTCCTGTCCCTTAACTCTCCTTCTGGACGGGAGCCTCTGTTGAAAGCTGGCTTCAGTCCGCCATCTTGTCTCGAAAAAAATCCACAGGTGCACTCTTTGTATAATCCCCTGAAGTTTGCATATTCTGCTCCAGAGAATCTATTTGGGACTTTGTGTGTTTAACTGAAACAAGCATCCTCTTTCTCACAAGGGAAGCCTGCAAAACCAAATGGAGAAGTCAGTCCAGATCCATCATGATTGCTAGAAAATCAACTCACAGCCTGTCCTTTATTTACTAGGAATGAAAGTAAATGGCATTGACCTCACATTTAGACAATACATCATGACTAAGGAAATAAGGAATACAAATGCTCAGCAGAATATGTTTTCTACCAAGAAATGAGCTTAGCTAGTCAGTGAAGCACATATGTGGTTTATTAAAGTGTTTTTTTGTTTGTTTGTTTGTTTTTGTTTTAAAGACAAAGTCTCGCTATGTTGCCCTCAGTAGAGTGCTGTGGCATCACAGCTCACAACAATCTCAAGACTCTTGGGCTCAAGTGATTCTCTTGCCTCAACCTCCCAAGTAGCTTGGACTACAGGTGCCCGCCACAGCACCAAGATATATTTTGTTACAGTTGTCATTGTTGTTTAGCAGGCCTGGGCTGGGTTCCAACCCACCAGCCTTGGTGTATGTGGCTGGTGCAGTAACCACTGTGCTACAGGCTCCAAGCCAATATTAAAATATTTTTATAAGCAATTTTTAATGACTATTAAAAATATAAAGATAATTTTTAATTTAATGAATAATGAAAAACTGCAAAAAAGACGAATCTCTTACTAAACTTATTTTTCTCTTTCTCTTTTATTCCAGAGCCTACAGAAAGGCCACCTCTGTTGTTAATTGCAAATTTTGAAACAATTGAGATGTTTTATCTTAATGGAAGTAAATTGGTAACGGTGAGCTCAGTCAATGGAAATGAAATTTATACTCTGGATTTTATTTATAATGAAGATATGATTTGTTGGATTGAATCAAAAGAATCTTCAAATCAACTCAAATGTATCCAGATAACAAAAGCAGGAAGATTAACAGATGAATGGACAATAAATATTCTTCAATCCTTCCACAGTGAGTATTTTAATTCATTATTATGTGTCACCCTTTAGGAATTTCACTTATACATCAGTAGGCTGGATTCTCAGATTTCTAACTTAGCTTATGGCAGTTGGAAGGCTCTATATGCAAATTTGAATGTATTTAATTGCATTCAATATACATTTTGCATATGCAAAACACATACACATACAGTTTCTCTATTTATGTAGGTAGCGAATTGTAGAGTTAATTGTAATTCTTTATTTAATGCTTATTACAGAGTCACTCCACTGGGAGTTGTGAAGTATCACTTAGTGGTAGCTCACAATGTGATAGCAAGGGTGAGATCTGTTTAAAAAATCAAAAAGCATAATTGATAATTACAAATTTATCAACTATAGGGTTTATTAAAAATACCTTAAAAACTTCTAGGTTTATGTTAATTGGTAGTAACTACTTGGGTTTGTTGACTTTTTTCAAGCAAATGAACGTTTTTATACATCCTTCTCCAACAAAATAACTTGCGATCTATGACTCACTTTGATTTCTCATGTCAGAAATCTGATGAACTAAAAAAGTCCTCTTTCTGTATTGTCATGAACTGAAATCCCCTCTTACAAGTACACATGTAGACACACGTGCCTTTATTCTTTCCTTTCCCTATGCTTCCACATAGGAGTATAAAAATTTAATTGTGACTTTTCACCATGTGCCTATTTAACTTATGACTTACAGAAAAATGATTTTGTTTTTTTACAAATACTACTAACATCAAAATCTATGGATAAAAGAAGAAAAATGTGTACAATCAAGTTATGGATGAAAGAAGAGAGATAAATTTTAATTTTCAAATGTAGATATTTAGTGATTTGATTTAATAATTGTATTTTATTAATTTTTTGATATACAATTAAATGGACTGGTTACTGATCCTTATTAAACATAAAGAAATAGTACTATGTAAAAGTTGATAATTGTGATTATATTGTAATAGAGTAATGGCAAAGATTGTAAAAACTAAAATATATAGGTATGATTTTGTACACTTAATTAAAATGTTTAAAAAATAGTCTCACATTTTGAAGATCCTCTAGAAAGGATTGAGAAAGTCATTTATTGTGACCAAAATCTGAGAGAACAGTAAGTATTTTAACAATTCTGTGAAGAAATAGTCATTCATAATAAATAAAAAATAACAAGTAGTAGCTGCAAAAGGATCACTTCCCGGTGATATGAATATTTCAGACATTGGCTCAGCCAGAAGTTAAACTGTTTGAACAGGAGGCCCCATTCCTTACAGTGATTACTTCATCTAATCCAAATGTATTTGTCCCCAGCAAATGGATACTGGGCAATCAAACAGCTAAAATGCTCACTTAGTTGTCAGGAAAAATTATTTCCAAGTTTACATAAACAACATTTCCTCTACATTTAATATGCCCCCTAATGATAGTAGTAATCTCTTCTTTAACATATATCTTAAAAAGAACTATTTTTAAACAAATTCTGGGCAGGTTAAGCAATTGCATATCAGAATATTTATAGAAAATGATCCATAACTTAGATAACATTTGATTCACAAAGCAATTCTTGCCTAATCTAAAAATAGACTGATGTTCATTAGATAATTTACTGAAACATTGAATAGAGTATTCATTTTGAACTATAAAAAATAAATGCACTGAAAACATTTTAATTAGAGTAAATAAATTTTGATAAAGTCAGGCTAAGGCATGCAATTACATAGTCACTTTAGAAAAAAGTGATTAAATGTATGGAAGTAATTTACTGATGGGAGTGGGGCAGGGGGTATAGGCAGGGCTGGGCTCCTCTGCCAGGGCCTGTAAGCCATGCATTTTATCAACATGTCACAGAAGAGCTGCCATTGAATATGATAGGCTCTGCATTCACCATGACAATCTGTGAGTTGATAATGAAGTTTGAATATTCCTTGCATGTATAAATACATAAAATCTGTCACACCATATAAGCAAAAATAACGAACTAATAGATGTCTGCCTGAATACCTGTCACTATCCAGTGTTCCAGAAACCAAATATCTTTGGTTTTCCCCTTCTCTCCAGCCATTATTTTTTAGGTATTTGTCTCTGAACTTACCCAAAGAGAACATTCTTTTTTGGAAAAAAAAAAAAATATATATATATATATATATATATCTTATTTTTCAAAGGATTACTATGAGAGGAAAACCAACCATTACAGGCCAAATTGTGGTAAATATTTTATTATGATATTTTAAAAATTCTTTGCATACACCATCTCATTGGATACCTACTGTTATCTCTGTAGAATAGGCAGAAGAGAAATGCCCTTTGTGTTTTATAACAGAAAATTTTAACTCAAAGCTCAGAAGTATTAGGCAAAGCAGAATGGGGAAAAAGAAGGCGAAACAGGATATTTAAGTCTGTTGCTCTTTTTTCTATGTTAGAAGGCAAATCGACTCCATGTAATTCTACCTAATATCCAAATTTCATTGACTGTGCTAATAATACTATAGCAGAATAGTATTATTCCTTTTTTATTCTTGGGAAAATTAAGACTCTGAGAAGGTGAGTAACAGCAGATGAGTGCTGGCTACAGGTTTGGGTCAGACTTCATAGTTTTTTTAAATATCACATTCTCCCTGGATCTCAAGTTTGGGGAGAATTTTTCATTCTACCAAACCAAAATGATTAGGTACACAAATAGTAGTGACAGTGGTTCACAGGGACAAGGTCCTTCAGTGGGAAAAACATATAAAAGTCTTGAAAAGGGGGCGGAAGAAAGTTGCGGAAACCCAGGTCATTTGAAAAGGTCTACCAAATGATTCTGATATGATCCCCTTAGAGTTCCATCCTTGATATTTCAAATCACTTCTAAACAATATTTTGAGAGAATGAAAGTGAGTGATTATATGCTCAATAACTTAAATAAGGAACATTGAGGACAATTCTGGAGATTATATTTCTTATTGAATTTTATTCTTTTTTTATTAACTCATAAATACCTAAATCATGTATACATTAATGCATTTATGGGGCACAATGTGCTGATTTTATATACAATTTGGAATGCTTCCATCAAACTGGTTAACATAGCCTTCACCTCACTTACATACTATTGTGTTAAGACATTTATACTCTACACTTATAGATTTGACATGTATGCTTGCAATATGCACCATAGGTGTGGTCCCAGATACTGATCTTTAGTATTTTAGCCAGAAAGTTGAAGACCTTGAAGATAATTTTGGCATTAAGTCTTTTATAAGCAAAATCAGTTTTCTAATAAAGTATTCACACAAAGCACATTTGTAGCAGCTAATTATTTCCTCAAATTTTACTTGGAGAGCTCTGTTATAGGGACACAGATACCCAAAATAACAAAAATTATGGGATTGATAAAAGTGGTGATCTCCAGCTGTTTCCTCAGGACAAAGTTCATGGAGATGATTGAGACAGACAAGGATATTTTCTGAGTTAATCCTTTATTAAGGAAGATGACTCAGAGCCATATCGTCATCTCCCAGCTGGACGGTAGATACTTCATTCTGTTTCTATGTGTGATTTATTTGATACTCTGAAAAATTTGAGTATCACATTTAATATTCTAATATGGACTTAACCAGCTTGTCTTGATCCATTCATGGGCTCAGCTCCAGTCCAGGAGAGTATGCCTAGCAAAAACATAAAAGCATTGCATAGTCTTCGCGGATGTAGTTTCTGAGTTAACCCACTTCACTGAATTTTATCTTCTTTTTTCTTTGCTTGTTTCAGTGGAAACCTTAGATCATGTTACATTTAAATTTCTACTTAATTACATCTTTGATTGGATGATATCTTACACTCTACTTCTATCTTCTTTCTACCTGACTTTTTTTCCCCGGGAGTTAGAAGCTCTCTAATAATCACATACTACTAAGAAATGCCATTTACTGAATGTTGATTTTGTTCATTAGGAATATTCACCTCATTACTATTGCATATAATTATAAGATATGGATACTATTTATGTCAGTCTATGTAAGCTTTAAAAAGTGAAATAAGTTTTGTACGTTAATAAGAAGCCTATACCTCTAGACCTTCCTTGCTTCTCAATTACCTTATTAGACTAATTACTACTTCACCAATACCCTACATCAAGATGTGTCTGGACAAGAAAGTCCAGATTGTGTCCCTGACCAAAAAAAAAAAAAAAAATTCAGCTAGAACAATAAAAATGCTAGTCACAGATAGTGGCCTCTTACATCAAGCCTGCATTTTAGAAGATGGTTATAGAACTTTGTAGCAACGTCCTAAGATTATTCTGTGGCAGATATTGAGGTAGAGATCACCATAGAAACTTGGCATACCTTTCTTTTTAGAGCATGTGCTTAAATATTGAATTTGTAGGAGATTTCATTTACAAATTGTCTTTCTTATCTAATTGGTGAAAGTCATATCACATTTTTAACGTGTCTTTTTATGATTGTTAGTGGACTTGTTCACACAAGTATAAATTTGTATGTCAACGTCTGTCTTTATAACTCTGATAGAATGATCATGATGCTTTATTACTTAAAATCAAAACATTTTATTAGCTTCCCATTTCTCTTAGGATAAAATGAAACTTCGTCATTTGGCTTTGTGGCAGCTAGTGACCTACCTTGCCTCTGACCTCCCACTCAAATTTCATATTCTACCTGAAAAGTAATCCTTACACTTTTTAAATGCACTTTGTTCTCTGGTTTCCATGTATGTTCACAAGGACTGACTCTTCACTATAGAACATATGTTCTCATTGCTTATAAATAGGCATCTTTTACTCATTCTTTAAGTTATCATGTCCTTTCCAAAAGTTTTCCAGTTGAGTTTAGCAGCCCTTCCTGTGTGAACTGAAGTCATCACAGCATATTTCATTATATTTTAGTTGAGTGAGCGTTTACTTGTAAGTTTCCCCCAAATAAAGGAGTGACTTCTTTAAGTTTAGGAGTGCTTGTCATATTCATGTGTGTATCAAAATGTTAACAAAAAGCCTATCTGTGTTAGAATAAATGTAGGTTGAGCAGATGAAAGTGGCCAGTAAAGTGTTAGGAGTTGACCCTTAGAGGAAAGGTTTAATCATAGGGAGCTGATGTACTGATAGACTATGCCAAATCATGACCAGAGAAGTTCAGAAAACTTATCTACATGATTGCTGAGTAAAGTCTGGTCTGTAGCTGGACAGCAGCCTCACATGTTAATCTTGGCGTTTCTAACATATTGGGTCTGCTTTCAGGCTACTCACTTTTATTTCACCATAGCCTCTGACTTCCCAAAATGTGCACTTATACATTTATTTTGGGACCTAATCTTTATGAACATAGGAACAACTTGATGCAAACCATTTTGGGCACCACCAACCCCCACCCCCTGCCACCAATGCAGTTATAATTAAACAGGATTAGAGCCAAGCCTTTTACAATAGGAGTCAATTTATTTTTAGTGCAGGCATCAATTGTGAACTTTTTAACTATTTTGTCCCCACATTCTAAGTGTGTAGATGTTTCTATGCAAAGTTTTGCTATTTTATATAGGTCATGGATTCATAAAATAATGATGCTTTGGAAGATGCATTTCCCATCCCAATCCCATGTACCTTGTTATTATCAAGACTCCAGATGCCTTTTAGGATAAGAAATAAAGAACAGGGTAAGAGGGTCTGTGGTGTTGACTTCTGAGAAACAATGTCAGCTACCTTAGACCTGGGAATTGGTGCTTTTCATTCTTTTTTTTTTTTTTTTGTGGTTTTTGGCCGGGGCTGGGCTTGAACCTGCCACCTCCGGCATATGGGACTGGCGCCCTACCCCTTTGAGCCACAGGCGCCACCCTGTGCTTTTCATTCTTTACTAGAGATTAATCATGTTCAGCAATTGATTATTTCTGGTTCCAGCATTCTGTTAGAAAGAGTTTAAGAACTGTTCAGCTCCTAGCTGAGAAGAACTGAAGAAGATATGATGATGACCATATTTAATCTTGCAAATTAATGAGATTTTTGAAGAAAGAATACAGTTGGCCCTTAGGATCGTTAGGCTCTGCATTCTCAAATTAAATAAACCATGGATCAAAAACATTTGGAAAAAACACAATACAAAATAACTATACACTAATAAACATAACACAAATAAAAAATACAGTATAACAACTCTTTACATAGCATTTACATTGTATTAGGTATATAATCCTCTAGAGATAATATAAAGTATGTGGGAGGACATGTGTAGGTTATCTGCAAATACAGAATGTCCTCAAATAGCATTATTTCCTTCAACATTATTATGATAACATAATGCTGAAGAGAAAAAATAATCAATTTCCAGAGAGCCGTTTCTGTACTCCAGTTTCTTCCCACATCCCAAAGATGTGCATGTTAGGTGAATTGTTGTGTCTACATGATCCCCATCTGAGTGTGTGTGTGTGTGTGTGTGAGAGAGAGAGAGAGAGAGAGGCGTGTGTGAGGGAAGGGCGTCCTGTCCAGGGCTGGTTCTTGCCTTTTGCACTGAGCTTCTGGAATAGTCTCTAGCCACCCACAAACCTGAAATGGAATAAGTGTGTAAATGGTTCCCTTACATATTTTTATTAATCTTTCTTAAACATATGTATATAGGTTACATTTATTTCAAAGTTAGAATTGTTTTAATCTTTACTTAGAATTTTGATGATATTTTTGTGAACAGGAATATGCTGTGGGAACTTAACTCCTGTTTATATCAATTAACCTATGGTCAGATTGATTTTGTTAGATGTTGTTTCCCATAAACTCGTAGTTTCCAAAAACCTATCAACATTCAGTGAGGACTGGCTATACTATGTCATTTTACGCAAGGGACATGAGCATCCTCATATTTGGGCATTGAGTGGGTACAGGAGTGTCTGGGAACAAATCTACGTGAATACCTGGAGGATTCTATTTTCTTTTTTGTCTGGATTGCCCACTTCCCCCTGGAGGGGCGTTATTACTGTGGCAATTTAACATTTTAGAATCCAAAATTTTTGATCAGCATAAATTATGCACAAGAACATTGGCTACAGTAACTTATTTTATATTATTCCCTAAGAAAATGTCAACAATTCTAAGCACATCCTACATAAGGATGCAATAAATACTTTTTTTTTACTAAACTGCTATATTATATGCAAATACATGTTCTATTAAACTTTTTATACTTGTGAAATCTTCTCATCTTCTATTTAGCACATTTGTATGGAAACATAAAGAGGACTATTTTTCTGAAACATGGCTTTGTTTATGTGTGCTTGTGTAAAGCAAATTGATACAATGCATTCCTGATGAAATGTGGAATTTTAGTTAAATCAAGTCACAAAGATTGAAAGTCACAAAGGTCAATTAAAATTAGCAAAGATATTAGTCTGAGAGCACATTTCCAGAAAACTTTCCTAATTCCCTTCTTGATACATACATTTAATGTGGAAGTTATTGGTATCAAATTATTTTTTAATTTTTATATTAACATAGGTGAATTTTTATTTTTAAGTAACATGTGCTGATTTATACTCAGTACATCGACATAAAAAGAATTACAGAATGCCGAGTTAAGAAAAAGGAAAAATAAAAATAACACTAACAAGAACAAAAAACTTCTTAGCACTCTATTCTGCCATAAATTTGTCTTTATTGTTACTTCAGTTTTCAGGCTGCAAAAACTATTATTATTTTATTGTCATTTGGCAAACAAGTTTGAAAGTTGACATAGCAGAAATTAGAGATGTGCTAGGATTCAATTGTCTAACGCAGTTGTTAAAATGTATTTCACAGACTCACTAGACACAAACGTATTCCCCTCCAAATTGTGCTTGATGCTGTATTGAAAATTGTTTCAAAATGTATTGTATTTTAAATTGTTATTGGTTAAGTTATTATTTTTATCTCTATTCTCACATCTGCTTGTTTAATTAATGTACTTTAAAAATCTCTCAATAATTACATCACTGTGCTATGTACATAGTATAAAATGATATTCAGCAGGTTCACTTTATATATCTGGTAAAAAAGAAAAACAAAAGGTAAGACATTCTTTTCATCATGAATATATTGTAAGTATTTTGTAAAATTTGATAATAAATGTTTTATGAATAAAGGTACATTTAGCTATAATTTCCTGTGTCCCTATGTATGGTTGACTTTTGTGGAAATTTTGGGATACCTTGTATTATTTAAGAAGAAAGTATCTGTCTATATATTTAATACAATTATTCAGTCTTCTTTTACTGAAAAAGCAGGTAGTTATATGAAGTCTACAAATAAGTTCACAAACTTATCATAGAAAAAAACTGCTACATAGCTCATTGCTAAATATTACTATAGTCACCTTCAAAGTAATTCCCTCAGGAAGCTATGCACCAACGGTAGAGCCTCATCCATCCTGCAAAGCAATTTTGGAAATCGTTTTATGAAATGGCTATCAATGGCTATTACCTTTGATGTTATGAATGTCATCAACATGTCTTCTTTTCAGTATTTCTTTTATCAGGGGCCAGATCAGGTGAATAGGAAGGGTGTTACAATAAAGTATTTGTTTAGCCCCCCAGAACTCCCTCACAGACAGTGACCCATGAGCTGGGGCACTGTTGTGATACAAGATGCATGAGTTGTTGGCCAAGATTTTCAGTTAAGATTTTCCTGATGTTTTTCTATTGATGTTACTTGGTCTGCTATGCTTCTTACAGTCAGCCAACAATTTTGATGCACCGTTTGACACATTTTTGCAGTGTTTTCATCAGTTCTGGTCATTACTGGCTCATTGGCCTCTCTTCATCTGTGGTGCACTCTCTCCCCTCAGAAAAATATTCAGTCTGTTGGTGCATTTCATGGCATTACCCCCATAAATTTGGACTAACGTGTCCCAATTTCATTTCCACTCTTGCCAAGTTTGACAAGAAATTTATGAACATTTGTTCATTGCTCTAATTCAAGCTCTGACATTCTTGCAATAGCACACAAAAACAGGCAACAATAATAATGAACACCATTCAGCAGGACACCACCACACATCAACATGAGCACAAATGTGAGATACTGATATACCAAGGTTACGAAACCTTGTCTAGTTGTTGGTACCATGCTGCCTATACAAGCACGTGGTGGCAAGTTTACAAACATCATTGTCAAACCTGTATTTTCAAAACTGAATGATAGAAAAAGCACTTTATGCTATTGATCAAGAATGATTCTAATATTTTAACTTTTAAGCAAATTCATGTTTCAAAACATGCCCCTGAAATATACTAGAAAATGTTAACTGATAGCCTTAAAAGTTTCAAACACAAAAATTGTTATTTACATAACCAAAGAAACTTCTATTTTAAATTTTTATATTGTTGCGAAATACTGTTTTGCTTACTGTTTTGCTTAAGAGTGACAAAAACCTTGCTAGAATTTCCTTACGACTTTGTGGAGTATTTGAGCTTGTATGAACTGGTGAGAATAATTAATTATCTGTATGAAATACCTCACTTGGCTTTAAGATTTAATTTGGGTTTTGTGTTGTTTAAATATATGCTAATAATTTGTTTGGAGTTGTGAGAGGTAGATGAAATCCAATTTATTTTCTAATTTCTTATTTGAGAATATTCATTATATCTAAAAGAATAATTTTTTGACATTAGTTTATCAATCCAAGTTCTAAGCAGCCAACAGAAAACTCACTACTTGAATCAGGAAGTGCTTTAATATGAGTATGCCCTGGAAATGGTTAGAGAGATAAAGCAGAGAATTC
Source organism: Nycticebus coucang (assembly GCF_027406575.1). NCBI lineage: Eukaryota > Metazoa > Chordata > Mammalia > Primates > Lorisidae > Nycticebus > Nycticebus coucang. The sequence continues at coordinate 35,344,975 of NC_069786.1, read as the reverse complement.
AGGAATGTGCCTTTGGAAATGACACCCAGAACAATATAGTTCTTTAGAACGCTTTTGCAGCTGCCTCTGAATACTCTAGATCTAGAAACTGGGAATTGGACAACTATAGCTGCAATCCAAGAATTAGAAAGGCTTGTGAAGAAGCTACTGCCATTCTTCTTACAACCCGCATTACTTTTGTCACTCGGGAAGCTGGACAGTGAATACTGAAACACTTTCCAAGTAAATGTCTTGTTCTTAACCATCATGCTTTCCAACTGAAAAAGTTATAATGAACACAAAGATGGCCTCATTCTCACTTCTGCTTGTGAATTTCTGAATTCACTTTGCTTAGCTTATAGAACATTAGCCTCAAGTGGGAATGTAGTTTGAAGATTTCCAGTCTCTTCAAATAGAGAATAGAATAAGCTCTAGAGAGCCAAGCCAGAGTATCTAGTATAATAGTTTTTGGTGTCACTTACCTAGAAATAGTACCAATTTTTTCTTTCTTAATATAAACTTTTTTTTTACTTTACCCTAATTATTTATGAGTATAGTAGAACAAGGATAAGACCTAACTGTTGTGGTTATTACTATGTTCTAGTCTTCTCCTTAGGGATCTTAAGAACTCTTTTTTTGCTGACAGGGCTCCCTAATAGGTGTGTGTGTACGTGTGTGCATGTTTGTGCATGTGTGTGCATGTGTGTGTGGCCAGTCCACTGCTTCATCATGTTGTTTTTATTCACAGTTATGTCATGATATGATTTCCACAATTTCATATATTTCCTTGGAATCATCAATTCACTTACAGAAAATACTTTCATATTTTCTCCAAGGTGCCTCATTAAGGCCAGTCTATTATTTGCTACTCTCAAGTGATTTCAGGACTCTTCAAGTATTTCATCTTCCTTCATGGCTATCAAAGAAAGGGTCATGTCTGGCAGGATGAAAGATTGCATCACTGAATTCAACTGACATACAAATGCAGGTTTTGAAAATAAATGATCTTTTTCTTGTTTGCCTTTGGTTATCTCTAAGAGAGATACTGAGTTAAATCTAGGGTTCTGAACAGGAGCCACTTTCAGTTAGATTTTTTTAGAAGAGATTTAAAAAAGAGAATAAAGATTTCCTTTAGCCTTTTCTCTGTGTCAGATGTAAGTTTTACTGTCTTACAGCTTTAGGATTTGCTTTGCAAGAAGAATATCACTGAGGAATTAGAACTATTATAGTTATCTCTACAGAGATTTTGAGCTGAAAGGGGGCCATTAAGATTATGATTACTCATGCAAAATGCCATAGGGAGTTAGAGCTTGTACTTATATAATTTGTGCAAAATGTTTGTTGGTAAAATACAGATAGAGACAAAATGCTTTAATGTGTGAATTATGCAAATAATCATCTCAATGTTCAATTCTATTCTATGTGTTTAGCCTGGACTTTTATTTTTGGACTCTCAGTCTTGTCCATCCTATATGGTATAATATTCACAGAAATTTATAGAGAGAATTAGGATAATTATTTTCATAAATTCAAGCTCAATAGTCTCCATTTTCTAACATTTTCCACTTGAATTATATAAGTTAATAAATTCGTGTTTTATAGTTCATATTAAATGGGGCACCTGATTTATTTTTAATCATTATACAAAGTTTAAAAAACTGGAAAATAATTCTAGCTATACATGCAACATACACTTAAATTTCTTAGAGATTTTTGTTGAAACTGTTACAAGAAAAATTACTTTAAGATACTAGTAGTATTGGTATTTTATCTTGGTCAGAGATAAAGTGGTATTACCATACAAAAGCCAAAGTTTTAAAAATAGGTATTTTTCAATTCATGATTATACCTAAAAGGGATTTTAAGCTATTATGGAATACAGATGCCTTATATACATCTCTTAAATTGTTGTGATTGAGAATTATTTTGATAAGTTGCCATTACCAGTTATTTTATTTGTATATTTCAGTATTAGTAGAGCATTCTACAGTTCTACTTTCTTTATCTTAAAAATATAAGTATATTTATTTCTTGGTATATTCATTTGGAGTACCAAAGAGCGAATCACCAGAAGAATACCACTCCAATCTCCACTTGGACTAATCTTAGGCTACTTTGGGCAAAGAAATGTCTGAGTTAGAGGACTATGACTAGGTTATTGTAGGACTATCTAAAATCTGGATTTCCCTAATGTCCTTCCCTAATTTGGAGATACAGTAACACTTTTCAGGATGCCTCAGTGTGACTACTAGAAATTATCTCTACCTATGTCAAATTTAACAAATCATTTGGTAGTTGATTTTGATTGTTGCACTTGACTCTTTAAAAACAGAAATCCAAAGGCATTTATCGATTTTTTAGAATGTATATGGCTCCAAGAACATGTGCCATTTCATTACTGTTATGTAATTAATGCTGACGATAGGGTAAATTTACTATCTAAAATGTTTGTCAGTAGAAACATGGTGAAGGAAGCATCTTACAAAGATTTGGTCATTGTTTTTTTGTTTGTTTGTTTTCTGCGATTGCAACAGGACACAAATCATTGGGCTCTTGGTTGAAATTTCTTTTACCACACAGGATCAACTGCTAACATTGATCTAAATGAAGTTCTTTTTATTTACACAGTCTACTAAAATTATATCAATACAATCTCATCTCTTCTTCTACATTAGAACTTTGGTGATGTATTATTTTTACACTGGAACCTAGGGGAAATATACATCATTTTTTATTTGTTGTACTTCAGATTCTAGGCATATAATTTGAATAGATTAAGATATGTAAGAGGTATTAGGAGTCATATTTCATTCTTATGCATATGGCCTTTCAATTTTCCCAGCACCATCTATTGAATAGGGCTTTCTTTCCCTTCTATATGCTGTCTTCTTTATTGAAGATCAGTTAGTTGTAAGTACATGTTTTTTTTATTTCTAGGTTCTCTATTCAGTTCCATTGGTCTATGGCTCTACTTTTATACCAGTACCATGCTGTTAGGTTTCTATAGTCTTGTACTATAATCTGAAGTTAGGTAATGTGATGCTTTCAGATTTGTTCTTTTTCCTTAAGATTACTTTGGGAACTTTTTTGTTTCCAAATGAAGTTTAGGATTTTTTTTTTTTTTTTTTTTAGATCTGTGAAGTATGACACTGGTATTTTAATGAGGATTGCATTGAATCTATAAATTATTTTGGGTTGCATGGACATTTAATGATGTTCATTCTACCAGTCAGTGAACATAAGTTGTTTTTTTCCATTTGTTTGTGTTTATGGCAATTTCTTTCATCAGTGACTTTTAATATTTCTTGTAGAGATCTTTTACCTCCTTAGTTAAGTATATCCCTAGGTATTTTATTTTCTTTGTAGCTATTATGAATGCTGTTGAGTCCTTGATTTGACTCTCAGGTTGATTGTTATTAGTATGTAGAAATGCTACTGATTTCTGTACCTTGATTTTGTAACCCAAGACTGATGAGTTTATTTATCAATTCCTGGAGACTTCTGGTGAAGTCTTTAGGTTTCTCCAGATACAAGATCATATCATCAGCAAACAGATAGTTTGACCTTCTCTTTCCTGATTTGTATGCCTTTTATTTCTTTCTTTTGCCTGATTGCTCTGGCTAGGACTTCCAATACTATATTAAATAAAAGTGGCGACAGTGGGCACCCTTGTCTTGTTCTTGCTCTTAGGCAGAAGGCTTTTAAATTGTCCCCATGAAGTATGATGTTGGCTATGGGTTTGTCATGTATGGTTTTTATAATGTTGGCGTATGTAACTTTTATGCCTAGTGTGTTATCATGAAAAGATGCTGGATTTCATTAAATGCTCTTTCTGCATCTATTGAAATGATCAAATGATCTTTGTTTTTGTTTCGATTTGTGTAGGGTATCATGTTTTTGATTTGCATGTGTAGAACTATTCTCACATCACTGGAATGAAACTCAATCATGGTGGCTTATATTTTTGATGTTTTGGTGAATTCAGTTTGGCAATATTTTTTGGAGAATTTTTATATCCATGTTCATAAGGGATATTGATGTGTAGTTTTTCTTTTTATGTTTTGTCTTTTCCTATCTTTGGTATCAGGATGATATTAGTCACACAGAGTGAGTTAAGGAGGATTCCCATCTTCTTGGTGTTATGAAATAGTTTCCTGTAGAATAGATACCAATTCTTTGTAAGTCTGGTGTAATTCCACTGTTAATCCATCTTGCATGAGGCTTTTGCTTGTTGGGATAATTTTTATTACTGCTTCAGTCTTACTTCTCCTTTATTGGTCTGTTCAGGCTTGGGAGGTTGTGTGTGTTTCCAAGAATGTGTTAATTTCTTCTAGGATTTCTAGTTTGTTTTCATAGTATTCATGGATGATAATTTTTTATTTCTCTGGCATCAGTTGTAATGTCTCTTTTTTTCATTTCTGATTGAGGTTATTTGGGTCCTTTCACTTCTGTATCTGGTTAATCTGGCTGCTAGTCTGTCATTTTTATTTATCTTTTCAAAGAACCAACTATTTATTTTATTTATCCTTTCCATTATATTTTTGGTTTACATTTTGTTTAGGTCAGGTCTAAGCAATGTTATTTCCTTGCTTGGGCTAGCTTTAGGTTTGAATTGTTCTTCTTTTTCTAGTTCCTTGAGATGTGACATTAGATTATTAATTTGTATTCTTTCTGTCTTTTTGATGTAGGCATTTAAGGCTATGAATAGCCCTTTAGGGCTGCTTTTTCAGAGTCTAGTAGCTTTTGAAAGCTTGCATTCCCTTGGTCATTCATTTGGATAAATGTTTTGATGCTGTCTTAATTTCATCATTGACCCAAGGATCATAAAGCAGCCATCAGGTTGTTCAATTTCCATGACTTTCTGTAGATTTGCATGTTTCTCTTAAAATTGATTTCTCATTTTATTCCATGTGGTCTGAGGAGACACATTATATGATTTTTATTTTTCTGAGACTTGTTTTGTGGTATCAGATTCATTTGGAATATGTCCCATGAGATTATGAGAAGAATTTATGCTTAGTAGGGTTTGGATAGAAAGTTCTGTAAATATATGTTTGATCTAGAGCTTTGTTTAAGTCCAGTGTTTCTTTATTCATTTTCTGCTTTGATGATCTATCAAGTTTTGCCAGTGGAATGTTGAAATACCTGACAATTAAGATGCTGCTATTTCATTGCTAAGATCTAGAAGAGCTTGTTGTATGAAATTGGGACCTCCTGTGTTAGGTGCATATATATTTAGAATTATTGTGTTTCTTGTTCAATTGCTCCCTTTTATGTTATATGACCATCTTTGACTTTTTTATATCATTATTGATTTAAAGTCTATTTTATCTGATATGAGAATGACCACATCTTCTCACTTTGGTTTTCATTTTCTCTGCCCCATTACCTTTAGTCTGTATGAGTTCTTGTGGTTTAGATGTGTTTCCTGGAGATAGCAAATACTTGAACAATAATTTTTCATCCTCTCAACCATCCTCTGTCTTTTAATTTGTGCATTTAGACCATTCATGTTAAGTGTTAGTAATGATATGTAGGATACTGTTCTGTTTACCATGTTGGGTGATACCTTTTGTTTTGTTTTTTCTCTAGTGCTATGATTTAATAAGAGCAGTGAGCTTTGAATTCTGGGCATTTTTACACTGTTTGGTGTCTATTGTATTTTTGTATGCATAATTAACTTTGTAACATTTCCTGTAGGGCAGATCTAGCAGTGATAAATTCCCTTAGTGTTTGGTTATCTGGGAAGGACTCATTTCTCCTGCATTTCTGAAATTTAGTTTTTCAGGACACAAAATTCTTGATTAGCAGTTATTCTATTCAAGAAAACTAAAGATAAGAACTTATTCTCTCTGGCTCATAGGATTTCTTTTGAGAAGTCTTCTGTTAGTCTGATAGGTTTTCCTTTGTGAGGTCTTTGATGTTTTCTCCTCAGGACTCACCAGTTCCTTCTTTGTGTTGACCTTGTCCAGTGTAATAACTATATACCTTGGTGATGTCCTTTTGCAATGAATCTCCCAGATGTTTGTTGAGCTTCTTGTATCTGGATTTCTAAATCTCTACCAAGTCCTAGGAAATTTTCCTTAATTATTTCTTCTTATAGGTTTTCCAGGCCTTTTGCTTTTTCTTCTTCACCCCTCTGTATGCTTTTTACACAGTCTCATATTTCTTGTGAACTGTACACATTCCTTTTCATTCTTTGTTCTTTATTTTTGACTAAGTGGAATAATTTGAATGGGATGTCTTTAATCTCTGAAATTATTTCTTCTGCTTGGTCTAGTGTATTCCTAAAATTTTCTATTGTGTCTTGTATTTTACTAAATATATATATATATATATATTTTTACTTCCAATAGTTCTATTTTTGTGTGTATCTCTTCCTTTAGTAAATTTTTCATTCTATTCCTGAATTGTTTTTCTGGTTTCTTTGAGTTGGTTTTCTATTTTCTCTTTAATCTCATTTAGCTTCCTTTTCATCCGTAGTTAGAATTCTTTATCTGTCATTTCATCATTTTCATTTTGGTTGGGCTCCATAGCCAGCGAGCAGGTATATTCCTTTGGGGATGTCCTTCTACTCCAACTTCTGTACTTCCAGAGTACTCTTTCTGATTCCTTTTCATCTGCAGCACATGTTGCTTCTTATTTTAGGATTTTCTTTTGTTTCAATGGGGCTCCCCACTGCTTACTCTTTAGGATGTATCTATTGCATATTTTGGGTAAGGTCTTATGGCTTTGTTTGTGGGTACTTTGGTGGGAGGGTCTAGATTCTGAATAAGGCTAGATATCCTTAATGTAGTGGTTTTCTCAATTTTTAGTTATTTGTAGGCTATAGCCAAGGTGTTCTATGTGTGTGAGCAGATTTCCTGTCTCTTGTTGACAAGGGAAGATAGGGTCTGTGAAATCCTTTCTCTTTTGCTAGCCCTGTGGTCTTCTTAACTGAGATGCCCAGTTTAATCTATGCAACAATAGGTGGTGCTTGTGGTAAGAGTCAGCAATACCCTGTATGATTGAGTCAGTAAATGCTGTATGTGCCTGTACAAGTTGTCCTCCATGCAAGTAGCACTTGCAGGAAACAACCAGCTGTAGTAACATTTTGGGGGAGGACCTGTAACATGCCCTAGTTAATTAAGGGAAGCTCTTAAATGTGTTAAGCGTGGGCAAGACTCTGGAGCTCCCAGATCATTTTTTTTTGTGTTTCACTATGGTCAGAGCAGATAGAGGAGTGAGACCAGGCAAGGTTGGGTTAGGCAAGCCTGTGTTCAGGCTCCACAAAGGCAAACATAAGAGCTTTCTCAGTAGGCATCAAGGGTTAGCTTCCAGGCCACTGGGTAAAGCCACCAAGGAGGAGATAAAGCCCCAGCTAGCCAAACAGTCTACTTGAGGGAAAGGAGCCATCTGGGATCTGCAGACCAGCTGTCAAGAATAGGTTTAGCGCTTCTCCTTCTTCCCTTGCCCCATGGATCTCCTTCTGGCATCAGGCTATAAGCAGCAGCCCAAACTATCTGAGTTTACCAACTGTGGTCCCTCAGGCTAATCTAGCCTAAGATTGGAAGCACAGTTTTCCTATAGGGAGAGGGGTGCTCTATAAGTGCAATATATCTCAGAAACCTCCTACACTCTTTATTTAGTTTTGGCAGCATGGGCTTCCTAACCTCCCAAGATTATTTCACAAATCTCCCTGGCCTGTGCCTCCTCTGAGCAACATGATTGAATTCTGGGGGTGTGGGTGCAGCCTGTATGCCTTTCTTCTGAACCCCCATGTTCAATCCCTGACTATTCCAGGGATAAGTATGCTGGTCCTGTGTTGCCCATCGAGAATGTAAGCAGGCTTAATGTCCCTCTTCTGAGGCTGCCAGGTGAACAACACTGGGGAGGGACAACAAGCAGGGAGCTCATAGTTTGAGCACTCCTCAGTCCACTCCAGATCTTTAAAAGGAAAAGCATGAGCCCTATGCTGTGGAAGGCCTCTGTGTGATGGGTACACCATCAGAAGGGAAGCAGCCATTCCTGAGAGTCCTAGCTAAATTATCCCTTGAGAAACCCATGCCAACACATGTGAGAACTCCCACTTGGCAGCAGTGGGCAGGGAAAGTGAATATGAATGTGAATATGAATGGAGTGAATATGAATGGAGAAGAGCTGGCACTCTGGTCCCTTTTATCCCTTGAGGCTTTCCTGGTTTACTCACTCCCCTCTTCCATGAAGGTAGCCCATACTGGATGTCCAACTCTGGGATCACCCATGTCCCTCAGGAGCCATGGGCTCTACAGTCTAGACAGGAGTTGGGAAAGTCTTTTGTGGGAACCAGTAACAAGAAACTTAAAGGATAAAGCTCTTTGGGAAAGACAAAGACACACAACAGGTGAAAAAGTAGTTCATCTGCCACCTCAGCTCAGGCCTATCCTTAGAAGGAATGATTCTGCTGGCAGCCTGGTTCTTTGTTCTCAAGCAGTTCTCAGTTCACTAGTGGTAGCAACTTTTGGACATGCAAGTATAAAGAAGCTCACCAGCCTCTTGAAAGCCTGTAGTCTGCCAAACATGTGATGGGAGGAGAAAGAAAACCCTGACCTACACTTTCCATAGAACTCCAAGTCCCTAGGGGATTGATCTCTGACAACAACTTGCTTATTCTGTTCTGCTCTGTAACTTCTTCCCATGGAATCTCTGATAGGTTCTGGAACTTATTTCTCAGAATTAGACCCCCCATCCACCACCATCTAAAACTTTTTCTTCCTTCTGAGATGATCTGGTGACCCAAGTCTAAAGTCACCTGCCCCACACCTCCCCCTGCCATCTTTGTTTTTGTATTCCTATTTATTCACTTGGGTGCAGCAATTATCATTATTCTTCCACACTTTTATATGACGCCTATCATCCCTCATACTATTGTTATTCATCCCAATTACTCATTCCTGTGAATTACTATCTGTTTAATTGCCTTTTGTAAAATTACTTATTCATATTAAATGATATAGGTCCTTTTTCTATACTCCTTTTCTATGTAAAGAATAGTGACTTCTTAAATTTTGTATCATGGGTAAAAGCAAGAAAAATATAGCTACTGATTAAGGAACAAAGAACCTATAACTTCAGCTAATTCCTTAACTCACCTCTTGGTGAAAGCACAGATTTTAAGCAAGAAGCTTTTGAGCAAAGGCTATTGTTAATATAGCAGCAGTATCTATTTATGTGTGTATACATATATGTACACACATATGAATAGATATATGAAAATATGTATATATATAATATATAAATGTATATGTAATATATATATATTTACCAGGTACTTACTATGAACTAAACAAAATTCTGAGCTTCGGATTGGAAGAGTGAATTAGACATATAGGACCTGTGCTCATATGGGGTTTATATTCTAAAGTGGGGAGATAAGTAATCAATTTGTCAGTGATGAATTCTACAAAGGAAATAAAATTAGGACAGTAGTAAAACTCATGGAGATGAGTGACTGTGTGTTTTGTGTATAATTTTCTTGTGAGTAATTTTCTTAAAATTTCCTCGTCAAGGGTGGCCTGTCTGAGAAACTGACATTTGAGCAGATACCTGAATGAAGAAAAAGCACAGACCATGCACATAACCAACTCTGTGTTGTCCTGAATGTCAAGTAATAATGTGATAAGGAGAAAGATTACTCTGCAGGTTCAAGAAAATTAAAAAGTCCACTATGACTACAGTAGAGTCAGTGAGGTACAGTAAAGAAATAGGAGCTTTAGGAGCCTTGTAGGCCATGTTAATGGCTTTGGATTTTATCATGAGACTAATGGGTCATTGGAAATTTTAAGTAGAGGAATGATATTTTGGAAAATAAAAATACAAATTGAAGATATAGAGTAAATCTTGTGTACTAAAACTAGATGGAAGAAACAATAATAAAAAGGCAAGCCTATTGCACCTCATTTCCTGAGTGGCCTTGGTGGCAAAATGTTATGAGAGAAATGCCATATATGGTGCTTGACTTAAAATTGAGCTGAAATTCAGCAAACTTAGATATCGGTAAAGATGCTTATGATGTACGTTTGAAGGGATTTGGCTGGAGGATAAATTCTAAAATTTTATTAATTTAAAACTTTTTCTCTGGCAATTGACTATAACAGAACCCTGCCTGTAAGGAGTACTCATTTCTTTTTTACTGTCATGACATTACTTGTGTTTTACAAGAAAACACACTGTGAAGAATATTATATTTGGCCTAGAAAAGAAGCAGAGAGACCAATTAAGATGCAATTGTAGCATATAGAGGGGAGAAAATTGTGTCTAAACAAGAACAGTAATAGCAGACATGGAAAAAAGTGGGTGGTTTTAGATGGGTGCTTTACGATTTTTTGCTAGACTGAATATGGGGTGAAGTAGGGAAAGAAAAAAACAGAATGAAGGATGAAATCATTTGATTTATAGGTCAAATAAGAATGTAAAGTTTGCCTATCAGGAAAAAGATACCTTTCTGTAAACTATGTTTTCTGCTGTAAAGGTAAGATAACCCTGGCATCTTTTCTGGGTAAGAGCATCCATCATGAGGAAAAAATTAGTTGGTGCCTTGTGTTAGAGGAAATAATTGGGAAATGGTGGAGCAGTAAAGTGGAGGGAGGTACAAAAACTCAGTCATTTGGTGCCCTTTCTCCCTAACAAAAAACATAAGAGCATCCAAGACACTGTGTAAGCACCTGGCACTGACCCACCATCTCTTGCCAGAGAAACTTACTTCATTTCTTTTTGTAAAGACATGCACAGGCTCTATGTAGATCTTAGTGACTATTGTCATTCAGAAATGTCCCTAATCCTCATTTTTACTACATTTCACCCACTTAAGAAACCTGATTGGAGCCTAGAAAGGAGCAATCTTTCATTGGCTCTTCTTCCTTACTTAAAGGAAGGAGAAGGGCTTTCTAATGTGCCAGGGTATTTCCTTAGATTAAGGAAATGTCTGCTCACAGTGTACCTTAATTGAATTTCTATGTGTATAACACCATTTTAATTATTGTACCAGGCAGGCAGAGTCTTTGCTTAACTCAGTTTATTTAATACCATCTAGGGCTAAAGTTAGTATATGCTTCTTGATAAAGATTATGGTGACATATTAAAGTAAAAATAAATTCAGTTGTATCATCATTCATTGGGCACTTTCAAATATTCTAGCAAAGAAATGTGATATAAAACCTAAATGTTAATTTCCTACTGAACCCATTCAAGAGGCACATAAATCAAGAGAAACAGAATAGATTTATTTACAATCTTACCATATTTTTCCACATTACATGTTGAGAGACAATATTTAAAAATAAAAATGTTAAAAGATTCATAATATCAAGAACAAAAATGTGAACAAAAATAATCTGTATTTGAAAATTTTCTAATTTTCTGTGATGTTTTCAAAAATCTCTGTTGTCATTCTTGAATCCTTCATCAGAGCTAGAACTTACATGTGTCCCTTTAAATATGATTAAAAATTACTTACTGTTGACTAGGGAAAGGTGGTGAGTGTCTGCCACACAACTTCACCATTGCTTTGATACTCTTTGGTGCTACCATATCTCCCTTCTGAAAATGGTAGTATCTTCCTTATCATTTATTTTTATAGTTTTTCCGTTTATCTGAATAACAGCCAGGAGATCTTTTAAAAATGCTAAACAGATATCTCATTTCCCATTTTGCAACTGTCTCCAGTGACTTTTTGTTAAACATTGCAGACAAAGCAAAAGTATTTATATTACATATGTTTTTCTTTGAAAGTCCACTCTACATACAATAAAGACTTTTAAAAAGTATTTGTTATTACCCAAAATTAAAAAGAGAAAGATAAATGAGACATCTTTGTGACAATTTTGGACAACAAAGAACAAATTATTGAATGATAAATGAATAAGATTTAATATGTCTCTGCTTTGCTAAGTGAGTGTAAGAGGGGTGCCATGGTAAAAATCCTCAGAAGGATTCACATATTAGAGACCTTGGGCAGCTTTGATGGATGGAGATGTAGAGTGGGGCTAGTATAAGGGAATTAGCTTAGACACTGTTTTGAGAATAGCTAGATCTCTAGATTTCCCACCACAGTTTCCACAACAAGACAAGTTCTTATCTTCTATTTGACAGAAAACAGGTTTTATTTGGAAGCTCTAATTATACAGACTAATAAAAGCAAGCCCCCGGACCATGGCTATGGAGCCAGCCAGTGTAGACTGGTATAGGAAGATGGCAGACAATAAAAGATTCAAAAGTAAATAATGATAACAGAAACTGGGATGAAATGCTGATGTGTTTTTCCATTTAGGGAGGAGATTTATAGTCTTCTCCTATAATTCTCCTATAATTGTGAATTATAACAAAGAGATAAATAATTGGAAGACAAGGCACTTAACTCCTTAACATTTGAAGAGTTATTCAAGGAAGGAGGCAAAATGATATAATACTACTTTCTCATTTATCAACAAAATTTTGTAGTGTCATAATTATTGTATAAATACTGAATATGAATACTATCACATTTAGTTAATACTAAAACTAACTAAAATTTGAGACTGTGGGAGGATGAGGACAGAGAAAGTGTAAATGTATATATGTGTGTGTGTGTGTGAGAGAGAGAGAAAGAGAAAGAAGGGGTCTTATATTAGCATTAGATTAGAAATCAATAGTTTCTAAGTAAACTTAAAATGTTTAAAATAGTGATAGAAGGATGTTAGAATTGTGAAAGTAAATTCAATTCAAATATCTAAAACAATAGGAAGAGAGTAGAGGGGTACAGTGAGCACTGCTGTTATTTTACTGTAAGCCTTGATGGGTGTTTTATTTTTTAAATAATTCATATTTACTGTATGATTAAAATCATATTTAAAACAACACAATCCCCTGGTTTTACAGTGTAATTATTATAAAACCCATCCCTTTACCATAGTTCACATATCTCTTCCTATCTTTGCTACCTCAACTTGTCCCAGTAACTCACATTTTAACTATGATGTATTTCCTACCATCCCTGCTCTTCATTTTTGGAACATCCCTAAACTCTTGGGAAGCCTTATCCTTAAGTCTCCACATGGCTAGCATCTTCTTATTCTCAGTTCAGTACAAATATCACCCTCCTCACGTCCCTCTCTGACGCCTTCTCTGACCAGTCCCTCTCAGTCATCCTGTTTCATTTCTTCATAACACTAGTTTCATCTGACTCTGCCTTTCTGCCCTTCTTGGAAAGGAGACTAAATAAGGAAACCATGTCTTGGTTGTGACCAAATGCAGTAGTTTCTGTATAGAACCACACTTTTTAAAAATAGAGTAAAGGTTTTTAAGAAAAGTTGTCTTGGCTTGGTGCCCATAGCTCAGTGGTTAGGCCCAAATACACTGGGGCTGGCAGGTTGAAACCTGGCCCAGGAGTGCTAAATAACACCAAAGTAGCCGGGTGTTGTGGCAGGCACCTGTAGTCTCAGCTATTTGGGAGGCTGAGGCAAGAGAATCGCTTAAGTCCAAGAGTTAGAAGTTGCTGTGAGATATGATGCCACGGCACTCTATCGAGGCTGACCATAGTGAGACTCTGTCTCAAAAGAAGAAGCAACAGAAAGAAAGAAAATTTGTCTTTAAATTCACCAGGATTCTTTTCTGAAAATTTATGGAATGTCCTCCATGTTTTTAGCATTAGAGCTATGCTATAAGTAATTTCAGCAATCCAAAACAGTTACTGATGTAAGCAGTGTAGTTGAGATGTCAGTCTAAAAATGATATTCATGTGTGGGGAAGCTAAAAAATTCATCTTTAAAAATTGCAGCGATTTGACTACTCCATTAGTTATCTACTGATGCATAACATATTACCTTAAGATTTAGTGGCTATAGAACAGTAAACATTAATACCTCATAGTTCATGAATTAGAAATTCAGGGATGGGGGCGGTGCCTGTGGCTCAGTGAGTAGGGCGCCGGCCCCATATACCGGGGGTGGTGGGTTCAAACCCAGCCCCGGCCAAACTGCAACAAAAAAATAGCCGGGTGTTGTGGCGGGCACTTGTAGTCCCAGCTGCTCGGGGGGCTGAGGCAAGAGAATCACGTAAGCCCAAGAGCTGGAGGTTGCTGTGAGCCGTGTGACACCACTGCACTCTACCGAGGGCAGTAAAGTGAGACTCTGTCTCTACAGAAAAAAAAGAAATGCAGGAATGGCTTAGCTAGGTGGTTCTGTCATACAGTCTCTTGTGATGTTGCAATCAAGACGTTTGCCAGGACCAGGCATAGTGGCCTATGACTGTAATCCTAGCACTTTGGAAGGCAAAGGCAAAAGGATTGCTTAAGGATAGGAGTTTGAGATCAGCCTGCACAACAGAGCGAACTTCTCTCTCCATATAAAAATATAAAAATTAGCCAGGTGCTGTGGTACATACTTGTAGTCCTAGCTACTCAAGAAACTTGCCTGAGCCCAGGAGTTGGAGGCTGCAGTGAGCTC